>NW_021604653.1:6636644-6670926 GCF_004785775.1 Grammomys surdaster
TGTGTGTGTATGAAGTTTGAGTATGCAGGTATGCCTGTGAGGATGGTGTTTCTCAGATATCCTCCACCTAGTGTATGAGGGCAGGATATCTCATTGGCTTGGAACTCACCAAGTAGACCAGTCTGGGTAGCCAGTGACTCCCAGGAATCTGCCCGTCATTAACATTCAACATACACATCTCATCACCATACTCAGTTTCTGACCTGGGTCCTGGGACTCTAACTCAGACCCCAATGCTTGCACTGCAAGCACTTCATTAACTGAGCCAGCTTCCTAGCCCCAAGTTTCTTATATTCTATATCTGCTTTGCCTGAATCAACAGAATCAATATTTACATCTAGCAGCTTAGTTTTTGTCTGATTCTTACTTTTTTGGATAAACTTTCATTAATTTTGTTTATAGGTATGTATGCAAGTCTAGATGCCCACAGAGTACAGAGGGGATTGATTTCTGGGGACAGAGCTACCACTGGCGATAAACTGCCAGACAAGGGTACTGGGAACTGAACGCAGATCCTCTGCAATAGCAGTATGCTCTCATAAACACTGAGCCATCTCTTCAGCCTTTAGTCTTGCTCTTAACGATTCTGTTTGCATTGAACTTTATTAATATTTTGAAAGCTTCATCCAGTCCACTCTCAGTTTATCCATGGGATTGTCAAAGAAAATGCATAATCCAGGGAGTTTATCCGTTCATGTGCAACTGTAATAATCATTTCTGTCTACAGAGGATCTCTACATGTCAATGCCTGCCTTACATTAAATTAATTTTGAATCACCACAACCTCATGAATGTTCTCATGTTACTTTACAGAGAATGTCCCCAACTCAATGGCTGAGTTCAAATTCAAACTCAAGTCTCACAACACCATACTTTCTAAATCCTGGAGAAGTCCCACAAGGCTTGCCAGGCAAGATGCCTCTGTCATTAACCACTGTTTCTTGTGTACCTTAAGATTCTATCTCATTTCTGAAACATATTGGCCACTGCAGCTCTCTTAGCCCTTCCCATATGAAATAGAAGGCTACAGTTTTAAATTTAAAAAGAAATGAGACTGAAGAGATTGCTCAGTCAGTAAGGCACTCGACTTGCAACCATGAAGATCTGAGTTCAAATCCCTAAATCAGAACACATGTAAAAAAGCTGGATGTGGTGGTGGACCTTTGTAATCCCCTTGGGGATTGCTGGCTAGCCAGCCTAGTCTACTTGGAGTGTCCCAGGCCAATGAAAGCCTGTCTCAAAAAGCAAGGTAGGGCCTGGGAAGTAGGGTCTGGGGAGATGGTTTTAGTGGATAAAAGTAGGGGTGCAGACCTGAGTTTAAAACTCCAGCACCCACATAAAAAGCTGGACCTGTCTACATGTAACTTGGTAACCCCAGAGCTGTGAGTTGTGGAGACAGAGGCTTGCTCCATGCTGGAATACCTTTTCAAGGTTTTCAGTGAGGAAAACCTTATCTCAAGGGAATAAAGTAGAAAGTGATACAGAGGGACACCCATACCCTCTGCTGGCCTCTGCATGTGGGCCAGGAATGTATATCTGCACACACACACTCATATACAACTACCTCACCCCCCTCTCTCTCTCTCTCACACACACACACACACACACACACTCAATGAATATAAAATAAGGTGGATAGTACCTTAGATAACACAATTAAGTTTATTAGTTTTTGTCCTTCACACCTGCATACACAGAAACATATCTACACATTCACACACCTACACCTACCCCTCACCCTTATGTGCACACATAAACCAGGCAAGCTGCCAACAAATATTGAGCACAATAAGCACTCAATCATACACTATAGTCTTCTGGATCCTGAAGAAATTTTAGAAAAGTTCCATTCCTTAAAGGTTTTACACTTGAAAATCAAGAAGCCAATGAAACCAGTACTATGCCAAAAAAGAACCATATATTGTGTCAAATGGAAGCCACCAAACTTCACTCTGCTCCTATGGCAGTGTGAAGATTTAACTTCGTCCTCATGACAGGTTACAATCAGTGGTGGGAGTTCTCTAAAACTCTCCCATATGAGGCATTGGTACAGAGACCCAGTGTCCCATAGTGGACTGCAGAAGGCGCAGCAGCTTGGCATCCTGCTGTCTTCCTGATTTTCCTCTGGGGATAGAATGATCATCCCATTGCCATCTTGGAATAGAGAACATCTTGTCTAGGGGGCCATGGCAACTGAGTAAGAAAACCTTGGTGGTATGGATCTATGGTGACAGAAACAGAGCTGCTGACACTCCCTAGTAGATGGAAGTTGGAAGGGACTCATACCTCATTTGGAATTCCAGCCACTGCTCATCTTTCCTCCCACAGCAGCAAGTGATCTTGGGACATTAGGGTGTACCTAAGAAGTAGAAGATTGACTGAATGAGACTGAGTAATTCAGTTTCCATGAGACCACAGACCTATCATGTCATAGTGACATAAGTATTTGGGAGTCACTCATATAAGTAAGCCCTCAGAAGAAAAGCTAGCTAAGTTGGACTATGGTAGGATGAGTTCTTTGGTCTGTCTTTGGAGCCTTACTGTGTTGAAGAGGCATTTGTTCACACCTTTCCAGGAAAAAAAGAATGTCATACTTCCCTATACTAAACGGCCTGGCTTTGTCATTTAAAGTCCTTGCTCAATATCCCTGCACCTCAGTTTTCTCACCTCAGTAGAATGGCAAGATGCTGAGCTGTCCTAGGAAGGGCTGGTTCATGGAGGATGCTCACAGAAACGACAGTTACCAAACTATACAGTGGTGGTATGTTCTTGAACCTATGGGGAGAGAGTTGGTTCAAAATGAAGAGCTGATGAACTAGGTTTTTATTCAATGATGTCTTGTTCTGACTTAATCTCTGGAATTTTAGTCCTGTGATTAATAGACACCCAAATCCATCCCCTTCTGGTTATGCAATAAGAAAACCCAAAACAAGGCCTGAAGCTCGTAATCATTCTACATCTGGATCTAAGGGATAACTGGGCTCATTGTGGGTGGTTCTTTTGAATGGATGTGGAGCCCGAAGGCCAAATTCCAGTGTTGTTCCTTGGGGGCCAACTGCCGCGTTGTTGTTGTTGTTGTTGTTGTTGTTGTTGTTGTGTAATGGATTTTCTTACTGACCTAGAGTTTGATGATTAGAACAGACTGGCTGGCCAAAAAGCAAAAGGACCCACTTGTTTCCACTGTGTCCCCAGGGCTGGGATGGCAGTTACTCATTACCTCATTCAATCTATGTATGTGGATGCTAAGGTTTGAAACAGAGACCCAATGTCCCATAGTAGCCTGCAGGAGGCACAGTAGCTTGGCATCCTGCTTTCTTCCTGTTTTTCCTCTGGGGATAAAATGATCACACCCTTGCCATCTTGGCCTAGAGAGCACCTTGTCGAGGGCCCTGGCTCGTGCTTTCAGATAAGCATTTTACTGATCTCATCAAGTAGACCATTAATTCTTGGAGTTCCTAAGACAGTGAGGGTCAGATGGTTCTGAAACTAAAGCTGTCTAAAAGCTCATTTCTTAATGCATCTGGCACCTGGGCAGCACTCTTTGGAGCTCTCCCTCAGGGTGGCTTCCCTACATGAATGTTCTGGGATGGTGTCCATTGGTCTTCCTCAGATTCTCTGCAAATTCTAAACCAATCATGGTGGACAGTGTCATCAGGGATCTGGGCCTTAACATCCTTTAGATCCGATTATGGTTGTGGTATATGAGGCTACGAAACTCTGGAAGAAGCTGAGGTATGTTCTGGTTCCCTAGCACGAAGGACAGTAAAAGAGTGAAGGATGGAGGGGAAGGTACCAAGGGGAGGCTTAGTCCTGCATGTGAGGCTTAGCTAGACAGCTCCCTCCTGACTCTATCCATCCCCTAGAACACTCTAGGCACACACCCTGCTGGGTTCTATACTAGGGAATCTCAAGTGCTTCTCTCAACCTTCCATATTCCTGTTGTCTTTGCTATTCTTATGGGAAAAAGGCTCTGAGATAGACACTCCCAAGTGGATGATGGGCAGGCCTTGCCTCTGAAGACCCACATCAGCTTCCACTGAGGTTTTGGTGACCTTCTTTTTCAACAGCACGGCTTCAATGAAGGGGGAGGCATAAAACCTCCATTCCTCCTGATCGACAGTCTGGCCTGGTCACTGAGGAGTTACTCAAAAGAACCAAAACTCGTTGGGGTTATATTCCAGGTTCAATTCCATTTCCTCTGCCTCTCCACTGTATCCCATCCCCCATTTCTTACTCTTTTCCTTTCTCACTTTCTCTCCCTTTGCAGTTTTTATAATCCCAGAAAGTACTGTGCTAGAGAATAGCTTCTCCCCTCCAGGGTTTAAAGCAGCACATCTGCTCCCAGGTGTGGACTGCTATCAAAGCCAAGCCTGCTCCCTGACATTTGCTCTGACACTCCAGCCGGCCACAGAGATGGTGGGGAGTTTGGTGTGCCCAGGTTTACTTAGCCTTTGAGAACAGTGGCACACCTCTGCCACCTCTAGCTTTTGAATGATCACATTTGAAGCCCATAGGCTGCCTCTGTAGACCACTCATCTAAGGCGAACTGTCTGTTACTCAATGTTAGGGACTCAGGTGGGGGTCTAGGGAGGTACGGAAAAGCTAACTCACTGAAAGCCAGATAATCCCCAGACCTCATTTTCCCCACTGCAAATGACTGCCTTCAGTTCTGCCCCTTTACCACACCAGCCAAGAAGCCAGTGGACCGCTTTGCTGGGATCCTTTTATCTTCCTGGCCCGAGGGGGGCATGGGCTAATGATCAGTGAAATCAGAAAAGGCCAAGAGGCCCAGCTAATCCACAAATTGGATCATCCTTCCCTGAATAATCAAGAGAGTGGCTGGCACAAGAGTTGGCTTCTCTCTTTGATCATTGGCGCGCTCAGAACACACCTACATTTGCTTCCTGTGGGAATCCTCTAGGGAGTTGAAGGCTGGTTCTGTTTGGTCAAATAAAACTCATATATAGGACAAAAAGAAAAAAAAAACCCTACACCACCATCCCTGGGGAAGTGTTTTAATATGACAGAAAGAAGAGAACTGAAAATCTATACAGGTTGTATAAGCTCTAGATTCAATGGGCCAGTGTTGTTTGGTGCTATAGGTGTCTCTCTCTGATGATGGTGAATTAACCATATGGAACCATTATTGTGCTATCTGTAATGTATCTACCTTACTAGTGGTAATTATACTTTGCAATTGTGTTGCTAGTAACAATTGAATAGGAATTACTTTTGAAAATCCATGTACAGAGATGCTAATTTTTTTGGTGAAAAGGAAATTTTTTTTGTGTGATTTGTATTACAAGATGATTTCTTTTTCTTAATAAGGTTTTCTTTGGGTTATTTTTTTTAATGTAGGTACACTTCTGGTGGCACAGCTGCTTTGAGGTCACTTGTGCCCCTGCAAGCCAATAAAGTCATTTGTGCACCAAGTTCGTCTTTGATGGGTTGGAACTATGTTTGGTTTTTAGAATCCATAAGAAAGGATCAGGTATTTGCTTACATTTCCCCCGGGAAAGCATGTTCCTGTAGATTCTATGGGCAATGTCTACTCATTCTCAAGCTTCTTCATCTAACTCTGCTTCTGCCTCCTGCTCAAAATCCTCCAATATTTTCACATCTGGTCCTGAATCACATCCAAAGCATTCCTCATGATTCCAGGGCCCTCATCCCATGCCTGCTGCTGGCTTCTTTCAGCAAATTCTTACTCACAGGCTCTAACAAGGCAGATCAGCCAAGTTCACTGGTGGCTCAGAACATTGGCACGAGTGCTTTCCAGTGCCCAGAAATCATTCCTCTGAGCCTTTGCCCAGCTCTCCTTGTGACCTCATTCAGGTTGGATGTTAGCTCCACAGAAGAGGCCCTTTGAGACATATAAACTCAGCTCCCTTTTCTCTGGCCCCTCTGCTGTCTTGATTTCACGCCACAGTTCTTATTACCCTCCCCCACCCCATCCTGAGTCATTGGTTGATTTGTCTGCTGTCTTTGCTGATAAAATTGTAAAGCCATGCAAGCAGGGACTCCCTTGTGCCCACTGCCTGGAAATATGTCTGTGCCTGATCCCCAATAATGAATGAAGGACTTGGGGCATGGCAGTTCTATACTCTACCTTTTTGTGTTCTCAGGATTAGGAACCAGGCAAGGAAACTTGAGTGGAAATAAGTTGATGGTGTAATTATTGCTGATAATTATCACAAGACCCAATAAAACCTACATCCTTGTAAATATTTGTTGAACATTTTGGACTTAAAGGGCCTCAAGAAAACTTCAGTGCAAACTGAATCAAATCTTCTTGTTGTACATGGCCTCTCAAACCTGTCTCTTTGTCTTCCTTCCCTTCCCCCTCTCCCTCTCTTTTCCCCCTTTCTTTCTTTCTTTCTTTCTTTCTTTCTTTCTTTCTTTCTTTCTTTCTTTCTTTCCTCCCTCCCTCCCTCCCTCCCTCCCTCCCTCCCTTCTTCCTTCCTTCCTTTCTTTTTCTCCCTCAATCCTTTTCTTTTTTCTCTCTTTCCCTCCTTCCCTTCCTTTCTCCCTCCCTCTGTCCCTCTCTCCCTTACTCCCCCCCCCCCCTTCCTTTCTCCCTTCCTTCCTTAACCAAGACCCTCACACAGGCTAGACAAGTTCTCCACCACTGACTACCTTCCCAGACATCTTTTTCATTTATTTTGAGGTAATATCCAGCTAAGTCTCTCAGACTGGCTTTGAGCTTTTTCTGTACCTCAGAAAGGACTTGAACTTGCAGTTGTTTTCTGCATAGCTATGTGACATCCGTGTGCAGCCAGGCCTGACTCCAGTAAGAGGTTGTACCTCAAATGACAAGGTGAAAAGCTTCCAAAGTTGGCCTACGGTTTCCATACATAATGTGCATGCATACCCTTTCACACACATGTACAACCAGCACACATAAGAACCCTCTACCTTCCTCCAACACATATAAGTTTTTTGTTATAAGATCATTCAAGAACACATAAAAGGAAACCACATTGTGAGTCTCTGTGCCCCCCATCACCCTGTTGCTGCAATGACACACCTATTTGACTCACCAATGTCTTCATCTACTTCCTGTCTGCCTAAGTCATCTTTGAAACGAATCTCAGAAATTGCATCTCCTGTGTAATAAACCTTCATCATGGACCTAAAACTGTAAGAGACCTGGAGAAAAGCCTCTTGGAGGGGGCTGAGAAGATGGGTGGCTTGATCTGTAAAGTGCTTGCCTGGCAGGCACGAGGATCCAAGTTTCATGCCTAGAATCCATGTTGAGAAATAATGAAGCAACTGTGGTGGCAAGCAATGACAACCGCAGTCCTGAGGAGGCAGTGGCAAGCAGTCCAGGTTCATCAATGGCCAGCCAGCCTAGCCAGCTTGGTAAGTTCCAATCAGTGAGAGGACTTGTCTCAAAAAGCAAAGTGGATAGTGCCTAAGGAATGACACGTGAGGCAGAGCTCTCCCTTCTCCTGGTTACACACACAGGAAGTGGAAACATAATTGTATCATACATAGACAAGTGCTAAGAATGTCACACGACTCAAGGACCAAGGTGGATCTATTGTGTATCGAGACAGGATAACATGTGAGGATCTTGAAATTTGGCCTTGATAGCAGCAGGGGGGCCCATTGCAAACTAAAGCATGGCATGTTGCATTTGCCTTTGATTTGCTTCGAATGTGTCACTGTGATTACATAGGGGCAAAAGCACATGGGATTGGAGGAACAAGACAGAAGCTAAGCTTTTGTGCTAGCGATAAAGCAAGTGCTCTACACTAGTGCATGGTGGTAGGGCTGGAAGGAGGGCAGGGCCACTAGGCAGAGCTCAAGGCTGATTCAAAAGTAATCAACATGGATGAAGAATGGATTTGGGGTCTGGGAATATATGTGTACATGTGTGTGCATGTGGAGGGCAGAGGTCAGCTATGAGATTGTTTCCTGAGTGTATTGGTATAATTTATTTATTAAAACAGGATTTCCAACTGATGCTGTAGCTTGATGATTGGCTAGACTGGGTATCCAATCAGTGCCAGGGATTTGCCCATTTTTGCCTTCCTAGTGCGCTGGGATTGTAAGAGCATGTCACCGTTCCTGTTTTGGGTGGTTTTTGTTTGTTTGTTCATTCATTTTAACAAACTCGAGTTTTCATGCTTGAAACAGACTGAGCCATCTCCCCAACCTGAAAAGATGAGGGTTTAAGGCCTCCAGCTGAGCTAGAAGAGTAAGAAGGGAATCCAGATTAATCTCAATAGCTAATATTTATTGAGCACAGTCATCATAGTTGAGTGCTAGGAATGTGGTAGGTTAAAATCCAATTTAATTTTCAAGACCAGATTTTGCTGTGTTATTTCTGTTTTGGATGAAGGAGAACTGAATCTCTAAAAAGCCACTTGACCAAGATGCAAAAGCCTGTACGGCTGTGGTGGCTTTGAAATATCTCAGGTTGGTGAGACTATACAAATTTTACAAACAAAGGAAAAAAACACCACTCTTTCTTGTAAGGTTAGCAAGGAGAATCGAGGCTGGGGGCAGGTAGTGGATATCCCAAAGCTGGCACCTGTAGATGCTGCTCTGAGGGACCAGCTCATCATTGTCAGACAGCAGATGGACCTGACTCACCGTCCCCAGTCTCCTACCTTTTGTGTAGCACAGTTTATGTGTGTGTGTGTGTGTGTGTGTGTGTGTGTGCATGTGATTTTTCCTCAGCTGCTGTACCCTTCACCTCTCTGTTCAGACAATATCTTTCACTGGATTTGAACTTGCCAAGTAAATTAGACTGGCTAGTCTGTGAGTTCCAAAGAGCTGCCTGCTTCTGCCTCCTGGGGCTCTAATTACAAGCATGACTCTTTCTGAAATGCCTCCCTTGGTTCTTTTCAAAATGTGAGTTCTGGAAATTGAACTCAGGTTCTCATGCTTGCAAGCCAAGCCCTTTCCCACCTGAATCACCTGATTTCTAGACTCTAGCCATGGAGTCTGTAACAAAACTCCAGCTTCTACAGGTGCTCCCATGATCAGACTCAGAGGCAGCAAAAGCTGACCTGGCTTAGCCCGTCCTTGTGTCCTCATGAGACCTAGTTAGTTCTTTGTGTGAATCCCAGCTGGTTCCTTCCTGAGGAGCCTGTGCAGCAGCTATCAATTCTGGAATCAGACACAGAGCACCTTATACAAGGGCCAGCTCTCACAACTGTTTAAGGCCAAAGTTCTACAAAACCACTTTTGTATACCTAAAATTATGCATCGTTACCTCTATTTATGAATCATGTGTATGTACATATACATGTCTGTCTATTCATCCTATTTACACATGCATGCCAGTGGATGTATGTATTATGTGTGTATGTATTATGGTTTATTATGTATGTATGTATGTATGTATGTATGTATGTATGTATGTGTGTCTAACCACCTACTAGTCTATCCAGTCCACTCTGTCTATGCATATATGTATATATTTCTCTACATATATATGCATGTATGTATGTATCCATGAATGTATCCATTTTGTCTGTCTATCTACCTACCTACCTTCTTATCTGTACATCAATCCATCCATATCTTTTAGTGCTTCTGCTCTTGGTATTAAACTTTATCAATGTGTACCATGTGGTGCAGGGAGGAACTGACCTCTGGCTGTTTCATCCCAGCATCCGAACACTTTCTTACTCAGATTACACAGCAGTAGGAGGGATCTTCTAAAGAAGAGCTAAAAATCACAGTGTTTATATAATCTTGGGGTAGGGAAGTTACAGGCTGTTGGACACCCCAGAGGATCTCTGTGTGCTGTGGATAATGAGGAAAAGAATATCAACGTGGGTTAGCCAGAGTTGGAAACAAGTTTTATGGTGGGGAAACTTGATTTAAGGTTTCCAGGCTGGAGGGAGCTGGTTAAAGAAGAGGGTGGCTGTTCTGAGTAGACAGTCAGCATGGGAAAGGCCCACAGGAGGAATAAGCAGGGCCTTGGGAGATCAGTCTCAACAGTCCGGGAAGGCTGTATTGATTATGTGGCCATTCCTATCTATTTAGGACCATGAGTTATACCTCCCCAAGGGTCTGGTAGACTCTGGGTATTGTGTATTGCACCTGGCAGGCACATTTCTACTGTGATTAAATTCAACCTGCCTTAGACATTTTGTGAGCACCTAGTATACAGCAGGGTGGTATTCACTCACCATGTGAATAAAACATGAACTCTTATCCTGGAAAAATTGGCTGTCTGGTTATTGAAATTCTATTTATTTTGGCTAAATCGGATTAAATGGAAAATGTGGACCAATAGTGGAGCTGACCCCGAATGTTTGGTTCCAGTTGTGGCTAACTGCATGCATAAACTCTGAGATTCAGATCAATCTATTTATCATCCATCCCAACATCTATCTGTTCACCAAAAGCTAACTAGCTCTGCCTACTTATGATGAGTCATTTCCACTTAAAATTCATCCACCTCTTATTTTTGCTTTAGGTAAGTGGGGGAGAAGTCTACAGAACTGTCCATATGTGAGATATGTTTTTAAAGTAAGTAAATGCAGATAAAATAGAGAAAGCTAGGAAGCTTTTCTAGTCGGTAAAGTATTTGTTTAAAGTATTCTTGCGAATATGAGGACTTGAGTTTAATCTTGAGAGCTGTAGAAAAGCAATAGAGTGTGGTACCACAAGCTTATAATGCTAGCACCAGTGAAGAGGAGACAGGCGGACTGCTGGGGCCCACTTGCCAGTCAGTTGAGACTACTGGATGTGTTCTAAGTAAGTGAGAGACTCTGTCTTAAAAATAAAATTAAAATCAGAAGGTGATTAGTGTCTGCAGAATGACACCTGAGGTGTCCCTTGGGCTTCACATGCTTATTCATACATATGTCTGTACAATCTCTTCTCACATGTATCACACACATACACACACATATACACACACATACACACACACATACACACACATACACACACATACACACACATACACACACATGCACACACACACACATACACACACACATACACACACATGCACACACACACATACACACACAAATACACACATACACACACACATACACACATACATACACATACACACACATACACACATACACATATACACACATACATACGCACACATACACACACATACACACACGGGTTGTATATATCCATCAAGTGCTGATAAATGTCACTGACCATTGTAATAATCAGTTATTCCAACTGGGTGCCTCATTCAATGTTGAACATACATTGAAAACTTGGGTATGAAGGAAAAGGGAAGAGGGTGCACAACATTGTATTAAACCTGGAAGATCTAAAGAGAAAAAAAAGGACAAGCTGAAAAAGGTGGGCTTGCCCTGGCATCACGTGGAGAGGATTCACTGTTCTGGAGCCATGTAAGGACACCAGAGGACATAGAGGACACATTTCTTCACTGGATAAGTCTAATTCCAGCACAGGTTTTTCTGTGGTCAACTAAGATGTTAAAACCCAATTGCATTAGTCTCCTGTTCATCTATGTTGAAGAGAGAGCTGAGGGAATCCAAAGCAGGGCACAGGATAGCTGGCGCTCAACCTCTGCCTTTCAGATACAGCATTCTCCCAAGAGCCTTGGGTCAAAGAACGCCAATCCCCCTCTCAAAAAGGATTACTAGTCTTGAAATATGGCTTCTCGTATCAGAACTGGCTGTGTTCTAGGGGAAGGGAGTCAAAAACTTGATTCTCTGCCTTCCATCTTGTTTTGTTTTTTAAAACAAGGGAGAGAAATGTCTGATATGAAAACAGTGTTTTAGGACTGGAGAGACAGCTTGACAGTCACTTGCTGCTCTTGCAGAGGATCCAAACATGGTTCCCAGAACATATGTCAGATGGCTTTCAACCACCTGTAACTCCAGCTTGAGGGAATTTAATCCATCACCTTCTTGCCTCTGTGAGCACCTACACATGTGTGCACCATGTACCATCTCAACGCTCATATACACGTATACACGTATACACGTATACACATATACACATATACACATATACACATATACACTCCAGCTCCAATGTTGAGGATCTTAATGTGCACTATAAGCTGCTGGTTCTTGATGTGTGTGTGGAGGGTCTGGCCAATTAGTTACCCAGTCACCAAGTTGGTATTTGCCTCATTCTGGTTAGCATCTTATCTAAGCATGACTTATATTAAGGCACATAGTTAGAAAAACCCTCAGAATTCCCCTCAAGTTTATAAAAAACTCTTGGGAATGCAATGTCAGCCTTGGTGAGCACCTGGACTCATGAATGGTCAAGGTGAGCACCCCTGTCCCTAAGGCCATTTGAGAAGAAATGCCTGGCTGGATACCCTGCCTCTCCAGCTGATGATTTCTCTAGGGATAATCTAGAAATGAGGTTTTCTTCCTGACCCACTTAGGGTCGCTGCTCCTGTTCTGGAGGCACTAGATATATTTTATGCATTATCTCATCTAGAAATAAATCTTAGAAAGCACAGCCTGCCCACCTTGCCTACCGAAAAGCACATCATAGAGATAGGTGGAAAAGTCATCTCAGCTCTCCTGCATCCCAGCTGCCTTGTGTGGTCCAGGCTGTTTATACCCAGCTGTGTCTTTTTACATCCTTTACCCACGTGAGTTTCCTCCGCATTTATTATGCCTGTGCCTCACTCCTCACTTGGCACAGTCTTCTCAACATGCAGCTCTTGTCGTATGGATTCCTGTTCGGGAAGCCTCCAAGGCTCTCATCATCCTCTGAGTAGAGTGCAGACTCCCACCTCTGAAACCAAGCTCCCCTGAGGCCCCAAACCTCCTTCCAAACACTAGAGGAGGCACAAGTCACAGGCTGGAGCAGCCAAGGAAGCATTTCTGGGATGGGAAAATAGTGAAATGGTTAGCTTTAAAAATATCTGCTTCATATGGCCTAGAACGGTGTGGGGAGAGGCTTGGTGAAGGATTGGCTAGATCGTGTTGGCTCCGGTTGTATCCGTAGGGGAATTGTATTGATTACATTGAATGATATGAGAAGCCCTAATCTACTATGTGGGTGGGGCACCTCCTGGCAGGGATCTTATAAAAGGACATGGAAGAAGGGAAATTGCACTGCTTCTAATGTGGCTCTCCAGAAGTCCTCCAGTGCCAGCCAAGGCATCCAGCCTCATGGACTGATCAACAGTTCTAGTGTGAGACAGCCATAACTGCACTACCCAGACCTTATCATGTAAGTCAATCTAATAACTATATGCTCTAAGTATATACTTATTCTATAGGTTCTGTTCCCCTAGAGAACTCTGAGTTATAGAGGGGAAGATATGTCAGTTGCTCTTGAAGAAAGCTAGCCTGTATTGTCTCCTAGGTAACCTTCCTTGCCCCCTTGAGCACGTGTTTCTTCTAGGCTGAACATCTTCACTATATCTACAGTTTTCTGTATATGTGTTTCTTCCGGATTGAAGGTCTTCATTGGCACTTGTCACATTCTGGTCTGTCCAGAATTCCTAGTGTTTGTGAATATGTGGCCTCCATTCTCCACTTTGATGTTGTGACTATTTCACATTAGAATCTTGGTGCCACCACTCATATTTTCCTCAGCAAAGAGCTTTTCAACATTGTCCCAATTGTGTCTCAATGAATAGCTTTCTCTTTATAGTTCTTAGAAGAGGACCAGGACAGACTTCAATAGGGGATAAAGCCATGGCCTGCCGAGCCTGAAGATCATGTGTCCAGAGAATCTAGAAACTTGATTTTGAAACTTGGAGTCATGGATGACTATGCTGTGAGCTAGTGACCTTGGTCACATACTTGTACTTTGTTCTCAGTTTAAGATCTGACTCTTGTCTCAGTCTAAGATCTCTCAGCATCCATTTTCCAAGTGTAGGCCTTTGGTCACAAAGCCCACAGCTATAGGAAAATGGAGAGTGTTGGAATGATGGATAAATAGGTGAGTAAGAAAGCCTCTGGGCTAGGACTTCAGGGATCCAGGGCCATTGATCACTTTCTGTTGAGTTACAGCATAGAAAAGTTCCCAGGTCACCTCTAGATACAAAACGTTGGCACTGAATTTAAGAATGTGGGATAGTAAGGAGATGGCTCAGTGGGTAATGTGTTTACAATGCAAGCATGAGGATCTGAGTTCAATGCCCAGAACTCATGTGAAAAAGCTAGACTCAGTGGCTCATATCTGTAATCCCAGCGCAGAGGCAAAGGCAAGAAGACCCCTGGGACTGGCCGAGCACCAGCCTAGTCTGATTGACAAGCTCTAAGTGCTAGTGAGAGACCCTGTCTGAAAAACCAAGGTGGATGGAAAGAGCTCCTAAGGAAAGACAGCTGAGGTTGACATCTGACTTAGAGATATGTAGACATACCTGTCTACACATGGGCATTGGTACATGCACGAAAACACACACACACTCCCACACACATCCACATATATCCACATCCCCAACCCCACACATTCACACGTCTACACACCACACCCCTACACCTACACATCCACATCCACACTCAATCCACACACACTCACACACTCTCACATATACACATTCACACATTCACACATTCACACCCACCCTCCCACACCTGCGCACTCACACACTCACACAGAAAAGGTTTCCAACTCAGAATTATGTAAAGCATAAAGTAGGAGCAGAAAGTACTCAGTTGTAATTTGCTCACCCCTGACCTTGAAAGGCGACTGCTGCAATGGTCATGTGACATAGCCCAGCCTTCTCTATCCTTTGACCCAAACTGAAAATAGTGTATCAGGAGTTGAGCAAGAATTGAGCCTCTTTGGTTAAAAGCAACAAGAGTCAATGTGAAGAGCCACAGTTTACAGCCTCGGTGACTTCACAGCAGGCCCATCCTCACCTGCTGGGTATTTAAATCTATCAAGAGGCTGGAAAAGGCTTCACCATAACAGTTCAGGTCAATTCCCCCCGAAAAGAGCAAACTGAGAAGCCAGGCATTTTCAAGGGCATGGAGAGCCCCTGAAATTGAACAGCACTCCTCAGTGCTTCATTTTAATGAGATGAGTGACAGAGCTGGACGAAGAAAAATAACAGCCCTATCTTTGTGTTTTGTAATGAATAATAAAGTATTTTAACCTCTTTAGGGACTTAACACCACGTTAATCCTTTAATCCCTGGAAAAACCAATTTTGTTGACATGAAAAGGGGATATTTAACTTCATCCAATTAATTTTCTACCTTGGAGATGCCATGATTATGAAGATTAGATTGAATAGATTCATTAGCGCTACCACTGTGTGCATCAAATAGTGGCTTTGACTCCAACAAACAGCGTCAAGAGAAGAAATTCTATGTCACAGGTTTGTTTACATTCCTGCACTCTTTCTGCAGTGACTTAGAGTCCTAGCATTGCACCTAAGTACTTCCATCTGCAGCCGCCCAGCCTCCAGGCAGTCACTAAAGCAGAAGCGGGAGCACATTCTTCCAATACCAGCCCAAGGCCCCTGTGTGAGCTCCAGAGGAGAAACCGCACCTGTAAGGGAGCCTGCAATTCTTGCAGCTGAAAGGTTCCGAGCAGCAGAACCTTAGCTAAGTGTGAACTCAATTTTAAATTACACAGCAGGGGAAGCACACCCCTGGAAACCTTCTCAGAACAATGGAGTGGAATTGGAGATGGGAGATAGAAGGCCAGGGATTTAATTATTTTTGCTTCTGGACTTCAACATGCACACAGGGAGTTAAAACCTCCCTTCTGCACACTCCCCCACATATCCCCAACCAGAACTAAGTTCACAGGGATGAAGAGGACGGGATGGGAAAAGACAGGGCGTCTTGTACATTTAATGATGGGACAAGAAGCTTCTGGATTCTTCTCATTGAACATTTTCTCTGGAAGATTCCCTCTGGGGAAGAAAAAAAGACATGAGAAATGTCAGGGTATGCCCTTATCCCAACCCTCGTGTGTGTGTGTGTGTGTGTGTGTGTGTGTGTGTGTGTGTGTGTGCATTTTCATGTAGGTATGTGTGGGTGTGTGCATGTACATGCACATGTGTTTGGAGGTCAGAAGTCAATGCTGGCTGTTGTTACTCAGGAGCCAACTTGCTTTTTGCCCCTAATATATTTACTTATTTAGCATTTGTTTATTTGTGTGTGTGTGTGTGTGTGCGCGCGCGTGTGTGTGTGTGTGGCTTGTGTGTGCCAAAGCATACAGATGGTAGCCAGAGGTCAATGTGTGGGAGCCATTTTTTCTCTTTCCATTGTTTGGGTTTCAGGACTTGAACTCAGATTGTTAGATTTGACTGAAAGCAACTTTACCTGATGAACCCTCTCATTGGCCTCCCACCCTGTGTTTTTAAAGATGATCTCTCACTAAACCTTGAGTTTACCTATTTGTGTAGGTTGGTTGACCAGTGAGCCCCAGGGATCTGCCTGCCTCTGCCTCTGCCTCCCCAGCACTGTGGGGTTATGTACATGTACTGTCACACTCAATTTTATGTAGGGGGTTTGAAAAACAAACTCAGCTCCTCACACTTGCACAGCAAGCGCCTCACTGGCTGAGCCAACTCCCAGCCCTCCCAACAGCGATTTCTAAGGGATAAGTAGAATGTCAGGATGACATTCCTGCCTGACCTATCCTTATGTTCCTTCTGTGTCTTGCTCATTGCTTGGTATGCAAGCAGTGCTGTCTGGCAAAGTGTTTCCCATTGAACAAGGATGAAGTAGAACAGCCAAGAAGTGACATGGATGATTTCCCAGGGCGTGGGCAGTACCTTAGCGCAGAGCACCCTCCTCACATGCTGATCCTGTAGGTTCAGTCTTCGATGCTACCAAATCAAATAAGAAAAGCTGGATGTTTCCATGTAACCCGTGACTGGACAAAAGGGACGAAAGCTGAGGGAGCTGTCTGGAGTCTCGGCAGTCACAAGATAGAGCCTCAGGTTTGTCTTCTGCCTCACTAGCCTTGGATGAAATTTTTGACTCTCAGGTTCTGGGAGGACAGTGTTGACTGGTGAGAGCTCTTCTTGGAGCTTCAGTCCTCAATGCGATGGAGGCCTGGAGTCAGGACTCAACAAAGAACAGCTACGGGAGGCACCACCCTAGTGTTTCATCAAATTCTGTCTCATGCTCTCTTAAAGCTAAGTTATGTGAGCATGAAAGGCTAGCCTTACGTTTTAGGAAGGCAGTCAGCACTGGCTCTTCACCAGGTAAAGTTCTAGGCCTCTGTGGATGCTGAAATAGTAGCTATAATAAAAGTGGCTAGAGTTCTTGCCTACCGCTCACCCTAACCTATGTCCTACCAGTTGAAGATATAAAGGGATGGGAGCCTCCTCTTGGGCTGTGTAGTAGTGTGGGATATAGGCTTATCAGTGAGCTTAGGGGAGTGTGAAGATGTTTGTCCTTGGAAGGACCAGACCAGTCAAGCAGGAGAAAAACTGTGGCTTGGGATATCTTCCAGGGCTGGTTTTCTTGGTTCTGATTTATGATGGTTAATTTTGACTGTCATCCTGAGTCTGAGATACACCTCTGAGAGGATCTTTGAGCCCATTTTCAGGAAGGGTGAAATGAGGCTGGGGGAAAATACCCCCTTGAAAGTAAACTTCCAAGTGCCTGCTCAGATATATAGAAGTCCAAGGAAAAATTAGTGCTGCTTGCCAACCTTTACTTCATACTGATAAATTTATCTAGCTCTCTGTTGGTGTTGCTACTGATGATGATGGTGGTGATGAAGATGGTGATGGTGATGGGGATGGGGATGCTGATACTGTTGCTCCTGCTGTCATCAGAACCCAATTTCTTCAGCCTTCCAACATAGACTGAAGGCTACCAGTTCTCTGAGAGTCATTCAGACCCTTTGTATCAAATTAGGACTACCAAGACTTTTAGTTTTTCGAACCGAGCAGACTGGGTGTTCTGCCTCTCTAGTGTGCAGATGGTCCATGTGGGACTACACTGACCCTACCATGCAAGCCAATCTAATACATTCCCTTTGTAGTGTGTAAATTCATTCTATTGGTTCTGGTCCTCTTGAGGAGCCTGACTAACACATGACCCAATATTAGATAAGGGCTTTGGAGGAGCCCACATCTCCCCCATAGTCCCTTGCACTGCAGCCTCTCAGCCTGCATCCCTGATCCCTGTCAATAATCCATCAGTTAAGGCCTGCTAAAAATGTGCATCCACACAGAGCATTAGACAGGCGGGATCCCCTTGCTCAGTATGCTCTTCAAGTCAATGGCTGTAGGATTATCAAGCCAGCCATTGATGTTTGTTTCATTCTTTTGTCCAGATCCCCTGTGAGAGAAGCAGAGAACTCCATTCAAACCAAAGGCTCAAAAACAAAAGGGAAATCTCTCCACTGCACTCCAGATCAAGAGAATCCAGAGGCAAGCTGTGGCCTCCTGCTCTCACCTCACTGGCTTCTTTCTTTGTGCTAAAAATTGCCATTTGAAGAGAGTTTAGCTCTGAGGACAAGGGTGTCAAAAACCTCTACTACTTTAAATTTAGTGCTTACCTGGCACAGGGCAAGCTGCTGTTGAGAAGGTCATGGTTTTCAAGGAATAGGACCAGGTCATGCCAAAAACTTGGAATCTCCCTCCCTCTAGTTGGGAAACATAAGACTGTAGATGAGAAATGAGGGTTTGCCATGAAGGGCTTGAGAGATAGCTCAGTTGATAAAGTGCTTGTCTTCTAAGCACAAGGACCTGAGTTCAACCCTTAGTACCAAGTCAGGGCTGGTGGTACACTTGTTACCCCAGCACCATGAGATAGAGAAAGGAAGATCTTTGGAACTTACTGTCAGCCAGATGTAGTAAGCTCTAAGTTGCAGTGAGAATCCCTGGCTCAAAAAATAAGGTGAACAATTTCTAGAAAAAACAACATCTGGGATTGACCTTTAACCTGTGTGTGCACTGGTGCACACATGTGCCTGCACACAGAATCCATGAATGTATGTGTTCACACGTACAATGTGTGCACAAATTCAGACTTTTTGAGAAAAATCACAGAACTCAGCAGGGGATGGAAACTTGAAGGGAAAATTGTGTGTGTGTGTATGTGTGTATACAAAATACAGATGGAGTTCTAATTTAGATAGTCTAAATCTGTAGCCTGCCACTACAACAGTAGCTATAAGAAGAGGAAGTATAAGTAGCTGTGTGTGTGTGTGTGTGTGTGTGTGTGTGAGAGAGAGAGAGAGAGAGAGAGAGAGAGAGAGAGAGAGAGAGAGAGAGAGGAGAGAGGAGAGAGCTGAGTTTCAATGTGGAAGTTTCCTGGTATCTCTTTAAAAACACATCCCCAGTCAGGGGACGCAGGCAGAGTCATAGGGATGGATCATAACCATCTGGCTTTGAATATATAATTAGATAACTTTTGACCCAGTACAACACCTACAGCTACCCAAAGACTGTACACTGTTCATAAGCAATGTGTCTATTGTCACTGAACACACTTAAGAGGTTTAGAAACTTGTGGCCATTGTTTACCCTTCAGCTTCTTAAGCTGTAGGATGTCATCCCTTATGGGGTCATGTGACTGAATGTGGGAACCAGGATGTATCTGGGAACAGTAAAGAGTGTCTGAACACACAATGAGCAAAGATTAATTTGAAGTCAGTCACGTAACACGAATCCACAGTGTGTGTGGCAGTGCTCACCCATGTTGTAGCTGCAGCCTCAGTTCTGTTCCTGCTGTTACTTCACACACCACCAACAAATGCAGTCTGAAATATGTCAGTGCAGATTTGAGAATATTCTATGTTATAAACTTCAGTGTTTTTACTGTACATATAAAGTTGTCTGTGTCTATACAGAAGCACGATCTTTTGGGACTGGAGAGATGGCTCAGCTGTTAAAAGCATGTACCACATTTGCAGAAGACCATAGTTCAGTTTTCTGTACTCACAATGTCTGACTTACAACTACTTTAAATTTGAGCACTAGTGGACCTACGCCTCTTCTGGCCTCCTTGGACTCTGGGTCCATGGCACACGCCACAGATACATACACATAAAACTGTGGTTTCAGTAAGAATGACTGCTATTGGATCATCTATTTAAATACTTGGTCATTAGGGAGTGGCACTACCTGAGAGGGAAAGGAAGTGTGGCCTTGTTGGAGTAAGTGTAACTTTACTGGAGGAACGGTGTCACTGGGGCTGGATTTTGAGGCTTCAAAAGCCCAAGTCAGGCTCAGTGTCTCTCTCTCTCTTCGTGCTGCCTGTGGATTTGGATGTAGAACTCTGGGCTCCTCCAGGACCACGTCTGCCTGTGGGTCGCCATTCCTCCTGCCATGTTGATAATATAAATTTCTAAAACTGTAAGCAAGCCTCAATTAAATACTTGTCTTACAATAGTTGCATTGGTCATAGTTTCTCTTTACAGCAATAGACTACAACATAAATTTAAAACATAAAGTATTAAATATAATCTTTAAGTTACAGAAAACAATGATTTTTCATATTTTTCTACAGTTGTCTCTTAAACATGTATCAAATTAGTATATCTTTTGATTATAATGTATTAGAACATTTAATTTTAAAAATTTAGAGTTACTGGCCAGTGTTTCACCAACAACTCTTCAGTGACTTTTGACTTAAAGGTAGAATAGAATTTCTAATTTTTAAAATGGTCCTAAAATACTTCTGCCTATTTATATTATGGACTTTATGAGGTAGTGTTCTCAGCATCACCGATTATCAAATCAAAACACTGGCCAACCCTGACAAATACTGAAATTTCTCTCTAACCTGCAGAATCAAGTATTCATCCCTCTAATTATTTATCTAAAAATATTCAAACACATCCATCTCATTAGTATGCAAATTTGCTTTTGTCCTTAATAAATATTAAAATTTTACACATACCAAAGAACTGTTTTAAAATAAATTTCCTTTTGTAAGTTGGAAAATTGGTTGAGGAAGACCTCCAGGGTCCAAGGAGGCCAGAAGAGGCGTAGGTCCACTAGTGCTCAAATTTAAGGTAGTTGTAAGTCAGACATCATGAGTACAGAAAACTGAACTATGGTCTTCTGCAAATGTGGTACATGCTTTTAACAGCTGAGCCATCTTTCCAGTCCAAAAAGATGCTGCTTTTATATAGATGCAGACAACTTTATATGTACAGTAAATGTTTGATTTGTAAGCCTACTTTATATTCCTAATTTGCACACCTGCACCCAGGTTCACAGAGAAGGGTTTTTGTTGTTGTTTGTGTGTTTGTTTTGTTTCTTAGGTCAAAAGAATTTGAGAGTGAACAAAGTTAGTAGTACACTGAACAAGATGAGAGGTAGGATTTGCATAAGCTTTAGCATTTAGTCCTGAGAGTTTACTCTGTGAGTGTGTGTGTGTGTGCATACGTGCACACTTTATACTCACCCATGCGGGCATATGCAGAGGCCAGAGGTTGACATCTGGAAGTCTTCCTCAACCAATTCTCCAGCTTACCCTCTTGTGACAGGGTTCATCATTGAACTCACAGTTCACTGGCCAGTGAGTGCTCCAAACCTGATCATCTCTGCTCCCAGTACTAGTATTACAGATGCATGCAACATTAGATCTGCCTTGCATATTGCTGCTGGAGATCCAAATTCAGGCCCTTGTGTTTGCACACCAAGCACTTTACTCAGTGAGCCATGTCTCCAGACAATTTTCTTTCTAGTCTAGAAAGCAAAGAGATCTGAGTCAACTTCTATTGGTGACAAAAACACAGGCAGCCTGGCAATAGAAAGGAAGACACTTGTCCAGTTACAGTGTCTGGTTCTGGCCTGTTCTTTAGAGATATATGCAAGAATCCAGGGATTGACAGAACTCTCTGCTTCCATGTCATCGGAGCCTCTGCTGCTCAGTAACTGGATGGCCATTAGTAGCACCATGGTTCATCTTTATGCTTAATTGTATTTGGACTTACCTAGGAGACAAACCTTTGAGCAAGTCTGTGTAGGAGTTTCCTGACTGAGTTAATTAAGGTGGGAAGACACACCCTAAAGGTGGGCGGCACCACCATGTGCTGGTTAGTTGTTAGTTTTTGTTTGTTTGTTTTGTGTGTGTTCGGTTTTGTTTGTTTGTTTGTTTGGGATAACGGAATCTCAGCTGGGAAACTGTCACTATCTGACTGACCGTTGGGCCTGTCTGTGGGACATTCTCTTGAGTAATGTTTGCTATGAGAGGACTCAGTCCACTGTGGGAGGTGTCACCTCTGCGTAGGTGGTCCTGGATTTGTAAGAAAGCAAACTGAGCAGGTAAGCAAGCAGTGCTCTTCTGTGGTCTATGCTTCAGTTCTGCCTCCAAGAACTTGAGTTCTTGCCCTGGTTTCCCTTGGTGGCTCCATCACAGTGGCTTTGGGTATGTCTATGGGTATTTTTATTTTGATTAATGATTGTTGTACGAGGGCTTCATGTACTGTGAGCAGCACTACTCATGGCAGGTGCTCTTGAGTTATATAAGGAAGCAAGCTGACCTCCAAGAGACAACAATTAAACCTGTCAAAACAAAATACAGTAAGGCAAAGCAAAAGCCTTCATATTGATGTTGGACAAGGCAACCCAACAGGAGGAAGAGAGCAGGCAAAGGAGTCAGAATCACACCGGTTCCACTGTCAGGAGTCCCACAAAACACCAAGCTAACAGCCATAGCGTCCATGCAGAGGACCTGATGCAGACTCTTGCAGGCCGAGGAGCTGAGGGGAATGGATCTTGGGGAGAGCAAGGTGGGAGGGAGCTGAGAGCAGGGAGGGGAAACTGTGGTCTGGATATATTGTATAAGAGAATAATTTATTTTCAATTAAAATAAAAGGATTATTCTTGTGCCCACCTGCCATTGTATGTAGTAAAGTTTCTGTTCAAATATTGAATCCAATTTTAAAGCAACATTTAACACAAAGTTGAAATAGCTTTCCACACAGTCTAGACATAAGTTCTTTGTAAGATACATTTTCCATACATTTTTTTCCCTTCAGTCTGTTGACTATGGGTTCATTATTTGGCTAAATAATGTCTTTTGAAAAACAACAATTTAAAAAGACATTGAATGTCAACGTATTTACTTCTTCTAGTTTATATTTCTAGAATTATATTTAAGAACTTTTCTCAAGATACTAAGTACAAGGTACTAGGACTCTTCCTATGCTTACTCCACCAGCTTTTGTACACTGAGATTTTAAAAACTCATTCTAAGGAGACTTTTACATATGGTATGATTTAATGATTGAGATTCATTTTTGTAGTACTATTTAATGGAGTATACTCTGTGTGTGTGTGTGTGTGTGTGTAGTGCACATATTCACATGTATGGAGCACATGTGCTGATGTATATGCATCTACAGTGTGTGTATGCATGTAGAAGCCAGAGGTTCATGTTAGGCATCTTCCATGGTCAGTCTATATCTTTATTTTGATGAGGAAGTTTCCTTACCTGAACCCAGAGCTCACTATTTCAGCTGGTTTAGCTAGCAGTTTGCTCCAGGCATCCACTGTCTCTGCCTCACTAGCTTAGGCATTAGGCCCATGTGGCTGTTTTAATGGAGGTGTTGGACATACAAACACAGATCCTCCTAAATGTGCAGCTAGTAGTGGTAGAGAACTTGCAAACAGCCGCCGGATTCATCCCAGAAACACTCTCAACCCCAACACCCCTCCACCCCCCACCCCCCACCCCCACTGATCGAAAGGTGGGGAGACACTGGGATACAGAAGCTAAAGTGTTTAGGAAAAGAAATAAGGCTTCAAGGAGATGCTGGACTATTAATTTAGTAGTAACTAAAATGGAAAGAAGGAAAAACAGAATAAAACAGAAGTCCAAAACCAATATAATGATTCAGTCTCCATACGACCAGAGTCTGAGTGGCCTGCAATAGTCTTGACCTCATCTTTGCTCATTTGTTTGTCTTGTTTGTTTCTGACAGGACTTTCATTGCTTACTTTTACTCTTCTGGGCTTCCTAGTTCACTTTTCTCTCTCTCTCTCTCTCTCTCTCTCTCTCTCTCTCTCTCTCTCTCTCTCTCTGAAAGATCCTACTAGAAACTATGGAACATTGTTCAAGTTTCACTGCATTTTCTTTGGGTGATTTTTCTTAAGACATTTATTCTTGACTTATTTTTGTTCTATTTTTTATTAGTTTGGAAAAAATTGAAATAATTAAAAAATAAAAAGAAGAAGGAAGGAAAGAAAGAAAGGGAGGAAAGAAGAAAGAAGGAAGAAAGGAAAGTAGGCTGAGCAAGCCGTAGAAAGCAAGCTACAGACAGAGTCTTTTGGTGTCCTCTTTCAGTCCTGCCTTTAGGTTCCTGCCCTGGTTTTCCTTAGAGACGAACTGTTACATGGAGGTATAAAGTGAAATGGATGGTCTCAGGGTTTCCGTTGTTGTGAAGAGACACCATGACCATGACAACCCTTATAAAGGCAAACATTTAATTGGGGTTGGCTTACAGTTTCAGCCATTCAATCCATTATCATCATGGTGGGAAGCATGGCAGCAATGTGCACACAGACATGGCGCTAGAGGAGCAGAGAGTTCTACATCTTGATCCAAAGCCATCCAGGAGTAAAATCTCTTCTGGAGGCAGCCAAGGGGAGAACAGGAAGAAGCTCTCTTTTGAACTGGATGGAACTTGAACACTAAGAGACCTCAAAGCCCACCACCACAGAGACACACTTTCTCCAACAAGGCCACACCTGTTTCAACAAGGGCACCCTTCCTAATAGGGCTACTTCTCATGAGCCAAACATTCAAACCGCTGCATGCCCCCAGGCTGGTTGTGATTCGTGTTTTATTACAGCAAAAAAGAAACACACTAGGGCACATCTAATGGGCTGGGGTCCTGTCTTGAATACAAAGAAGATAGCAACCTGACCACAAGCATTCACCATTATGTTTCATGACTGTAGATACAATGTGTCTAAGTGCCTTACACTCCTGCTGCCTTGACTTCCTTACAATGATAGAGTGTACCCTCAAATCCTGAGCTAAAATCAACCCTTCCTCCCTTAAGTTGCTTTTTTTGTTTTTCACAGCAATGATAAAAGCAACCACCACGTCTATGTAACCTCTCTGAGCCTTCATTTCCTTTTTTGTCAAAACCGTAACTTGTATCATAGCGTGTTGCAATGATCATGAGAAAGAGGAAGGGATATATATCCCATCAAATCTTGCAGAATATTCCAAATGAAACAGTGTCAAGTTGTATTAGTTAACTACCAACACCAGTTTTATAGGAGAACCCTGATGAAGGGCTCTTGGCTGTCTTCCCTTGAAGACTGTTAATTAAACAGTCTCTTTTGGCCCCACCACTCTTTTTAAAACTGCACCACAGGTAACCATCTGCCTTTTGTGCTGTGTTTGATAAACACATGTGCTCACACCCTATGCCTCCTGCCTTAAAGTGTAAACACTTCTACACTTCTCATCAAAAGCATCACCTCACAAGATCAGCCATGAAAGTCCTCCACATCATTCACACCATCAGGTGCTTGAACTTTTTCCAGAAACAAAATTACAGAAGTGGGGGCAAAGGCATGTCCCTGTTTGTTGGCCTTTAAATAGTGCCTCACCAAGCAACTTTTCATCTTGTTTTACAGGAGATTAATTTCTGAGCAGTGATGAATCTTTGATTTTAGATTAGAAAACAGCTAACACCAGCATCAACCAACCCAACAAGACAGTCCCTAAAGAATTTATACACTGTTTAAGACTATATAAATATAGCTTCCTCCCAAAGTTTATTTCTGAGTGTCTGAGGCAGGGCATAAGACTCACAGGCAGACCCTGTAATGAAGAAGAAAGAAAGTGTGACTAGACCCCCTCAGAGGGGTCCATGACTAATGTCATAGTTATATTAAACTATCAACTTGATACAGCCTGGAATCACCTTCTCAACTGAAGGATTTCTCAGATCAGAGCCTCTGAGGGGCATGTCTGCAGGGGACTGTATAGATTGTGAATTGCTGTCAGAGGGCTCAGACCATTGTGGGCAGTGCCATATCCTGGGCATGTGATCTTGGATTATATAAACGAGATAGCTAGACATAAGCCTGTGAGCGAGCCAGCAAGCAGTACTCTTCCCTGGCTTCTGCTTCGAGTTCCTGCCTGGAGTTCTTGCCTTTACTTCATTCAATAATGGACTCCAATTTACAAGCTGAAATAGACTCTTCCACTCTTCATACAAATCTCAGCAAATAGTCTGGGTTAGACTGGAAACATTTGGTGTAATCTGATAGGTTCAACCATGATGAAACTCTGTCTCTTGTTCTTCCCCAACTCTTAACTACTCTTCCCTCCCAATTTTTACTTGCTTCCTGGAAGCTCAGTTTCAGAAAACTCTTTTTTTTTTTTAATTTTAAAATAGATTCTTCTCCAAGTAACGAGGCCCCATAGGGACTCAGAAAGACTGAAGCAAAAATCAGGGAGCCTGAATGGCTCTGACTGAAATCCTCTGCATATATGTTGTAGCCAGATGTTCTTGTGGGGCTCCTAACAGTGAAAACAAGGGCTGTCTCAGACTATTTTGCCTGCTTTAGGGACCATTTTCTTCCTACTGGGCTATCTCAATCAGCCTTGATATGAGGATGTATGTCCAGTCTTACTGTGCCTTGTTATGTATGACATTCTTTGTTCATATCCCTGGGAGGCCTGCTCTTTTCTGAAGGGAAATGGAAGAGGAGTGGATCTGAGTTAGAGGGATGGTGAGAGGGGAGAGAGTAGGAAGAGAGGTAGAAGGCAAATAGCAGACAGGATGTAATATATTAGAGAAGAACAAATAAATACATTTTAAAATATTTTGTAAATAGATTTTTCTCTTATCCAATATATCCCAACCATAGTTTCCCTTCCCTCCTCTCCTCCCAGCTCCCTTCCACCTCCCCTCTCCCCCAGAACCATGCCCCCTTGGTTTCCTTTTCTGAAAAGAACAGGCCTCCAAAAACACTACAGTCAAACAGAACAAAATATGACACAATATGATGAGGCAACACCCTCATACCAAGGCTGGACAAGTTAACCCAATAGGAGGAAAAGAGTCCCAAGAGCAGGCAAAATCATCAGAGCTACACTTGCTCCTACAGTTAGGAGTCCCATAGAACACCAAGCTAACAGCCATAACATATATGGAGAGGGCCTGTGCAGACCATGCAGACACCATGCTTACCACTTCAGTCTCTGTGAGCCCATGTGAACCCTGCTCAGATGATTCAGTGTGCCAAGTTCTCCTGGTATCCTCCATCCCCTCTGACTCCTAAAGTCTTTCTTGCCCATCCTCTGTGAAATCTCCTAGGGGAGGTGAGACATCTAATTGAGACTTCCAGTTTAGCCTCATTCTTCACATAATGTCTGGCTGTGGGTCTGGGCACCCATTTCCAGCTCCCATCCACTGCCAGAGGAAGTCTTGTAGAGAACTCTTTTTTTTTTCTTCTGGGTTTTCAAGACAGGGTTTCTCTGTGTATCTCTGGCTGTCCTGGAACTTACTCTGTAGACCAGGCTGGACTCGAACTCAGAAATCCGCCTGCCTCTGCCTCCCAAGTGCTGGGATTAAAGGCGTGTGCCACCACTGCCCGTCGAGAACTCTTTGTATATAGCACAATGTTGCCCTCCTAAACCTTTCTCATGAGCTGGAGTTTCTTTGCCCCTTCTGATATCTGTTTGTAGGTGTCCCAGTACAGTGCGGTGCTTAGCAAGGCTTACTATGAAGCTTACAGCATAGACCTTGGGGTTTGACTACTTGATTTCAGGTCCCAGCTTAACCCTCAATCAGTTAAGCTTAGTCTCAGTCTCCTCACAAGGCTTAAGGGAGGAGATTATATATATATATATATATTATAGGATATAAATATTTATATGTATATATAAATATATATATATCATATAATAAATGCTCAATTAAACAAATAAGGGGTTGGGGCTAGAGAGATGGATCAGCAGTTAGGACCACTTCAAGAGGACCTGGGTTCAATACTTAACACCTCCATAACAACTCACAAGTCTGTAATCCCAGAGATTTGATGTCCTCTTATGGCTTCCATGAGCAGCGGGCATGCATGTGGTACACAGACATACACATAGGCAAAACATCCATACATATGAAATAAGTAAATATTTTAAAAAGTAAAATTAAAAATAGAAGGTTTATTTTAAGGACTTAAAAATTATTTAGTTCTTTTGTGTGCATATGGGTGTTTTTCTTGAATGTCTGTGAAGATTTATTTTAAGGACTTAAAACATTATTTTTTTATTTTGTGTGCATATGGGTGTTTTTCTTGAATGTCTGTGTACATGTGTGCCTGGTGCCTACTGAGGCCAGAAGGGGGTATCAGAGCCCCTGGGAGTTACAGTTGCAGGCTGTCATGTAGATGGTGGAACTTGAACATGGGTCCTCTAGAAGAAAAGCCAATACTCTTAGCCAGTTCTCTATCCTCAGAAGATTTATTATTATTATTATTATTATTATTATTATTATCAAAAGATGGGGCCGGTGATGTGGCTCTGTTGGAAAGTCTTTGCTGGATTAGCATTAAGAGCTAAGTTCAGACTCACAGACCCCACATGAAAAAATAAGTAAAAGCCATGCTTGGAAAATCTCTAGGACGTGGAAGACAGGTAGATCCTGGGGACTTGTTAGCCAGCTAGTTTAGACTAATCTGTGAGCTCCTAGCAAGTGAGAGTTCCTATCTCAGAAACCAAGGTGGAGGAAATCCAAGGAGAGACACTTGATATTGATGCCTGCTTCCACATGCATGCACACATACATGTATACACAAGAACACACACATATACAAAAGAAAAGATAAGCAGATAGTAATTCAAGGTATATATTGGATGTTTAATAGATGAGTGTCAAATGCCAGTGTTAATAAATAGTTCCTGTTACAGGCTGAATTATATGCCATGCAACTTTATAACAAGGTAGCCAAGATAATGAATTTAGAAAGAAGGATAAAGAATTTAGAAAGAAGCGTGTTTATTTGGTCTTTTCAGAGATGCCAGTTCATGCTTGCTTGATCCTTGTGCTTGGTTCTGTTGGAGTCTGAGGCAGCACAGTGAAGAAAGAAATAAGAGGGGTCCCGATATTTTTGTTAAGGACACACTGCTGGTGACCCTTCCTCAACTAGATCCTATGCTCTAAAGCAGTGGTTCTCAGCCTGTAGGGCATGATTCCCTTTGGTCTCGAAGTGCCCTTTCACAGGGTTCATCTAAGACAATCAGAAAACACAGATATTTACATTAGGATTCATAACAGTAGCGAAATTACTTTTATGAAGTAGCAATGGAAATGATTTTATAATTGCTGGGGGGGGAGTTCACCACAACATGAGGAACTGCATTAAAAGATTGAAGCATTAGGAAGTCTGAGAACCCTTGTTCTAAGGACTCTTCTACCGTTAAACAGTGTCTCAGGCTGGTGGCTAACATTTTTAATACATAGGCCATGGGGTATGGGCTGTCATTAGGATCTAAATTATAGCATGCTTCAAGTAGCTTTGTTAGTGTCCTTGGGTTGGGGATTTGACTCAGTTGCTGCAATGACTGCCTAGCAGACACAAAGCCCTGGGTTTGACCTTCAGCCCGTTATAAACTAGATGTGCACATTTGGTGCACATTTGCATCCAGGCACTCAGGTAATAGATGCAGGAGGATCAATTCTTGCCCTCACAGTGAGCCTGAGGACTACTTGAATCTTGAGAGACTTTGTCTAAAAAAGTTGTTGATGTCCTAATGCCCAGGATGTCCAAATGTAAGCTTAATGGAATTTGAGTGTGACATAGGCAATTAGTTAGTGAGCTTATTCTGAACAAAAGCAAGCTCTTAATCTGAGATAGCCAATGCCCACATAGAAAACACCAATATGGAAGCTTATACTGATCTTTTTAGTTTAAAAAGAACAAATGAGATGCTTCATGGGTAAAGCACTTCATGGGTTTGCACTTGATGTGCAAACACGGTAATCTCAGAACCCACATGACAGTGGAAAAAGAGTAAGAGGTACCCTTACCTCTGCCACTGACTATCGTGGCATGCACACCCCAAATTCATATCTCACACATATGCACCTAGTAATGCTCAGTAACATTTATAATTTTTAAAGAAAAGAATGCCTTATGAAGTGGCACACACACAATGTGTCCTGAAGAAAGATGCAGAAACTGGGCTCCATAGTTAAACCTAGGACCCCAGAGGCTACAGACCAGTGAGTGTAGAGGAGGCCAGGGGCTGGGAGGCTTTGTTTCTAGAACCTTCTGGGGAGTATGGCTCTGCTGTCATCTCAATTCAGGACTTCCAGCCTCCAGAATAGTATGACAATGTATTTCTCTTGTTCCAGGCCACCTCACTGTTACAGAAGCCCTGAGGAGCCATCAGGTCTTCACGCGCCTTCATTCAGCAGTCTGTGACATCTTTCATTTTTCCTTCAGTTCAGTCTTCTGTCTTGTTTCTGTCAAGTCAGGCTCAACCTTGTATCAATTTTGCATCCACTAGAGAAGTCTCAGAGTGGAGAAATATGGCTGCTGAATTAAACTGAACGGAGTGGAATCATTCCCAATTATGTGATTTTCTCATTCTAGGCATTGGTCAGGGGCATAGTATAGGCTGCTGAAGGAGACATACCTGGGAGAATTGGCCCATCCCATTCCCCAACCCACGTTTGCTTTCCTAGTTCCTCTTCTGATTTGTCCTTGCCTTCCTTACCCTGTGAACCCAGGATCAACACTAGAGATAATGGTCCCATACCTTGGCCTTCAAAAGATGACCCCTAGACTTGATGGTCTGAAACCTCCGTCTTTCTGAAACTGACCTTAAACTTTGACCTTCCAAAGATGACTCACAATCTTGACCATCTACAATGACCCCATTCCTTGATCATCTGAAGATGGCTCCAAACCTTAACCTCCTAAGAAAGTCTACACTGTTAAAGCAAATGGTAGCACGTTGAACAAAGCACTTAGGTACCTCCCACCCCCATCTTTTTCATTCCTTCAACTAAGGAGAATGCATTTCTTTTCCTTCTCTTTGCAAGTATATTTTCCTCCTAAACACAAATAACAATCCCGTTGCCCCATAATTAGATTGGATTACAGAATAATTACAACCTTGTTTGCTCTCGGCAGATTACATGGTAATTATACTTGGCATTACCATGAAGAACCAAGAAATTCTGACGATGTCATTACATGGTTATTTGTACAGTACAATGCAGTAGTGTAATTATACATGCAACATTTGTTCTCCAATAGGAGAATGATTAAAACAATGCTAATGCTTCAAAGTGTTGATTAGGTGCCAGCGTGATATGACATTGGCAATGTGGGAAGGGTGTCTGGTTATTAATTCTTCCCACAATATAGCAATATGTGCCTTCTCCTGAACTCCCCCATTACCTCTTCAGCAGGCTGTACTGTGGACAAGAAGGACATGCGACCATATGCTTGCCTCTCTGTCCCAACAGTTCTGGTATGTTTATAGCAGCCAATGGACTTCAAGCCACATTAAAACAAAGGGAGAGACTGGGGAGATGGCTTAGTTGGTCAAGTGCTTGCTGTGCAAACGTGAGGACCAGACGTCAGTGTCCAACACCCACATAAAAAGCTGTGTAGAGGTATACACCTGTAATTTCCGCAGTGGGGAGATAGTCCCTGGGGCTCCCTGACTCATCAGTTTAACCAGATCAGTGGGCCCAGGTCCATTGAGAGATACCCTTTCCAAAAAAATAAGGAAGAGTAGCTCATTCAGAGGGTTTGGAAGATGTCTCAGAATATAAAACACTTTCCCTGCAAGTGTAAGGACCAGAATCTGGGTCAGAAGCCATGTAAAGCTGGGTGCAATAGCAGCCAGCCTGTAGTCCCCAGATGTGGGAGGCAGAAACATGGACTCTCTAGAGAAAGCAGCCTCATTAGACTGACTGAAATGGTAGGCACGCTCCAGGATAAGTGAGAGGTGTACACCTCCACATTCGTGATTAAGCACAAGAGGTCTTCCTTTAACCTTTATGATAGTGTTATGGTTTCAAAGTGAAATGCCCCACAGGCTCAAGTGTTCCCAGTTGGTGGTGCTATTTGGGAAAGCTGGGAACCTTTAGGAGGTGGAGTCTCACTGGGGGAAGAGGTTCATCGGAGAGCAAACTTTGAGGGTTTATGGCCTGTTTTGACTTCCTGTTCTCACTACATCCTGACTGCCAGGGTGGCCTCACACTCCTGCCTCCATGTTCTCTTCTTTCCTCTTCTGTGTCATAATGGATCCAATCCCTCTAGCATGGTAGTCTAAGTTAAAGTTTGTCCAAGTAGTCTGACATAGCTACAGAAAAGAAACTCACACAGGCTATGGGCTCCATGGACGAATGAGATAAGAAAGTTCTGTCTGAGGTCTGCTCATAAAACATGGCTGGGCAGAGCACTTCTTTGCTTAGAGCCCAGTTTCTCCATCGTGAAATCCAGAGCCTTGTCAATGGCCTCTGAAGATTCCATGAGTTCAGGAGTGCAAGCCAATCAGTGACATGTGATCACTAATTACTTTAGTGTTCATATCCTTCAGAGTCATGTTCTGACATTGCAGTATGATATTGTCATGTTTAAAATTCACATTTAAGACCAACACAAGCTATAGAAAAAAACAAAACAAAACAAACAAGCAACCCCCCAAACCCTAAAAAACAGTCAACCAATCCTACAGAGCTGGAGTGATTGAGAGTTCTTGCTGCATTCAGACCTGAATTCAGATTCTGACATCCATGTAAAGGCTAGACATTGCTGTGTGTGTGTGTGTGTGTGTGCTCGCGCGCCGCACTCACACACACATGTGTACCTATAAACTCAACACTTTGGGGGTGAGGAGACTAGAGAATCACTGGGAATTGCTGGCTGCCAGTCCTGCTCCAAGGTTCCTATTTTAAAGAATAAGATGGAGATTGATATAGCAGGACACCTGGTATTATCCTCTGGCCTTTGCATGTACATACACATGTGTAAACACCTGCAAGCAGGCATGTGGATATACCATACACATATACCACACACATACACAATTAAACATAACCAAAAATAAATAAATTAAAATATACTTAATTTAAAAACAAAAACACCTGCAAATAAACCTCATGTTTTCAGTAAGTTTATGCTTTTGGGTCAGGTGACATTCATGACTATGCTTGGGGTTCATGCAGCCCATGGGTTGCTGGTTGAACATGCCTGAAGGGCATCTACAGGGGATGGAACATCTCTTTGCATGGAGCCTGACAGGTATGAACTACACACAGAGGAGAATAATTCTTCCCTCTTTGGAGATAGACCACAGGGATACGCCACATTCCCTTAGCTTTATTGACTTTCTCACTACAATCTTCACTGCTGGTTGTCTTTGGGATGAGTGAGGTGCAGGCTCTGTGTACAGCAAAGAATGAGATTTAGGAACTCAGGGACTTATATTAGATTCTATGCTGGTTATTTCTGTCGACTTGCCACAATCTAGGAAGAACCTGGGAAGAAAATCTCAGTTGTGTAATTATTTCTATCAGCTTGATATGTAGGGGGATTGTGTTGATTGGTAGTTGATGTGGAAAGATCCATTCAGCTGTATGTTGTACGTTTCTGGTCCCAGATTCTCAAACAGTATGAGAGGAGAAAGCTAACTGGCTAGTAATCAGAAGGAAGTGAGGATGTGTTTGTTTCTCTGATCTTGACTATGTAATGTGACTTGCTGATGTGAGTTCCTTTGATGACTTCTTTTCAGTGGTGGAATGTCATGGAATTGTGAACCAAATAATCTCTTCTTCCTCATAGTTACCTCTGGGCAGTGTGTACAGCAACAGAAATGTAACTCTGACCTCTAAGACTTTGACCTCTTCTTCTTTTGAATGTTTTAAGCCTTTCTTGCTGGAGTCCTGTTCTGAGGATGGAGATGGTCATCTTGGACCACTGTGAAGCCTAGGATAGTGCACCCTAGGCTGGCAGTGGAGCTCAGTGAGCAGAGCTAACACACATAAAGCCCTGGGGTCCATCCCCAGGACTCTGTAAACTGGGCATAGTGGTACACGCTTGTAAACTCAGCATTTAAGAGGTACTGGCAGGAAGTTCAGAAAGTCATTGTCATCTTAAGCTACATACTGAATTCAAGGTGAGCTTGGAATATACAAGACTGTGTTTTAAAATTTTTAGATTTATTTTATTGATATGAGTGCATTGCCTGTGTGTATGTCTGTACACCACATGTGTGCCTGGTACCTAAGGAAGTGATGCACCTTCATGTGGGTACTGGGAATTGAACCTGGGTTCTTCACAAGAGCAGCAGTGCGCTTTTAACCACTTAGGCAACTCTCCAGCCCACTAGGCTGTATTTTAAAAAATTATGAGAGATACAGAGAGATAGACAGACACAGAGATAGACAGACACAGAGAGAGAGAGAGAGAGAGA
>NW_021604653.1:6671326-6672143 GCF_004785775.1 Grammomys surdaster
GAGAGAGAGAGAGAGAGAGAGAGAGAGAGAGAGAGAGAGAGAGAGAGAGAGAACATGTTAATACACGTCAGACATGATGTCAGGTAGCTCCTGGCACTATATCTCAAGCAGTGGGCAGTGCTCACCCACAGTGGTAGGGCGGGCATTTGTTTTTAAGATTTATTTTTCATTTTAAGTTATATGCATGTGTGTATATCTCTGTATGTGTGTGTTGTGTGTATGTGTGTTCAGGTACCCAGTGGAGGCCATAAAAGGACATTGGATCCACTGGAACTGGAATTACAGGTGGTTATGAGCCTCCTGACGCAGCTTCTGGGAACTGAACTAGTCCTCTCTAAGAGCAGTGCATGCTCTTAACCACTGAGTCATCTCTCCAGTCTCCTGGCCTCCATACCACAGTATGTGTGCTTCCTGGCTATGACCCACAGAACTCTTGTTGCTGAGATATTTCTTCTGCATGGAGATGGGTTGCACCAATCATGCGATCATGTGTCCCACTGGACAATTAATGAAATGTCTGCAGTCTGGCTGGAAGGACATGTGGTTAAACAGTGCCTGTATGTGTCCGCTGCTCTCTACCTTTCTCTTCTTCTTCCAAACCACAGTTGATGAATAGCAACCCTTGCTTTCATCAGCAGCATGCATATCTGAGATCGTCGCAGACAATTGTCTGATCTTTAGAAGACCCTTGTCCTCCTCCTTGTCTGTTTCCTTGGAGTGAGTAGGCAGAGCAGCTGAAGGTCAGAAAGGAGTGCCTGTGGTCTAGACCTCTCTCTCTCTCTCTCTCTCTCTCTCTCTCTCTCTCTCTCTCTCTCTC
>NW_021604653.1:6672153-6682869 GCF_004785775.1 Grammomys surdaster
CTCTCTCTCTCTCTCTCTCTCTCTCTCTCTCTCTCTCTCTCTCTCTCAGTGTGTGTGTGTGTGGGTGCATGCATGTATCCAACATGCACACATACTTGTGTAGAAAAAGAAGCACACTCTTCAGGCCACTCCTGAGTGACACTGAGGTAGTAAATTGATAGAAAGGAAAGGTGCTGTAGCAAGGTTAGTGAAGAGGGCTCTGAAAAACTGAGTTAGTTCTACACATGGTTTATTGGCCAATATGTTCGCAAATTAAGAGTTGCTATTGGAAGCCTGGTGTAGTATGGAAAGACACAGCTATCATTCATCAGAAATTTGAGATGCCAGAAAAATTTGGTTGGTTAGAAGTACACGGTCCAATGAGTAGGTTGGTCTTACTCAAAGAACTGGGGCCGTGTGGAGCCTACAGGAATGAGGGACGGAGCTTTAAGATCGGGAAGCCTCTGGTGCTAGAGCAGATAAAGTTCTTCTTTGATTTAAGCATACCCTGGTGGGAAAAAAAAAGTAAGCATGTTCCCAGTCTTCAGGTATTGTAGACAATTAGTTTTGAACAATCAGTGTTGGCATCAATTTGTGTGCATGGTGGATACACGCATACACATATACCCAGGCTGAATACATATGCAGGCTAAACATATCATCACTTATACACTACATGTAGAATGTGTATATGAAACTATATATGTATGTGTAAATATATATATACATATATATATGTATATATATTGTATATTTCGTGTTCATATATACAATACATATTAAACATACATATACATGGTAAATATTATGTGTGAATATACATATGATATACATGAATTATGTATATAATATATTTAAATGGTTTATTTTCTGTCCCTTCTCTAGTCATAGTGGCATGTACTCTGTGGCAGAAAGTTAAAATGAGTCCAAAATTGTATCTAGGAAGCATATGGGTGTAAAGGAAAGACAAGCATTAACATGCAGATGACTTCCAGGGCTGAAAACAGGGCTTCATGTGAGCCTTCCTTGTGTCAGCATTCCACAGTAGAACACTATGAGCTTTGTGGCTCACCTAGACTGGTGCACTGATGTGTGGAGGCCTCCCATCACATCTGGAGAGAGAAGATCAGGCATTAAAGAGACCATGTGCCACCTAAGGAGGGATGGCAGAGTACTGAGCCGTTGGTGGCATCCAATGAGAACATCTCACCACAAGGCAAACACTCTACCAACTAAACTTGCTCTTCTGTCCTCCTGAGCCTCCTTGGGCCTCCATTCTTCTACTTGGAGTTGAGCAAACATATCGCTGTGTAGTATGCAAATTAGGAGTGTGTGCAATCACTTCTTGCATTTGTTTTTGGAGCATACATCAATATTTAAGAAATGGTATTTATAATGAGAGTTTACACTGAGGTTAAACTGGATGTACAAACAGGGACAGGAAAAAGAGAGGAGGAGTCTGGATATGAACCCAGGGTCAAGACAAGAGGCTGCTGGGTATCCTTTTTTTTTTTTTTTTTTTGCTTTTCAAAACAGATCCTTATGTGGCCAAGCCTGAGGTCACTCCTAGCCTTAATCTAAAGACTCTTGTGGTCCTAGCCATACTTTATTAACTTCTATAATCAATAAGAAAACAAAATATCAAACTGAAGAAGTCGGAAAGTCTCTGGAATGGAGGCTTGAAAATCAGTCTCATATGAAGAAACTGTTTGGGTAGGAGCTAGTCTATTGGCTGTCCCTTTTGACTGTCCTCGGCTCAGTTTCCCCAACCATAAAATAAGAGGTGGTAGCAGAATAGTTTCTACAGTTCTTTGCAGTTCTAAAATTTTATAATCCTAAGAAGGGTTTTTATAGTCCCCCCTGCCAGGAAACTCGACCACATTGTGTATTTGGTTTCAGTTTAGCTGTACTGTGAGGTTCATTCTCTGCATATGTATGCACAGTACAAATATACACATCAGTTGAAGCACACACAGGCATGGAGAGAGGAAATAGTCCCTACACTCCAGTGCTTTCAATTGAGCCATCAAGTTACTCAGCTATTTACGATGGAGGGGAAAATGGGGCCTTGTGTTCCCTTCTCTGTGGACTCCCAGTGGGAGAAAGAAAGAAGACTTTGGCATGTGCAGGGTGGCTGTGTGGAATACTATGTCTTGGGTTGTTCATTTCCAGGTACCACCAGGTCTGAATTTTGAGACTATGCGCTTGTTGAAAGGTAGTCCATTTCTGTTCCTAACACATATCCTGGTATTTGAATTGGCTAATATCCTACCGCATTTAGACTTGGATTCCTGGCCTGTCAGTTTTTCTCTGTCAGTCATGCAGGGATTCAGTCATGCTTCCAGTGGGCCATGAGGTGTTCAGGGCTGGGACACAGAGGAGGGAGCACAGTCCATCTACTCCATCAGAATCCCAACAGGGCTCTCTAGCTAGCGTGTGCTTGGAGACCTACATCTAGGTATTTTAGCATAATGAAACTTGGATATCTGTCTCCCTGTCTCTCTATGTGTGTCTCTCTGTGTGTTTGTGTATGTGTCCCTGCCTTCCTTCTACCTTGCTTAAGACAGGACACCTCTCTCTCTCTCTCTCTCCACTATCAACATCAGGCTAACTGAGCAGTGAGCTTTGTGGATCCTATCACTGGCTCCCAACTCACCATAGAAATTCTAGTATTACAGATGTGAACTTTCATGGGTTCTGGGGATCTAAACTTAGGTTTTTATGACTTTTATCTACTGAACTATGGTTCCAGACCCAATTCTGTCTTTCTCTCTCTCCCTCTGTCCTTTACTCTCTGTCTCTTTCTGTCTCTCTCTCTGTCCCTCTCTCTTTGTTTCTGTGTCTCTGTCTCTCTCTGTCTATCTCTCTGTCCCTCTGTCTCTGTCTGATTGTCTGTCCCTCTCTCTCCCCTCTTTCTCTTTTCTTATATAACATCAATTCAGCATGTGTACTCAGAGGGCAGAATTCCAGCTCCTATGACCCTCTTATTTTCTGAACCCATTGAAACTCTTCCCTAGAGGGCCACATTGTCCTTTGTTTTTCTTTGGTTGGTAGATGGAACCATTTTAGCACAGAAGTAACCCTTGTTCCATCACTCGTCCACTCATGCAAAGCTAAGGGTGGTAGCCACTGATCACAAATACTCAGCAGACCAACTCTGAGGGAGAACTTCCCATAAGGGGCTTAGATACAATGAAGGGAGGTAGTGAGAACACTTCAGCAGCCCTTCCCTAACCTGTGGACAGCAAACATATCCAAGGTGTCCTCAGAAAGCACACCAGAATTAAGAAGTGACAAGAAGGTGGGTTGAGAGGGAATTTGGTCAGACATCTTCCCAACTGTGAAGCAAGTATGGACTGTGTGCATCAGGTACACGGTAGCCAGTGTGTTTGGTGGGGGAGGGGCAGAAGGAAAGAGAGTAGGAGGTTGTAGGTTTGTCCCGTGGGCCAAGGCAAGAATTTCTGACTTTGACAAAGACAAAGCAAGGTCTAGGAAGTGTGTCGGTAGAGAGAGGGAGGTGACTACTATGCCGAAGCTCACCATGGCTGCAGGAGAGTGACCAGAAGCTACTGTGGCAGTCTTCTGAAGAGACTCTAGGTTGGAATCCGGTGTGCTGGCAGAAAGATGGGACAAGAGGGGAGTTGGAAGATACCTGTGGTTGGTAGATCTCCACATACATACCATTTTGTGGTTAATGCTGATCAACTTGAATCACCATGGAGACACACCTCTAAGCATCTGTGTGAGAGGCTGGGTTAACTATGTAGGAAGACTTACCTACTAACTGGGAGCTGCATCGTGCCATGGACCAGAGTCTTAGACTGAAATGATGCTAAGCTTCAGCATCCACCTCTCTGTACTTCCTGAGTACAGATGCCATCTGATCAGGTGCCTCACACCCCTGCTGCGTGACTTCCCCACCAGGATGACTGAATCCTCAAACTGAGAGTCAAAATAAGCCCTCACTACCTTAAGTGGGTTTGGGCAGGTATCTTGTCCCAGCAAAGCAAAAAGCAACGAACACAAGTTGTAGATCCCAGGTCTCATTCTTCCAACTACAAAATAATCACTAGACTTTCTACTTGCCAACACTTCTACTACAACAGATATAGAGGCTGTGTTCACATCACCTCCTGTAAGGATCAAGGTCTGAAGTTGAAGGCACATAATCTACTGTGTATCTATGCAGATACATAATCTAACACAATCTACTGCTGCCATTATAGGGACGTATATAGCTAGAGAAGTCAGAATCACCAGGAGATCTAGGCAAGCTCTCAAGAGAAGCAGCTTTCCAAAGGAACTTTGTCCACTGACACCATCAAGAGATTGTAGCTTTAGCTGCCCCCTTGACAGCCCACATGTCAAACTCTATTCCAATGACATATGAATCTCTGTCCACTCTGTCATGGTGATGTCTCAAATCAAAGCCCCCTTTCCATATTCAGCCATTTTTGTCCTCTAAGGACAATGAAATGCAGTGTAGGGGTGAATTTCTTGTGCCAAGTTAATTTTTACACACAAGGCAAGCATGAATCTTTATGGGAGCTGAGAAGATGGCTCAATAGATATAGTGCTTCCTGTAGAAGCTTGAAGACCCAGTTTGATTCCCCTAGAACTTGTGTTAAAAAGCTGGGCACAGCAGTTACTGTCTGATCCCTGTGATTGACAGCTAGTCTAGATGCATCAGTAAGCTTCAGGTTCAATAAGAGATCCTCATTCAAAAAATAAGGCAGAGAGAAATTAAGGTTGATTCCAGATGTTGATCTCTGCCCTCCATACTTACATGTGCTAACACACACACACACACACACACACACACACACACACACACACACACACCCCAGAATGCTAAGAAGATGATCAGAGACTCTCCAAATGAAGGCATCTACAGTCTTTTCTGCCCCTCCCCCATACTGAGCATCTTATGCCCTGTGTTCAGACACCACAATGTGGCTGAGGTACTTTCTTCTGTCTCATAGATGAAGCTGATTCATGGATGTAGACACTTGGCAGCTTGCACAACCTCACTCAGCAGGCAGTTGTTGCTATCTGAATTATCACTAAACCCTTCCCATTTTCTCCATGGATGCCAAGGAATTATAATACTTGTCAATCATTACATATTAGAAAATGCCACTAAAGTAGGCTACTATCACTTGTTCATGTTTATTTTGCACAGTGTCAGGGGCTCTGAGGCCACAACTATGGCCTAAGTCTTTCCCGGTGTGAAACAACAGGGTTGGGCCTAGCCAGGGGCAGCAATGGCAGTACAATTTGAAAGCTGGTCTTGTTAACACACACTTCACACTGCAGCTCTGGGCAATAATGGAAGAAATACAGTCGTTAAATTTTAATTAGGAAGAAAAGATGTTCATTATTAGTTGTCATTCCTCATTGTCTCCTAATTATGCTCCTTGCATGATAAAGGGAAAGACTACATTTCATTTGCATTGTTCTTGCTTGGGGCTGATGGAAAGAAAAGGCATTAGGGATTCTCTTTTTCTCACCTGAACTGTCCCTCTGTGGGCTCAGCCTGAATAGTCAGAAGGTGAGGAGAAGAGGTTCAGAAGTCAAACCCCTGTCCCTACCACCTACAGAGGTCAGGATATTTTCCATACTTGGTTGGTCTGACTGCATTTTCCTTCTTTTCTTTGTCCTTCTTTTCTCCTCTTTCTTCCTTCACTCTTTCCTTCCTTCCATCTTTCCTTCTTTCCTTCCTTCCTTCCTTCCTTCCTTCCTTCCTTCCTTCCTTCCTTCCTTCCTTAGTTTCCTCCATCCATCCACCCACTTCTCTCTTCTTTTCCCCCTTTTAGTCCACAGATTATGAAATCTGGGTTGGCTGTCTCTACCCATGCAGATGGTTATATCCTCTGTACCCTCTGTGACATCTGTCCTACCTTTCTGTATGTCCAGTCTCAGGACCCATAGTAGACACTTAGATAATAATTGTGATGGTTCATGTTGATTGTTCATTTTACAGGACCTAGAATTATGTAGCAGACAGCTTTGGGTATGTTTGTGAGTTTCTACATTGGGTTAACTGAGATGAGAAGATCCACTCTAATGATGGACAACCCCCACCATTCCATAGTCTACAGTCCTGGACAGTATTAAAAGGAGAAGGCTAGCCGAGCAGCAGCATTCCTCTCTCCCTGCTTTTGCAGCAAGCACTTCACTGACTGAGCCGTCTCCCCAGCTCTCTGTATTACATAAACTTGTGGTACCATGGTCTATCTGTAACAGAAAGGTCATTGTGGAGCAGATGCCTGTGTCCGGATAAAAATCAAAGACTTACAAGAGCCTCTATGAATCTTGTGATGCTACCCAAAGGCAGTTACAGGAATAGCAGCTTGTAGCCGTCAGTGAGATGATTGGAGCTCATAGGTCTAAGGGTATCCTGTGAGCGCTTATGCCACCTGGTTGTAAATAGTGATTTTAGAGTATTTGGTCTCTGGTAGCCAGGGGTCATGAAACAGGTGAGGCTAGCAGAGTGATTTCTGCAGAGATGCGAGGCAGCTGGAGTCCTGTGTGTTCTGTGTTGGTACTGAGCTCTATAGATGCTGAATGACAGATGCTTAGTTCATAATCCCAGAGGATACTCGGGACTTAGACTCTGACTGACCTTAATTAATCACACTCCACAGACAGCCGTAGACACTTGGGCCTTTCTAGCCACAAGACCCCAGAGAGAGGGGCAATCTCATCACCAGTTTTTGTGTTATAACCCTAGGATACCTCTGTATTCTGTAATGTGGCTGAGCTAAAGACCAATGCTTTGGGGATCTGTAAACCAGTCCTGCACAGACCTCCACTGCCTCCCCTCTCACTGTCTCTGGTCATTTCCGAATACTCATTTTCAATTGAGCTTGAAGCAGAATCTGGTATTAATCCCAGAACCTTCATGAAAACATTGATCTTCTCCTGCCTGGAATGTTGATGTTTCCTGGCGTTTCAAAAGCTCTCAATCCTCAAAGGCATGAGAAATGTTCTCTGGCTTCATCATGGTCCACAGAGAAGACATTCCCACGTGCTCTTCCTAGAGCATTCAGTCAAATCCTGACCTGTTATGGTCTTTCTGCCAGTGAGTGAAGAATTTTTTTATCTTCTGTCTCACTGTGTGACTGGTTAAAAGAAGGACATTTCTCTGGTTATGTGACTGCTTAGAAGACAGGACCTTTCTTGCCTTTCTCTTTCCCTCCTTTTCTTTTCTCTCCTCTCCTTTCTCCCCTCTGCCCTGTCTCCTTCTCTTCCCTTCTTTTTCTTCCCTTTTCTCTTTCCTCGCCTCTATTCTCTTCTTTACACTCCACTACTTCCTCACCTCTCCTTTCTTCTTCTCTTCTCTGTCTCTTCCCTTCTCCTCTCCTACTTTCTTTTCCTGTCTTAAAGATTGGGCCCACGGTACACAAACCCGGCCAGGCCATAGTTTCTCTGGATCCCTACCCTAATTCATCCATGCAGAAATTCTCTGTAGACCACTTGACCTGCCTCAAGAGCTCAGAGGCTCGGGTATGGTAGGATGACCCCTAGGGAAGCATCTGGAGGTGAGAACTTCACAAGAAGACTTGAGGAAGTTTGAAAGGGTCCAGAGTTGGTGCAAACACATCACATATCACACCACATAGAACTTTAAAATGGCAGGGCTCCCTAACTCCCTCAGCACACTGACATCTCCTGAATGAACTGCCACAGATCAGAAGGTCCCTGGAATTACCTGGAATATGTAGAGAAAGGAGCAGCAATATGTGCAGACACCAACTTCCAGGAGACTGTAGGGTTTTGGGTTGGTCAGAAAATACCATGTGGAAAAGATTGACTCAGAAGCCTCTAAGCCTGAGAGCCTGAAGGATGGAGAGGAGAGGTATTCCTGCAAGAATCAGTACCTGCCTCTTGAACTCATTTGAACTACCACACCACTGTAGGTGTTTGTTAAGTGAGAGAAGAATTGTCTTCTGAGTTCGAATGAGTGTGCTCATATGCATGAGGCTTCAAATAACCTAGCTACCTAGGTGGACAGTCCCCTCTAGGTGAGTAGAACCCAGGGAAGGAGTGAGAAGTTAACTACCCCCTGCAAGGACAAAGATACCGGGCTGGTCAGCAGGCTAGTGTCCCAGGCAGGGTAGGAGTTTGAGAGATGGCAGGAGAAAGAAGATGGTCCTGAGCACAGAACACAGCTCCTAGTGGGGACAGAAAGATGGTAAGAACAAAGAAAGTAGCTGTGGGGCTGTCAGGCTCAGTAGGTAAAGGGCTTGCTGTGCAAGCTTGCAGACATGAGCTTGGCTTTCAGGAACACATGTGAAAAGGTTTTTTGGGGGGGTAGCCTTGGTGCCTATAATCTAAATACTTAGGAGGCAGTGACAGGAGAAGCCTTTGAGACCACTGGTCATACAGGTCTTGCAAAACCAGTGAGCTCCTGGTTAAGTGACAGACTGTCTCAAAAACAATTGAGGAAGAACTCAATTGTTGGCTTGTGGCTTCCACACCAATGTGTATATACTAGCCATGTGTACACACACACACACACACACACACACACACACACACACACTCAGCTTTTGTGATCCTTCCCTCACAATTCTCCCAAAGGCCCCCATGCTTCCTCTGGGCAACCATTATTTCTTTAGTGTAGTTCTTTGCTTCTACCTGTGTCACAGGGCTGTTCTGAGGCACTAATGAAATAAAGATCAAGGTGTCTTGGAAGCTTTCAAACACTGAGTGCAAGGGAGGGAATTGGTAGGAGGTGTCTAGAGAGTCTTGTCTTCCTTCTAGTGGAGGAAGAGAAGAAAGGATTTTGTTAGAGTGGGAAGGTCCCCCCCCCCCCACTTCCCCACCAGGTTTCCACTTGGAAACCTTAGGAATTTTGATGGATTTCTATGTCTATTCATCTACTCGTTTTTATTCATTCATGTTTAGTGCAAGCACAAAACCTGACTGTGCCACTGTCAGCTCTGGGTGGGTGTGGCACTGCAGCACAGACGTTAGACCCAAGTCTCTTCTTGCATGGCTGGAGGGTCCCCAGTGAAGACAGTACCTGTCTTAGAAACAGGAGTCTCTTCCTGGCCGGGAAAGGCAAGCATTGCAATGCCATGGAAATGCTAAGAGGTCTACACAATGCTTTTAAGGGTTTGCTGACAACTGTCATTAGGGAGCATCAAGGAGCCTGTAATAATCACCACTGAGTGACTGTAAACACCACTGCTTCCCTGGAGGAAATGCAACTTGTTAGCTTTTGTCTGGGCTGCAAGGAGGAAAGGCAAGCTCCCTCAGAGAGGGCATCTACCAGAGTCAAACATAAAATCAATCGTATGGTTCTAATTTAATTTTAATTCACATTTTTATACATGGAGTTTGTTAGGAGCGCTGACATTTCTGCTGTGAAAATCTATAAGGGCTGAATTGTCCGCACATTAGAGGATTTTTAAAAGAAGTTCTCTGCCACTGGGTTGCAATTTGTTAAAACAAACAATAGCACAGCCGTGGCACAATCGGATGAGGAGACATTAGCTGGACTAAGCAGAAATCAAGTGATCTTTTTCAGCCTCTACTCTTCCGACTAAATTCCTGGGTAACGCCACCAGATGACAAATTGCGGAACGCATGTAAGAGCATTGCCTTCAAAAATACAATAGTTATACAAGTCATCTATTGTTAATGAAGAATATAATGCAATTTGCCTGTCTGTAATACAATTATGCAAATCAAACGAGGAGTTATCCCAAAATCTCTTTACATTCCGATTAAAATGAGATAATTTATCAAACAGAATATGACTGGTTATGTTTATGTGTGGCACATTAATCCTGTTACAATAATGTATCCGTCTCCTAATGGAATGGATTTGTGCAATCTAACAGAAAATGACTTTTGCACTATCCACAATTATAAAAGTATTCACAGCATATCCATCCAGTGCAATAGCACATGCCCACAACGATGCAATAAACCTATTAAAACAAGCAGCGCTTATGAATGGAACCTTCATGCCAACAACGATGAGCGTGCCCTCAATTTTACTGTGCTCATTATCCCAACAACCCTATGGCTGACAGATGTGAGGAGTGAATTAGTTTAACTTTCTTCATCTTTTTTTCCTATTTGAAAATGTTGTTTCTATATTTGCATGTATGTAAATGCTCCTGTATATGTATGCACATGTGTGTAGAGGCCAGAGGCTGGCATTCAGTGTCTTTTGCTGTGCCTCTCCACCTTAATTTTCATCTAGGAAGCTGCAGGGATTTCCCTGTTTCTGCCTCTCCAGTGCTGGACTCCTAAGCACAAGCTACCATATCTTATTTTCTTATGGAGGCTCTAGGGGGATAGAACTCAGGTCTTAATTGTTTTGGAGCTAACACTTTACTAAGCCATTCCACCTCCTCCTCTTCCTTCTCCTCCTCCTCTTCCTCATCCTTCTACTCTTCCCCCTCCCCCTTTCCCTCTTCCTCCTCCTCTTCCTCCTCCTCTTCCCCTCCCCCTCCCCTCTTCCTCCTCCTCCTCTTCCTCCTCCTCCCTGCCCTCCCCCTCTCCCTCCCCCTCCCTATCCTCTCCCTCCCCCTGTCCCTCCTCCTCCTCCCTGCCCTCCCCTCTTCCTCCCCCTCCCTATCCTCCCCCTCCCCCTGTCCCTCCTCCTCCTCCTCCCTGCCCTCCCCCTCTTCCTCCCCCTCCCTATCCTCCTCCTCCCCCTGTCCCTCCTCCTCCTCCTCCTCCTCCTCCTCCTCCTCCTCTTCCTCCTCCTCCTCC
>NW_021604653.1:6683269-6692463 GCF_004785775.1 Grammomys surdaster
CTCCTTCTTCTTCTTCAAGAGTTCTGCCTGGAGAATGGCTCAGAAGTTAAGAATCCACTCTTGCTGAGAATTGGAGTTTATTTCCCAGCACCCACCTCTGGTAGCACACTGCCTCCTGTAATCCCAGCCCCAGAGCATCCAACGCCTTTTTAGCCTCTGTGGTCATTGTACTCACATGAACAAACTCACACACAGACACACCTATATATACAAATAAAAAAGATTTTAAAAATTAAAAGAAATAAAAGGTGTTCAGTTTAATAGCATCTGAGGTCCCTTTCCTATCAGGATCTTTTGTTTGGGCCGATAGGGATACCATTTACGTGTGAGAAATTTCTAAGTCATCTTCCATGAAAGAGTTATTCCTGTTCATATCTCTTGGTGGGTCTTATAATGTGTGCATTTCCATAAGTCAAGAGGTTTGCAAAGCAAGCCTCTTCCCATCCTCCTTGCTTGTATTCATTGTTTTGGGAAATGGGTGTGTTATGCACAGAAGACTTGTCTGAGTTGCACTTTTCAGAGGGACACAAGAACCTCTTTTCTTATAAGGACGTCACAGCCAAGGAATAATGAGTAGCATTGTCCAGAAAAACAAAATCCTAAATAATTGGTGGAGGTCTCTCTTGTGCTTCCATTGGCAGAGAACAGTGCTTCTGAGTTTATACCAATCTCCCCTACCTTGATGAGTCATTGGTCTCGACAGTGAGTGATAATGGCCTTAAATCTTACACCTCTTGGCCCTGTTCACCATGTCAACATTTTCCCATCTGCATGCTTTCTCAACAGGCATGCAAGATGACTTAGACAAATGTTGATCTTTTGTGGGAGAAGTGTAAACCCCAGTGTATCTGCAGGCTCTCAAGTGTTTATCCATGCCTCTAAATAACTTCCAGGCAGCTTTGCTTCTGGTTATGCCTGAAATACTATTTCAGGGGCTTTGGAATGGTGAGGATGTTCTCTTTTCTCTCTCATTAGACAACACACATTGCCACATTTAAATAGAATGCCCATAAACACGTCAACTTCAGCTCGAAAATTGGCTGCCTCAACTCAAGCCAGAGTCTAATACAAATATGAGAGATTGTATTTTTCTATTAAGAGAGTATATTTTTCTCTTTAAGATATAGATGATGAAAGGAAGAAAGAAAGGAGGGAGAGAGGGAAAGAGGAAGGCAGACAGGCAGGCAGGCACAGTGCACACTCCCTGTTAATCAACAATATTGCCAAAGAAGCTACAAGTGCTTTTTGACTTAGAACTGAGTTACATTCTCATAAACATCCATAAATTGGAGTCATCATTGTGACAAAAAGCATTTAATAATATGACTTACTGAGAATCATAACTTACAAGTAGCCCATGATAGAATATGGCTAATTGCATAAAAGGACTAGTCTTAGAAAAGATCAAGATGAAAGATTTGAAGTGTAGTTCTTACAGGATGCTTATTGATCTTGTACCACAATAGAATTGAAAAAATGTAAGTCAAACCATCTCAAGTTAGAGACCCTGTCATTTGACAGGTGTTTCCAAGCTGCCATGTGCAAATCTCAGGTATCTGCTCTCCAGTAGCTACAGATTCTATCCAGAGCATTTGTAGATGACATTGTCATGTTGAAATGTCAAAAGATTGGATACTCCTGAAGGTTTTAACCATTTTTCATGGACATTTATTAGTGAAATCTTTATAGGGCAAGTATCCCTTACTGATAAGGGATTTTGGTGAGTTGGGACTTTGTTGTTTGTTCTAGTTTACAGTTCAAGGGTCTATGTTCCATCACAGCAGAGAGTTGTGTGGCAGCTGGAGCCAGAGGACAGCTGGTTACATTATATGCAGAGTCATGAAACATGTAGAGTAAACAGGAAGTGGGGCTAGGCTTCTCTAGTCCCACTCCCAGTGATGCACTTCTTCCATCAAGGTGTGACCCATACAGGTCACACAGCTTTCCCAAATGGCATCATCAATTGAAATACATGAGCCTGTGGGGAGCATTTCTCATTCAAACTATAACAAGAAGCCATTAGATTTTCTCTTTGCATGGTGTACTAGTTGTTTGGGGGTGTGTTTGAATTTTCTTTGGCTCAAGTGAGGAATGATTGTGCCAGATGGTGACATTCCATGAAGGAACAGTTTTCTCTGTCCAGGCTATCTGGGAAGATATTGTACCCTTTATTAGGTGGATACCAAGAAGATCTTCCAATCAGTACAATGTCTCTTGACAGGAGATCTGGTACCTTTGATCAATACTGGTGGTAGTGAAGGGATCGTCATCACAGTAGGGGAGAAAGTCCTAGAAGACAGAACATATGGAATGCATCAACCTCCCGGCCTCTGGCTGATAAGGGAGGCTTTTGCCTCTTTCACAAATGCTTACATGTACTCAAAGCTTGGGATTTGAAGACAATGGCAAAAGACAGACTGGTACTTTGATGAATGGTCCAGTTTCCTCTGAGCCTCACCAGGCTGTCTTTATAGGATGTCCTGGGCTTAGGGTTGGGGTTTCCAGACTGCTCTGAAGATGGGATGAAGAAAATGAGATGAACAGAATCTGTCCTCTGACAAGATTAGGCTGAGAACCCACTCTTGAGGAGGCAAAGAGCAGCTCTGTCTTAGGCATGAACTACAGTGGTTCTTATATAACAGATAACAGAGGGACAAGTGTGTGCAGAGAATGTTCTGGGATTTTAGGATGTATCTGTAAGCAAACAGGGCACACAGTCTCTGTCTGCACACAACTTGGTGTCATAGAGGAGAAAAACGGGAGATAGTATAACATGCTCATAGGTAATCAATGCTTAGAGAAAAAAAGGCTGAGCAAAATGAGGGAAATAAGTCAAGAGAGTAGTGGCTAAGAACCACCATCAACAAATTTTAAATGTGTTTTATTTATTTGCATTCATCATCTATAAATTAACTATCTATGTACTTACGTATGTATGTATGAGTGCAGTGTGTGTGTATGTATGTATGTATGTATATACATATGTATCATCTATCTATCTATCTATCTATCTATCTATCTATCTATCTATCTATCTACTTATCTATCTACCTATCTATGTACATTTATTTATTTGTTTGTTTGTTTGGTTGTTTATTTATAAGATAATCCAAACCTAAGGCCTCACACATGATAGGTAAGCACTTCACTAGTGAGCTCTATCCACATCCCTTACACTTAAAACACTTCTGAGAGAGAGTCTTGCTAAATTGTCCAGTTGGGTCTTGATCTTGTGATTCCTCTGAGCAGCTTTAGTTTATACAATAGGCTTGTGTCATGAGGCTTAACGTATTTACTTCAAGTAAAATATTTTGACTAATAACAGTGGACTCTGATTCATGGGTCTTTGACGGTCTTGCTCTCAACTGATTGTATCATAGAATATATATCTAACCACAAAACATAAGAGTGAGACTGTCTCACAATAACACAGTAAAATAAAATGAACATAGGAGGGAATCTCTGCTCATTATTTTACTAGTTGTTCTCTTGTTTCAGGAAATAATCCATTGTTTCCTTTTAGCTGTAATAAGACATTCACTTGTTCTCATCTTTAGACCAGGCAGTTTAGCTACATTTCTTTGGAGAAAACTGTAGATTAGAGATCACAGAAGACAGTGCTGGAGTGTTGAGTGTGCCTCCACGAGTACACTGATGGCTGGATGTTTGGATAGAATGTTCCACATCTGCTGGCAGTATTCAACTTGCAACATAACAACCAGTCAGACATGTAAATCCCCAGTGATGTTTAAAGAATTAGATCCAGGTACAGCCCCAACATTGGACCCCCATTTAAGGTGGAATAAAGCATTCCTCCAGCTGGCAGAAACATTGGCAGAACTCAGTTGTCCCTCCTGGGAATGGGCAGGAAAGTCCTCTGAGTCCTGTGTCTCAAGAAAGGATAACTGGGGAGGGACAACCTAGGCATGAGAGTTCCCTGTGTGATCAGCTGGGGCCCCTGAAGGAACAACTGGAATTCCATTTGTGGCCATCACTGGTAGTTACACACCCAATTAAGCTATTGTCTTTACAGTATTGCTGCTTTCCGGCAACACTCTGACCCTTGGGCTCCACGTCTCTTATCCAGGTTGGTTCTCTCCTCTGGAAGACTTATGATAGACTCAATGTTCCTGCTAATTGCTGATCTTCTAGGTGAGAAAATGGGCAAGAATTCCCTCCATTATAACCTCAGCTGCCAAGATTTATTGCTGGGTGTGTGTGTGTGGGGGGGTGTTTCTCTCTCTCCTTCCATCTTGAGCTGCTGGATTCTTGAATTTCTGTCCTTAAAGGTTCTACCAAACCTCAAACACTACACTATCACACAATAATTGTGATGCTGTAGGCTGCATACAGCAGTTTTCGGATCATTTTCTAATACATGTTGGTTAAGTTCACAGTCACACAGAGGTCGTCCAAGCACAAGGTTCTCTTACAAGAGTTTCGGCCATCATGATATGTTCATGAAGTTTGGCTTAGATTTGAACTCCTACCTTAGAAGTCAGAACTGACTTAAAGATATACCTTCATTCATCTTTAATCCTTCTTAGTATACTATCTACCAGGATTTCTATGCACAACTGGTCTTATGTTCTATTTTTACCTGGAGCATCACCCCACTGGAAGTGACACAGGGAGACTTTCTTCAGTTGCCTGTCTGTCTAAAATTATCCATGGCTCCTGCATGGATGGGTAAAGACTTGCAAATCCAGTGTCTCCACAGTGTCCACTGTTTTAGCTCCAACAGTGTATGTATGGATTGCTGCCCTAAGGAATGTCTTCATACTTTTCTAAGAGCTAGGTAACCGGATCTCCCTGAATGGAAATCGTCCTTCGAAGACTCTTTGGCATCCGAATTCACTTTCAACTCGGCAAACCTTATTTTGGAAAAAATGGTCATTTATAATATCAACATTTCTAGATCATGTTTTAAAGACAGATGCAGGCACATGGAGCAGTCACATGCCAAGACTGTCTACTTCTAATCTAACAGCCCCCTAGGTTGAAACCAGAGTGAGACTTGGAGACAGCAGCCAAGAGCCCCAAAACTCTTGGGGAATATTTATAATCCCTGGATTCAACCAAAATTGTTTCCACTCAAAATTAATACTTGGAAACAGATTTTAAAGCCCAAATTTAAATGCTGTCTACAGTTTTTTTGGTCTGCTGTGGAGCCAGCTTTGTGAAATAAATGCATTTGAAGCTGACTGAATGTAAAATTGATTGTTTTTTACATTGAACAAAATATTTAAAGGTATGCGCTCTTTCTCCGAGATCTTTCATAGCAGGAGCCAGAGTTGGCTGACATCCACAGCCAGGAAGGGTGGGTACTGGGCAGGCTTGTGGAGTGAACCTCTGTTTACATATGTGAATCCTCTCTGGCTTAAGAAAGGGGCTATGCTTAGTGAATGGAGTCAGGGTTCATATTTATGGAGGTAATGTGATCCAGTGGAAGGCACTTGGCCTTGAAGCTAGAAAGCTCAGTTCAAAGTGCTCCTTTATCAGTTCCAAGCTGTGCAATCTTGAATAAATCATTTAGCCTCTCCGTTTCTCCATAAATAAACGGAGGCCTACCAGTCCTGTTCTGCCTGCCTCTGAAGAGCTGATGAGAGGCAGGAAGAACTGCCCCAATTCCAGATGCATAGTTACTGTGTTATTCTAGCATATATATATATATACAAACATATACAACCTCTCTGTCCAAATCTCAACAGTCTTTGCTGCCTCAGATCAAGGCATCAAACCTGTGTAACCCAGTGCTTTGATGTGAAGACAGAAACATAAACAGAAGCAAAATTGGTTGTCCAAAGATGAGCCCTGGTAATGAAATGAATTCTAATTAGGCATCATCTTTGACCTAATGCCAAGAGACTCTCCTCTCTTCTCCCCTCTCTTCCCCTCCTCTGACCTCCTCTCCTCTCCTCTCCTTTCCTCTTTCCTCCTCTCCTCTCTTCTTTCTTCTCCTCCCTCCTCTCCTCCCATTTCTTCCCTCATCCCCTTCTTTCATTGCAGAGATTATCAAACCTAGCCACTCACAACCAATCTAAGCTGCTGAGCTGTCAATTATTCATATATTTCTGTATTTATGCATTTCATAAAATATTATGAAAACATGTAAAGTTCCAGGCAATGTTCTATGTTAGGGTTGGTAATAACAGTTCTGAGTTTCAGATCATCAGTAAATCTTACTTTGAATTTAAACTTACATTTAAATTACCCACACACCAACAACCAAGGCATTACGTTTTAATATTGTGTGGGCACAAACATTTTTGAGAGTTTCATGGGTTATATTTAGGCTTAAAAGTTGTCTGATGTCTCTGAAATACAAATGTGCCAGAGCATCTAACCTTTTCCCTTGGATCGTCTCTCCACACCTATGTGTTGGGAATGGAAGGACCATTTCCTCAGGCATATGTGCATTTCATGGAAGGAGACAGATGTAAGAACATACAAGATATACATCTCAGCTTGCAATAGCTGTAGCTAAGAGGTTTATTATTGAAAATATCTCAAGTCAAAAATATGATTTTTGCAGAGAGGACCTAGCCTATAATATGCCTGCAGCAGCACAAACATAAGGACCTGAGCAGATTCACAGAACCCACATAAATATCTGGATGTGATGATGACTTCTGTAATCTCAGTGCTGGAGAGGTTGATACAAGAAGATTCCTCGGACTTGCTGAACAGACAGCCTAGGTGACCTGGTAAAGTTAGTGAGAGACATTATATCAACAAAATAATATGGCAGGGGGATACCTGGCCTATGCATTCTCTCTCTCTCTCTCTCTCTCTCTCTCTCTCTCTCTCTCTCTCTCTCTCTCTCTCTCTCTGTGTGTGTGTGTGTGTATAAGAAAAGTAAACAGCCTAGGACTCATATGAGATCACAAGGCAAAAGACAATAGGCACTTGGTCAGTACCATATCTGGAAACACTGCCTGACTGCCATTGCTTGAAATGTTTCTAAGAAATTGTATGAGTGTTTAGCTTCTCTCAAACACTTGAACTATATATCTGACCATCTAGAGAAATGAGGTAGCCACTGAATGTCTGAGTAAATCATACCTCTGGAATCCATGGTCCTCACCATTCTTCACTGTCTTATAGGAAGTCTGTGCCAGTGGGATTAACTTAGACTATATGCTGTGTATAATGTCCTTCCAAAATAGAAACATTGCACCTTGAAGGAAGGATCATTAAGGCTCAGGAAGCAAACAACTCACAAGTTCCAGGAAATTCCTGAAACGTTTAAGATTCATAAAAGCTCCTACTTCCTCAAATTATATAGACAGCAAAAACCTAATGGAGAGAAGAGACTCTACCCTGTGGAGCTGCCTTCAAGTCGTGCAGGAAGCTTCAGAGATGTAATTTTCATGAGTCTTCACCCATACTATGTGGGGTCTTGTGTGATATCACTGCCTCAAGTCACTCATGATGCTTCAAGTAGTCCCAATAAACAGACTGGCTCACCAAGCTGTAGTTGAGTGTAATCATTTCTCTGGTCTGCTGTTGGTTTACTTTATCTGGTGTTGAATAGATATCTATTCATAGCTCCCAGGTAAAGTCACATGATGACATGGTCCACCAGTTTGCCACTTGTGACTTAGACTTTTGGAAAATATCACAATTAACAAGGCCTTTGCTGAGTACTAGCTGGGGAAAGGGATGACCTGAATGTGGCATATTAGCGTTTGAAACTGTCCTAAGCCACAGACGTGAACTACAGTCTGACTTACAGAGCTAATGACTAACTGGTGTTGCAGTGAGACTTAATTCTCCCTTGGTGGAGAGGAAAAGCAGACTTGGTATTTTTGTCAGGAATGACCACGTACAGTTTGAATTTAAGCAATAAAGTGGTAAATGTTTGGTGGGAATTCTGAATAGGAAATTTGTGGCTTCAGAAAATGTGATTCAAGAAAAAGCCAGCACTTTAGATAAAATTTCCAGTCACAAATTTGGGGGTTTGGGAAGGTTCTTGGCTGTTTCCCTAGAGAATCTTTTGGGATATTTCTGAATGTGAATAGGAAAAAATATATATTCTAGCTAAAATCAGGACTAGCAAAAGGAAGGACTGGCAAAAGGAAGGCAAAAAAAAATCAGTTTACTCGTCTATGGTCATTCAGATCTCTTCTGAATGGGATATTTAGGCTGAAGGATCAACATTAAAGGAAACATAAAACATACTTGATAATGCTGTGTGATATGTGCTTTATGTGCACGTGTGCATGAGTATGTGCATATATGTGTATGTGGTGGGCATGTGTATAATGAATGTATGAGTGTGATGTGTGTGTCTGAACTTGTATGGAGTTCACAGGACAACATTAGGTTTTGTACCTCACCTTCAGCTTTTTTGAAACAGGGTCTCTTGTTCTGTGTTGCATACATGAGACCAGCCAGTCTGTGACCTTCAGGGGAAGGTCTTGTGTTCACCTCCCGCAGGTGGACTGGGGTTAGAGACATGCACTAACACACTTCGCTTTACACAGGTACTAGGGACCTAAACTGAGGTCCTCAGAATTGTGAGGCAAATACTTTAGCCCACAGGACATCTCCCCAGCCCTCCTAATTGCTCTTGATTTATGATGCCTCAACTATATCTTTCGGGAAATTGAAGTATTTCTTTATTTTGTCCCCAAGCTCTCTAAGTATGTCACACATATGGCTCTTCTGGTTAGCATCAGCCTCAGCCTCTCCCTGATTTTGACTATAGTGATCCCTGTCTGATTCAAATATCATCCTTAAAAAGAATAGAAAAAGAATGTGCATGTGGGGATCAGGGCAGGGAAGTGACTCAGTGAGTTAAAAGTTTGCTGCAAAATCATGAGGACCTATGCTCGTATCCCTAAGCCCCCATGTTAAGCCAAGTGCAGTAGCATGATTTTGAAATCTAAGTGTTCCTATGGGGAGATGGGCAAGGAGACAGGAATACCCGTGGAAGCCGATAAGCCAGATCATCTGAAATGTGCAATGGTGAACTGCAAACTGTCTCAAACAACATGGAAGGTGAGTTTGTTCTCTGATCACCACTTGTGTATTGTGGTATCCCTCTGTTCACCCTCACACACTGACATACACACATACACACAGACACACATACACACAGACACTCACACACACAGACACACACACACACAGAGAGAGAGAGAGAGAGAGAGAGAGAGAGAGAGAGAGAGAGAGAGAGAGAGAGAGAG
>NW_021604653.1:6692473-6715251 GCF_004785775.1 Grammomys surdaster
GAGAGAGAGAGAGAGAGAGAGAGAGAGAGAGAGAGAGAGAGAGAGAGCACTCACAGGCCAGAAGAGCCAGTGCAAATGGTCTTCTCCTTACCCCTTTCTCGGGAGAAGTTCTTGTGCCAGCCCTGCTTTCTTCCAGTGTAAACCGAAGGGATAATACAGATCTTACAGATCTCACAGTGACAGCATTGTCTCATGTCATGCCTGGTATGCAGTTGGTGCTCAGTTCCTGCTCCTCTCCCATCATCCTCCCAATGTTAACCAAACCTCCAAAGTTTTGGAATCCAAATGGAGTGTGCCCAAATTCTCATCATCCCTCCTAGAAGGCCAAGGGTGAGCTAATGGTGGATGACCTCAGAGTCCTACCTCCAAATCCCAGGATTCCCAAGGTAGGAATGCATAATGAGTATTTTTCTCCAGGAACCCTGACCCTTGCCACACTTAATAAATCAATTAGTGAGCATGGTCCATTTATTCTACTGGCTTTGGCTTGTTTTCCATCTGCTCAGCCTAAGATAGTCTTGGCCCATGAGGGGCTGTCCATCCAGAGAAGTGCAGCCTTGTAAACAGAAAGTGCCATAAAGTATTACAAATATGTATTGGGTGGCAGATGTTGGAGCCAGCTCACCCTCACATCTGGAAAGAATATGCACTGTAAGATTTTTTTTCTGAGCAATGCCTTCCCCCAAAAAACCTCTGTAAAAGTGGTTAGCATTCTGAGTGCACAGAACACGGTGGTGTGCTACCAGTGCCCTAAGCCCTGCTGAAGTCCACAACTGTGTTGGTAGCTTGGAAGGCTCCTCTCCTACTGTAACAGCAAGACTGGGATTCTAGAGATTAGATTTTGTGTCTGGGTATTATACAAACATATCACCCTATGAGGACTGCATTACATCAAAGGATGGGAAACACAACAGCTGGCCTTGAAGAAGGGCGAGAACAATGAAGGCGGTGAATGCTCAGGCTGAGGAACTGGTATTGTTTGGTGAGCTGAACACAAGACTTCCCTCTGAACAGCCTCTGCAAGGCCTGCTGATCTCCTGGCTGACAGAGCTCGGAATGAATGGCCTGTGTATTCCTGTTTTCACACAGTCCATCAGCTCTAAATGAAAGGTTTGTGCTGCAGCCAAGAACAGAAAATGATGACTCTGAGTCACTCTGGGAAACCAGGATAATTTAAGCAGACCCCGGCCTCAGAGATCTCTCAATGTGATATTTACCAGGGGCCTCCCAGGACAGCTTGTCTTCAAGGCCCACCCACTGCTGTCAGCCCAGGTTTGCCCACTCTAAGGAACTCTCAAGCTAGGGAATACCTTGTGTCCCTCCAACATCTGGGAAGGAATTCAGATCTTTGCCTTCTACCTTAGTGAAGGGATATGTGCTCTACAAGTAAAGATTAAAAGTAGAAGCTAGCCATTTGTGGGAAAAGCACAGCCTGGGCTACTTTTCTGTAGCAACATAGTGTGTGTGTGTGTGTGTGTGTTCAGTTATGAATGCAAATGTCTGGCAAATCCAGAAGAGGATGTCAGAACCCCTGGGGGCTGGAGTTACAGATGGATGTGAGTGCTGGGAACGGAACTGTGGTCCTCTACAAAAAGAGTATGCTCTCTTAACTGCTGGACCATCTCTCTAGCTCCCACCTTTGTATTAAGACGGAGTTCCTCCTTAGTCCTGAGCTCATCAAGTAGGCTAGACTGGTTGGCCTATCCAGAGACTTAGCTATTTCGGCCTTTCTAGCTCAAGAATTTTTTAAAAAATTTATTTATTTTATATATGTGAGTACACTGTCACTGTCTTCAGACACACCAGAAGAGGGCATCAGATCCCACCATGTGGTTGCTGGGAATTGAACTCAGGAACTCTTGAAGAGCAGTCAGTGCTCTTAACCACTGAGTCATCACTCCAGCCCTCAAGAACGACATGCGAACGCCACCTTGCTCCCTACCAGCCAACACATTCAGCTTTTCTTAAACATAGGAACTGGAGATTGAACTCAGACCCTGTCTGATATACTAAGTTACCCACCCCAACTCCCAGGAGTATCTTGATACAGCTAACCATTGATTAATGAGGCCACTGAGCAAATCACTGTGACTTGTAGAAGAACCAGCAGCCAACGTCAGCAAGTGCTAAGCATCTCATCATGGGTCACCCCCTACCTCCCTCCATCACTAGGGACAACTTCAGGAACATTGCCCAGCTAGAGTTTCACTACAGAATTAATCCTAGTTAGCTGCCAATGACTCATTTTACCCACCACCCAACTCTGTGTGTTTGTGCACACACGCGTGCACATGTTTGTCCATTTGAATGTAGTACCTGCAGAGGCCAAAGTAGTGTCAGACACCCTGGACCTGAGGTTGTGAACAGTCAGATACAGGAACTAATAACAGAACTAGGGTCCTCTGCAGGAACAGCACACGCTCTTAGCCACTGGGCCATCTCTCTAACTCCTTTCCTTTATTCCTGAGTAATTTTCCAGGTATGTTCTCATGCATTACATACAGCAGGCTTCAAATTAGACCACTAAGTGTCTGAACAGCTTATTGACTGGCACGGGAACAGTGGGGATTAAGGCAAAGTGAAGGCTATGTGTCCATGCTCAACTCCCAGATTGTTCCCTGCCAGAATGCAGGCCCTGCAGTACAATCTCCTCTTGTTTTCAAAAGAAATCAGGAAATTGGGTTTTTATTTTAAAATGTTAATTAAAACATTTTTGTTACATGAAGACTTACGTGTTGTGGATTGGTTCTAATTCTATTTGTGTTAATTCAGCTCCCGAAATTACTCAGGAACCAGCACATTTGTCTGTAAGACACTGAGGATCCCTGACCCGAGATGGCTCTAATTGGTAAGTAAAGTTGCTGGTGGCCAGTGGCTGGGCAGGGAGGCAGACTGGGGACATTAGATTTCCCCGGCAAGAGAAACATGAGAGAGGAACAGTTTTTAGAATCACCATGACACAGAAGCAGAAACACTAAGCCTGAGAGCTTCAGGAGAGAAAGCATACAGCCATATAAGAATCAGAGAAGAGTGGCCCCAGGGGCCACTCCCCCGAGTCAGTCTCAGGTAGCAGAAATGAAGTATAGATTTTAGTAAAGAATAATTCAGCAATATTGGTGGGGAGACATTAGCAACATGAAAGTTTGGTCATGGCCCAACTGTTGAGCTGCTTAGGACATATTAAAAATAAGACTGTGTGTGAGTGTGTGTGTGTGTGTGTATTTTTCATTTGTGAATCCAAAACATTTTTGCATGTGCACCCACCAGGGAGTTTAGAGCAGATTAATATACTACCGCTTCACTTACGTGTGTTGTAGGAGTTGGTTTTCTCATTTTTCTGACAAAATCCTGACAACTTAAAGAAGGAAGGCTTCAACTTGGGTCATAGCTTGAGGACACAGTCCATCCTGGTGCAGAAGAGATAACAGCAGGAGCGTGAGGAGTTGTTCACACTGCATCCACAGTCAGGAGTCAAGGAAGGATGAATGTTGATGGTCAGCTCGCTTTCTCTTTATTTAAGATAGGAGCTCAGCCTACAGGATCGTGCTGCCCACTTTGAGGGTGGCTTGCCCCTCCTCAACTTATCTAAGGTAGAATCTCCATAATATGGCCAGAGATTTGTTCCCATGGTGATTATCAACCCCAATTTACAATTGAGACTCACCACCTCACTTGATAAAAAAATAAAAACCAAAAATATTTAAAACAAAAGACAAAACAAACAAACAAACAAACAAACAAAAACCTTCAGTATCATTGAACTCAACCAACATCCTTTAGCTACTTTTGGAATCTTCATGAATTTCTTCTGGAAACTACTTGATCTATTCGTGTGTGTGTGTGTGTGTGTGTGCGATATGAATGCATGCACATATCTGTGTGTGCCTGGAGGTCAGAGGACAATTTCAGCTGACAGTCCTAGAGTTGCACCTTTCTTGAGACAGGATCCCTGGTTGTTTGCTGCCGTGTATGTCAGGCCGGCTGTCCTGCAAGCTGCTGGGGATTCTCCTATCTCCATCCCCTCCCTTTCCATAGAAACATTGCAATTTCAAAGGCATGCTATTGTGCCCAACTTTGTGTGACTTCAGGGGATTTGAAGTTAGTTCCTCATACTAGTGTGACAAATCCTTTAAGCACTGTGCCATCTCCCCGGCCTTGATGTATTAGTTTGGTTTGTTGTTGTTGTTGTTCTTGTTTTAACAATGTCCACCAACCTGTCAGTTCTTACATGATGCATTATTCCCCCTCCCTCATTCTCTTATTATCTCAATACTATTCTGCTGCGATTGTTGGTTAAACCAATAGCTATTGTGTGCAATGTTGCTGCTTGTTGGAAGGGACAAGTGGAAGTGCTGAGTGAATAGTGCTGTTGACATGGCCACAACCATGTCAAGGACCTCAATGCCATGGAAGAACAGAGCCTTCCCTGGGTAAGACTCAGAGGGATGGAAAAGTCTTCCTTGGGTCAGAGTGTGAACACTGACAGTAAGTGCAGAAAATGCCCACTTTAACTTCCTCTCTGCCCCCATGTAAAACATCCTGAAGACTGTGCTGCTACGGATACTGTCCCGAATGAGATTAGCTCAACCTGTCTACATGTTCAGATATATATGATAATTCTGTCTGCACGTTCAGTTGTACATAATAATCCAGCCTCCTTGTTTAGCTGTATGGAATAATCCCACGTTTCTGTTCAACTATATATAATAAGCATTCTGAGCTATATATAATAAGCATTCTCAGATCCCATAACCCCACCTTCTTGCCCAGGTGTATGGAATAACCTTCCTTCCTGTTCAACAGTGTTTAATAAACATTCCAAGCTTCCAGGGTGCTGGAGCTTCTCCATCTGAGAGCCCAGACTAACCGTGGCTAGCTTTCCTGTGTACATGTGTCTGCCATTTCTTCATTCCCTTGCCACCCCAGTTAGGTCAATCTTTGGGGACCATATAAGGATCTAATCAACTTATTCAAAACAAGGACATTGGATATTTCATTTCCCTTTTCCAACATTCTATCTATCTATCTATCTATCTATCTATCTATCTATCTATCTATCTATCCATCCATCTATCCATCTATCCATCTATCTATCTGTTGATAGGATCTTACTATGTAGCCCTGGCTAGCTGGGAACTTACATAGACTTGCCTGCCTCTGCCTCCCAAATGCTTCAGTTAAAGGCATGTATCACGACGCCCAGCACCTTCATCAAGCCTTTTATTTTTAATGGAATTAACATGACCTCCTGTCTCACTTTCTTGGTTCACTATGTCATCTTTTCCTTTAGTCTTCCAGTAGAGTTCTCAAATACTCACTTTCTCTACCATGTGCCAGTCCCACATTTTCCTTGAAGACCTAGCCATCCTACTCCCTTCTCTCCAAGTAAGTTCTTAGGTGTGGTACAGAGTAGGCATCAGGCCTGCTGCGGGACCGAGTAAACAACATGTAGAGCAAGGGCAGATCTGCACTTACCACTGCAGGTGAGACATAATCTTGTCTTCTTCTTGGATAGTCTTGCTTCCTATTCTGTGTCTGCATGACTTCTCACATCTCATATGTGTGAGCCAGATCCCATAGTGAATTCTTTCACCTGTCTGTCTGTCTCCTCCTCCACCTATTATTACCTCCTCTCTCTCTCTCTCTTTCTCTCTCTCTCTCTCTCTCTCTCTCTCTCTCTCTCTCTCATTTCTCTCTCTTTCTCTCTTCATTCACCTATTATTTCACCTACTATTTATCCTCTGTCTCCCTCTATCTATCTATCTATCTATCTATCTATCTATCTATCTATCTATCTTTCTATCTATCATTTATCCATTACACCTATCTATCCATGCACTCTCTGTTCAGTTATCCTCATGGCTCTTTTTCTCCAGAGAGCCTTTGAACATATTTTACATCTTTGTAAAGTTTCATCCTCAAAGACCCTGGGTGATCTCAAGAGTATTTGGGGAAGATTAAGGCTGCTATTAGCTCTTCCATTGTAAGTATTCTGGTGGGGCTGCTTCTGTTCCACAAACTTCCCTTCTACCTGATTCCAAAAGTCCTTTACCATCTTTTGTTGAATCTCCTTCAGTTATTGTCTTTGAGGCCTGCTAACTTTAAGTTTTTTAATGTGTTTAAGTGTTTTACCTACTTGTATGTCCGTGTACCATATGTGTGTGCTTGTGCCCTCAGATCCTTTGGGACTGGAGTTAGAGTTGGCTATAAGACACCATGTGTGTTCTGGAAAACAAATTCAAGTCCTTGAATTATAACTTCCAATTCACTTATTAAAACAAAGTTCAGAATGCCCAAGGGGAAGATAATTAGGCTATACCCTTGAGGAAAGGAGCATAAAATAATCTTTGGAGGATCAGCAAATGCTCCCAAATTCTTAGCCATCTTTCCAGCCCCATCTTTAACATTTAATTATGTTTATTTGTTTACTTATTTGTGAGTGAATATGAATGATGGAAAGAGAGGAAGACAGAGATGGATAGATAGACAGAAAATAAGTAGGTAGGTAGATAGATAGATAGATAGATAGATAGATAGATAGATAACTGTATGTGTACCACAGCACATAAGCCATGGTTTGAGAGAGAGAGAGAGCTTACAGGAGTTAGTCTCCCTTTTCACCACCTGGGTTCCTGAGATCATATTCTATCTGGCATGCTCCATGACAAGCAGGTTTATGTACTGAGCTATCTTTCTAGGTTTCTACTACCTTCCGGGTTTTTTGTTTGTTTTTTATTGGATGGGAGAAAAATTAAATACCTATTGCCAGTCATATTAATTCAAAAGAATTCTTCCAGGTGGGAGGAGTCTTTTGGAGGTGATAAAGACAATTACAATATTGATAATGAAGGTGGTTTCATGGATGTATGGGAGTGTGCTTATCTCCAAATACATCACTATATGTATTCATTATCATATACGTTACTATACATGACAAGTGCATATATTTTATATGTTATATATCTAATATGAGAACTGCTTCTTATATGTCAATTTCACTTCAATAAAACAAATATAATTTCTATAACCATCTGTGAGGTAAACAAAAATGAAAATAAAGAGCAGAGAAGGAAAGCAAATCAATGGACAGATAGCCCAACTAGCTTTCCAACTGTTCAGTCACAGCTCATGTCTTAAAACACAGTGCCAATAAAGAATGGAAAGGCAAGGGTCCTGTTTGACCTGAGGGTGTTTTAATCTCTTCAAGGACTTACCATGATGAAAACACAGAGGCAAGAGTTATGAAGTCAGTGGAGCAAAGAAAAGTGGGGTTGCAAATAAGACAGGGAAGAAGACAGAATGAGAGGGTCACAGCAGGGGGAGGAGGTAGGCGTGCTCTGCTGCACCTGACCAGGCTCCAGCAGTCCAGGACTGAACCTGTCAGAGGAAGCAAAGGAGTTAGGAGCCTAGGAGTACTGGACAGGCCTTCTAGTTTTACAGGGCTGTACTCAATGGAAGTTGAAGGTTCTGCATCATCACAAAATGTGCTGGCTTAAAACAAGCACTGATGACCCCACATGGTCTGTAGGTCAAGTTCAAAAGCAGATTAGCTGGGTGACTTTGACTCTAGGCTCTTTCTGAGGAGACAGACCAAATGCTGGCCAGGGATACAGATATGAGAAGACCCTCTTGAGCTGGTGGGAAATCACTTCTAAGCAAAACGTTGCTTGGAAGTCCGTGTTTCTCATCAGGATATTTTTTTCTAGAACACAGCTGTACCTGCCTGAGAGTGAATGAGCTACTTGCTGCTAGAAGCTACTGAGCCTTTTATGACCTTGCCTCTAAGACTGAAAATTATAACTTCCAATTCACTTATTAAAACAAAGTTCAGAATGCCCAAGGGGAAGATAATTAGGCTATACCTTTGAGGAAAGGAGCATAAAATAATCTGTGGACACTGGATTGATCTTTTTAATTTCTCAACCTTTAGACAATGCTTTCTTTTGTCTTTTAAAAAAATCTAACGGAAGGAAAGTGAATGACATTTATTGACAGGTTATCATTATCAAACACTGTGTGACATTAAAAAAACTACATCAGTTAAAATTTCTTTTCTTTTCTTTTTTCTTTTTGCTAGGGAGACGTAAGGGAGTTCTAAGACTTCTCTCACTCAGTGCTGTGGTTTGAGGCTATGGTTTGAGTGCATCTCCTAATCCCGTCTCTTGAAAACTTGGTCCTTGTCTAGTTAGGTTCAATTGTCAACTGGACCAGCCTAGAGTCATCTGAGGGGCAAGCCTTGATTGAGGAATTGGCTTGATTGGCAGGTGGCCATGTCTGTGGGGGATTGTCTTGACTGTTAATTGGTGGAGGAGGATCCAGCCCACTGTGGACAGCAACATCGCTAGACAGGTGGTTTTTGGCTATGTAAGAAAGCTACCTAAGCATGAGTCTGTTAGTGAGCCAGAGTGCAAGCCAATAAGCAATATCCCTCCATGTTTTTTGTCTCCAGGTTCCTGTCTGGAGTCGCTGCTGCCTAGACATGACTGGTTCTTGTCTCCAGGTTTCTGCCTGGAGTCGCTGCTCTGAATGTTCTGTTCTCAATGATAGATTGTGACCTAGAATTATAAGCCAAATAACCCCCTTCCTCTCTCCCACATATTTTTTTGTTGTTGTGTTTGTTTGGTCAGAGTGTTTATATAAGAGAAAAAACTAGAACCATCCTCAACACAGTAGAGGTGAGAGGCAGAAACTTTGCACAGTGATAAACGAAGGCAAGGTGCATGTACAGACTCATCCTGTGACCTTCCCTGCAGAGATGTGCACAGGTACCTATTCACTCTGGATAAGACACTACTGACAAACCAAAGGAACGATTCCACACATCTATTCAATGAACCAATGAGTGTGACTTAAAGCAGTATGGGGAAGCTACATTAGCATAGGTGACAGCTTCTATAAACTCCATCCCTCAAGGGCCCTGCACAACTTTCAGGTGACTCTCCAATGGGGAGTCTATTTTCCTCTGCAACCATTGCTGTTTATATATAACCTTGGGAGGGGCCTTGTAAATCTTGTGACTTCCTGAGGTAACAGGGCCTGGTGTATTTCCTCATCTTCCTTGATCCTATGAGTCTCTGTAGGACCGTGAGGGGAAGTTTCAGTTGAGAGAAAACAAATGTACAGCAGTGGATTATGTGTTGAGGAACAGGTGGCTGGACTATGAAAGTGAGTTTTCTAGGCTTTGCTTTGTGCTTTCCTCCATGATGAGATAATGTAGGTTAAAGGGCCCCCTCAAATGTCAACCCTGTTATCTTGGACTTCCTAGTCTCCAGAACAATGAGCCAATTAACTTCTCTCTATAAGTAACCAAGGCAATGGCATCCAAATACAGGAAGGGAGAGTGGACTAAGATATCCTACTTGTTGCTCTGTTCCACACACATTTAGAAGACAATCTTTGTTTTGAGGAGATGTGAACAGTCTTATATTTAAAAGATAGTTTTATTTAATCCTTATAACTATCCTCTCAGCCCCCCCCCATAGGTATTGTCCTTAGTTACATTTATGTATTTCATTCAATAAATATTTATTTACTACATATGATACTTCAGGTCATTAAAAAACTGTAGTTTAGTCTGTTTACTCATTTAACAAGCTTTTATTGAGTTCTCGTGATGCCGTAGGGTACATGGAGAGTCTGGTGACATTTTTGAGCAAGATGCAACAAGTGGTTTCTGTTTAACTCTTGGAAGGCAAGGACCCAAACGGAAGTCCAGATATGTGTATATGTGTAAAAACATTTGGAAGGTTGAGGTATATAGTGAATTCTAGGCCAGCCAGAGCTAAAATGGTACCCTTTCTTAAAATCAAAACAAAACAAAACAAAAACAAACAAACAAAACAAAACAAAACAAACAAACAAACAAAACAAGCAAAGACAAGGGCCTGTTAGGGTGGCTCAGAAGATAAGAGTGTTTGTGGATCTTGCTAAGGAGCTAAGTTTGGTTTCTGGCACCCATATTGAGTGGCTCACAAACACCTGTAACTCTATCTCCAGAAGGTCTCAGTCCCGCTTCTGACTTCTTAGGGCATCACACTCATACATACAAGCCCTCTCACTTCCACACATAGTTAAAATTACAATTAAAATCATTTTTAATGCCCCTAAACCAAAACTAGGGTATGTGTCTAAAGTTGGACATAACTAAGCTATCCTAGGGTATAACCATCATCAAAGGGTTCACTGAGGCTGGGACAGAGGGAGAAGAAAGAGAGCTTTGATTTCACCAGGAAGTATTGCTCTCTACCAGGAAATGGTAGACACTACAAAGAAATATTTGATGAGAAAAGAAGCTGTCCATTTGCTCAATCATATGGTTTTAAATCCAAGGAGCTAGGAATATGGGCATCTTAAGCCAGAGAAACATGGCATGTATCTAGGGGAAGGATACTTCTCAGCTTTTTCCACATCTGTACAGATGGCTGTTCTCTTTGCCTCCTGTAAGACTTCAGCTGGTCTTCTTGAGCCCAGTGTATCTACTGAATCAGTTTGTGACCTGGTACCTCAAAAAGAAGGTGGAAAGTCAATGTTGGTTTAGATACAGACACATTCAGTCAGTAGATAGTAATGATGCATTAAGGGGGCCTACCTTGCATTGTGTTAGGGGATTAGGAGGCTAGAACTCAAGCAGAAGGCAATTGTGAGAGGCAGAAGTAAAAGGGAGTGAGGTAGGACTGGGGCAGTGGTTCCCTGGGTGAAGTTCTTGATGTGCCAGCACTGAGAACTGGAATTCCAGTCCTCAGCATCAAAGTGTCAGGTAGGCATGGCATCTCATCTGTAATTCCAGCACACAGGAAGTAGAAACAGAGGGACCCCACTGCAAACTGGGGTGTTCGATTTGCTGAATCTGCAGGCTCTGGGTTTAAGGTGAGAGATGGTGCCTCTATGTATAAGGCAAAGAGCAATCAAGAAAAGCACCTCACCTTAGTTTGCAGATGAGCAAACATGAACACCTATACAAATGTGTGCATGTATATATAGCACATACATACACACACACACACACACACACACAAAAAGAAAAAAAGAAAGGAAGACCTGAGTTTGCAGATGGCTGATCCCAAGACAGGGTGGGTGTTGGGAGCTTTTCTGGTCTGTTGCTGTTGTAATTACAGCATTTGAAAGCTTGCGTGACATTGCTAATTTTAGAGAAAATGGGACACTGATATCTGCAAGAACATGCAGGCTTGGGACTCGGATTAACACTTCCACCTCTCACAGAATCAAACCTCAAAACGGTGTCGGCATCGGGAAATATTATTATTAGAAGAATGTTCCTGAGGATGAGATGAAAAAATGTAATGTCAGCTCTTTAGAAGGGTTTCGTGAGACTGTGTGGTAATAAAACAGCCGGGGGGCATTCATGGAACTGAGCTCTGAAATGATGGAATACATTTAATTCTGTTTTACTGTGGCACTGTGTGTGTGTGTGTGTACACAAAAATAAATTAGTAATTTTCTTCAAATCATGGGGAGACCCTACAATGGGGTACATGGTGACGGTGACGAAATTTTTCTCATTTGTTGCAGGGAAAACAAAATTTAAGTAGTTGTGATAACAGTAAGGTCTACCCAGGCAGCTTAATGGGTAAAGGTACTTGACAAATAAATCTACTGACCTGTGGTTAGTCCTCAGAACTCACAGTGGAAGAAGAGATCAGACTCCCAGAAGGTGTCCTTAGACCTCTACACAGGCACCATGTCACACATGTGCCCACCCTCACACACACCTTGAGCACATACTCACAATGATAACTAATTAAAGAAAAATTGAAAAATATAAGTCTGGCGAAATGCCTCAGTGGGTAAGGACATTTGCTGTCAAACCTGATGATTTGAGTTTGATTTGGGGAACTCAAATGGGAGAGGGAAAGAAAAGACTGCCACAAGCTAACCTCTGACCTTCATGCATGGCACTGCCATGTCCATACACTTCACCCTAGGCAAGTAAATAAAATATAATTGAAAAGTGATAGAAAGAGAGGATGCACGTGTGTGCATGTGTATGTAGGTAAGAACTTGTGAGCACAAGAAACAGGCAGTTAAAGATGACTTAAGGAAACTTATCTTCTGTTGGATGGCTTTTGAACTACACCTATAACTAGTATAGAAATAAGAATAAGATTGAGATGGGAAAACGGGAAATGGTAGCATCAGAGATTAAAAAGTAAGGAATATTTAGGCCTCCCTTAAACAAGTAGCACAAAAGCTTATTTGCTTGTTTTGACTCAGACAGAAGACCTGAATCATTATTCTTGTGATAATGACCTAGAAACCCACTGCCCAGCTTCATAACATATCACAGATACAGGCTGACATCTCACATAGTTCACTGGCACTGTGTAAATACTACTGCAGATCTGTGGTGGAGAAGCTGGGCTTCCATGGAGCTGGGGGACTGTGATCTCTGAAGCCCACACAGCACAGGTGACTTAGAGTACTCTCCTGGTCCCCAGGTTCCTCTGTGCCAAAAAATAACAGTACTAATCATTTGGATTTGGGCTGGTTATGGTTCATCACCTTTGCTCATAGTCTCCTACCTTGGCTGGTACCTTTTCTCCCACTTGCTATGCAGAAACACTCATCCATAACATGGGGGCTAAGAGATGGCTCAGCCAGTTTCTTAGAGTAGTTTCTTCACAAGCATGAGGATCTGCATTCAGATGTGAAAAGCCAAGCTTGGGGGAGCTAACCCCAGTATTACATAGACATAGGAGGATCTCTGAGGCTTGCCTGAGCAGCCAGTCTTAACAAATCCAACCAATAGGTGAGCTCCTGACTTAGGTAAAGACCCTGTCTCAAAAATAAAATAAAGCAGAGAAATAACAGAGAAGACACTGAAGTCCCACTTCTGGTCTCTATGTGACTATGCACTGTGCATGTGCGTACACACACACACACACACACACACACACACACACACTAAAATAAGAGGGTTGAAAGGGAATGTGTGACCGCAGCAACCTAAGCAACTAGCAACATCCTTAGCTGTCAGCTAAGGTTTGTGCTTGAACACAGGCCCAAAAGATCAAAGTTTGTTTTACTGGTCAGCCAACAGACTTCGTGTTGTCTACATGGAAAACCTATAAAGCATATGAGACTCAGTGCTGAAGCCATTAAAGGGACACTACGGTAATGAAACAAAAATACATGTAGTCTCTGTGATTCCGAGACAATACACAGAAGTCACTGGTCAATTCATTGATGGTATTTTATTGGATGTCTGTGAGTCTTTGTAACTTGGACAGATAAGGATCGTCACCTCTCTGACCTCTGATTGCTTCACTCTGAGATGGAGACAATATAAGTCCTCAGTGTGCAGGCATGCCATGCCCAGAGGGTTACACGGAAGGTTACAAGTAAAAGGTAGGAAGCCCAGTACAGAGTGGACACTTAGGAACAGTTGAACAGGCAAACAGAATCCTTCCACCTTTGAAAGGGCCTGAAACCCTCTGCTCTCCGTGACTCTTGGCTGTCAGCCCTGGCCATATAATTAATCACAGTACAGTGAGCTCTCGATTATCTGCACTAGTGAAGGGCAGAGGCGTGGATAATACAAAACAAGGGACAATCTAAAAGTCATTTATATGTTTGGCTTTGGAATGAAGTCAGAGAAACACACATGCATGTGTGCACACACACAGAGACCCTTCTCATTATGATTGCTATTTACTGGCCCAGACTTTCTGATGGTGGCCTCTGTAGTCGGCTTCTGGAGGAATCTGCAGTGACAAAGGTGGTGCATTAGATCTCAAAATGCTTTAAAACCTAACAGATCTTTGATTGGCTAAACGTATTGTATTGGGTGAGAGATGACTGTGAAAGTGAAAGGAACTGTGTTCAAAGCCCCGCCAGGGACATTAAAGCCAGAGTTGGGCACACCTGCTGGCAACTCCAGCATTTGGAGGAGGGTCACAAGGATCTTGGGAGGTCACTGGTCAGAACACCTGACTTAAAGAAACAATGAGCTTCAGGCTCAGTGAGATATCCTGCCTCACAACCTAAGGTAAAGAGAGAAAAGACATCTGACACATATCATGCACAGTGCAATTGACAACGCTTTAAATACAGACAATATTGTCATGGCTGTTTTAACAATACTTTGAGAAGTAGAGGAAGGAGAATCAGAAGTCCAAGGTCAATCCTTGGACTACATATCAAATTGGAGGCCAACCTGGGCTACATTTCTTTAGTCACCAGTGTATAGGGGTCCCTCACAGATTGTGTTTCGCCTCTTCAGCTCGTTTTCTACTTGCTTACTTATGTACTCACGCAATTGTCTTTGTTATTTTGTTGTGTTTTGTTTTTAGTGAGCATGTCTCTTAGTGAACTAGGAGGCCAACAGATCTGTATCTCTTAAAGATGGCTCTTATTGATTGGTGCCTGCCAGCAGGCTTTGAATGCTTGATTCTTCTCTTTCTGTTTTTTCTTCCTTTCTCTCTCCCTCTTTCTCTTTTTCTTCCTTCCTGTCTCTTTCTCTATCTCTGAGCACTTTATCCTGCCTTCTTTCCCTCCCTTTCTTTTTCTATGTCTCTCTTCCTGTCTTTCTCTACAGCCCACCCTTCCTTCCTTCCTCCCTCCTTCCCTTTCCTCTTTCCCTCCCTCCCTCCCTCCTGCCTTCCCTTCCTTTCTTCCTTCCTTCCTTCTACCTCTTGGACAGTTCTTTTTCTCTTTGTTGTCCCATAGCCGCATCCCCCCCCCCCCCCCCCCTCTACTGTAAGAACCTATCAAGATTTCCCAGCTCAACTCTTTAGCAGAAAATCCATCTCCAGGGCCCTAGTCCATGGTCCGGAAGAGGAAGATCGGAAGGAAGTTGTCCCCGTTTATCTGAGGCGCCCTGGAAATTGGATGCAAGCCCCTAGGTCATGGGGCTTCCTTTTTATCCTCCAGATCGCTAAATACTTAGCGCTGGGGCAAGAGAAGACAGGGGAGGGAAGGAGGGGTAGGTAGGAAGCCCATGGCTGTGTCTGCTTGTGTTTGTCTGTTACAATGGGAGGATAGGGATAGAAAAGACCCAGGCGAGACATAAATATTTCCTATTATGGAAAAACTGAAGCCACAATGGAATCCGTCATGCTTGTGATATGAGAGACGGACAATATTTCGGGGCTGCCGCCACGTCGGCACCTGAATGGAGTTTATATTTTGTTTATGGAGCTCAATCCGAAGCCTTTTTATTTATTTATTTATTTGGCCCAGCCTGTGTAATTCTTCATGGGAGCTCGAAATGGCTGCGGGAGCAGCTCAATATTCCATTTATTTTATTTATAAAAGAAATTCAAAGGCTGAAAAGATGAAGTAATTGACTTACCGGGATGACAGTTAAACCCACTAAATTTAATCTTATCCTCTCAAGTACAACATATCGCGCTTACAAATTATCGCTAGGCACCAGGCAGCCCCGCGTTCCTCACCTAATGCAAATGGAATGGAGGCCGCTGTTATTGTATTATCTGACTTTACTATCGGCATTAATCCGGCTTAGCTCACTTAATGATGCCACTTGTGGCTCGGCAAAGGCTGCAGAGAAGTCTATAAACTACTTCCATTAAAATGCAAATCGGGCCCGCCGAGAAAATAAGTGACAGGAAAAAAAAGTAGGAGACTTGGGCCCTGCAAGCTGGGCCCCCACAGCCCGCGTGATCCCAGGTGATAGCCTTGCCTCGATTATCTGCGCGGGGGCCCAGAAAGGGAGCCAGCCCCGCACGCGGCAGCCCCACAAAAAAGTGCTCCAACAAGCTAGGCTATTTAATTTCTGGAGAGATTTATATTTCTTTTTGTTGTTAGGAAATGAACAAATACTTATCAATGTAAAAACTGCTATCTCCCATCTCCCTGCCAGGTTTTTCATACTGATATTATTTGCACCGCATAACACAGGAAATGAAAATCTTCTCCATTCAGTCTCCACTGTATCTCCAAATCCTCTGCGAACAGTCTGGCTGCCTCCTCCCCTCATCCTCCCTTCCCCCTAACCCCCCAGCTCTCTAACTGGTAAACAGAAAGGAAAACTTTAGTGAGCTAAGGAAGGAGACAAGGCTCACAATTCTCTAACTAGTCTTGAGTTTCTGAGAGACCTTTTTCTGTGCCTTTTGAGGATGAGCTGGGGCGAGTGGAAGCCTGAGGGGGCTGGGAGCTCAGTGCTCACATCTGTTTTACTTAAGGGGCCTGATTTCCTTTTAGGAGGGAAAGCATGTATTCCCTTTCAGTGCGAGCATCCCGGGCCCTGGGGCTTGTATTGATTCTGAACAAGGCCTAATAAAAGTGAGGGGGTGATCTCCCTTCGTGTTTGGATTTCTTTGGTCCAACTGTTTTCCTCCAGTTCTTCTGTGACCCTGGAAGATTCTAGTATCTCTCTTTGACATACTAGGAACTTCGGGCCCTTCTCTTGTGGGTGGCCTAGGAAACGGAAGGATAGCTAGCATCCTGCCATGCCCTCTGTGGTCAGGGTTTCAAATCCCATGAGGATTTATGGCACTCACTGAAGGATCGATCCTAGTTTTTAAATACTACAGTACCTTTTATGGAGACAATATTACAACAAAAACATTTTATCCTGCCAGGGATATCTAGTTAAAATTGATTTCGGGCCTGTCATTGGTGAACTCCTTGCTCCAACCTCAGCACTTTCTACTAAGGAGGAGAAAGCTATGTGCTTCAAAAAGGCATGGTGCTGTCTACCCGGGGCCAAGATAACGGAAGCTTCTGGAAATCAGATGAGAGCTTCCTTCTAAGTCTTAAGTAGTCTTGAAGTACAAGGGAAAGATATCTAAAGTTGGGGAGAGGAGAGACTCTGTGTTGAGGAAGTTGGGAGGAAGGATGACTTTAATGGTGGGGCCTGCCAACAGGATCATGGGTCTGTCCAGGCCTCTGTGTGACTGTACTGCCTTGGCAGCATGGTTAGGTACTCAACACCCCTGAGAGTTCCCAAGTCCTTTCTTTTTCTTTCTCTTCAGAGTGAGCTCTGTCCTGCTCGGTTTCTTATAGAGTATGCATACACTCGTCTAGGCTGTACGCACACATGTAGTGCTTCTGCAGCTTCATGTAGAGAGGCACGGCGCCACAGTGGAGCCCTCAGCAGCACAGGTGAATTTCCTTTCATCTTTTAGGGACAGTTTCTTAGGTAAAACTAGATCTTTGGCTTCCAAAAAGAAAAGAATTTCAGAATGAGCCATTATAAAGTTAGATTAGAGTTTATTAAAAATAGGAAGAAAGGTGTTTCTTTGGAAAGACCAAAGCCCACCTTGGAGCATGGGGGTGGGGTTCTCAATAAGAGAGGCACAGCTTATTATTATTATTATTATTATTATTATTATTTTAAAAAAAAACAGAACAAAACAGAAACACATGTTTTAAGCACAGGGGTTAAGGGAAAGAAAAAGGCACATCCAAGCTTAGGTACAGACTTCTCAAAGGAGAGTCACAAGTAAGTGCCTTAGCGTTAATAACATTTGTGTGACTTTCAGATGGCATCTCAAAAGGGCTGCTAAGAAACACCTGTTCTTCTTGCCTTTTCTCTCTTCCGGAGGTAGAGACGTGGTATCTGTCAGTCTGATATGATAAAACCAGGAGCCACGAGGGTTGCACAAGGGGTTTCCAATGAGATTTCTAGAAAGTTATAGATCCACAACTAGGAAAGGAGAAAGGCTGTAAGTAAATGTTGTTAATTGTTAGAACTGTTGATTATCAGCTGGTAGAGGATTCTCAGGTAAATAACCCCTTTCTCTTCCAGTGCGCTCATAGTTTTTATCTTGTTGCATATAGTATGTGCTCCATATGAGATTGTAGATAGGCAGGTAAGATGGCCCAGCAGGTAAAGATGCTTGCCACCATGTCTGACAACTGGAGTTCAATCCTAGGGACAAACATGTTGGAAGGAGAGAATCAACACCCAAAAATCATTCCCTGCCTTCCAAATGGGCATCAGGGCTCACGTGCACACACACACCAAACACATGTGTGAGCATGCTTGCATGCATATACATGCACACATATATACAAATATCTTGTATAGCATAATAAACACACATATGTCTATGCATAACTTAGATATCTCTACATGTATATCTATATATAATATACACACATATACATAGGTATATATATATATATATATATATATATATATATATATATAGAGAGAGAGAGAGAGAGAGAGAGAGAGAGAGAGGAGGGGGAGTTTGCTAAGTGACTACAGGAGTGGAAACGATAGTTTGAATCTCTGCTACTGCATGTTCATTTATTGAAACTCAATAACAAATATGGTTATATTAGAAGATGAACTGTTTAGGAATGATTGTATTGTGAGAATGGATTTTTCAGGTTGTGGTGGTACAAGCTTGAAGGATTTGCTGAAGGAGTCAGAGGCATGAGGATCATAAGGATGGACCTCTTGTGAGTGGAGTTCCAGTCTTTGAAAGAGGCTCCAGCATTACAAGGTCCCCTTCAAATACTGGAGGTCAGGCCTCTATCCCCGCCTTCACAAGGTTAGAATCACCACAGCCCTTCTATACTTAGAGAAGGGAGGAGATGTCAGGGGCAGCCCTGCTTACACACTGAAGGCCTAAAATCAGCCATAGGCCTAAAATCAGCAATAGGCCTGTCATACATGTATACTAACACCAAGTCTTGGGTCTCTGTGGAAAAACATTGAAACAGATGGCTATAAGCTAATACAAACAGGCAGCTTTTGTGGAAATTTACAAGCCTGAGTAGTCATAGACCTTATAAATAGGTAGCCTTGGCAGACAATACCAACTTAGATAAGGACAAGCGAGTCATAGGCAGAGTCATAGTGACTTGTCCCCTGAACCTTCACCCAGCCGATACCCGGTTCTGAAGATATCTGTATTCCCCCTGAACACCCACACTCCAGTGTCATTCCCTTCCCCACATCCTGCCTTTCTGTGTTTTTTAACCCCTGTGTGAATGAATTACGATTTGAGAAAAAATAAATTATAAAAAAAAAAAAGAAAAAAAGAAAGAGGCTCCAGAACTGCAAGGTCTACCCTGAGATGTGAAGATACACTGTGAGTTGAAGCTGATTTTCTCTGGGCTTTATAACTCTATTACCTTGGTTCTGAACTTTCCAGACTTTGACATGATGAGAAATTTTTGTGCTTTTTGATGCTAGGGGACTGGGGACATGTCCTCACTCATGCACAGGTAGGTGTGTGTGTGTGTGTGTGTATGTATTGTGTTACCCAAAGTTTTAGCTTGGTTGTTTCCCTTTAAAATAGTGATGAGAGAGGTAAAGTAGTAAGCCTGCATCCTGGTCCCTTGATGGGAAGTGGGAGCATCTGCCTGTGGACCTACTGTGGACTGATGAGATGAAGGACATCCATGCTTGTAAGAGTAGGGATCCAAAGATGTTTTCTGAGAACACAGCTGAAGTGGGCACATTAATCCAGGGATATGGACTGTTTAGGTCCAATTCATAACAAAAAAAATGCACTCAGGCTGAGGAGATGGCTCAGTGGCAAAAGTACTTCCTATACCAAGTGAGGATTGGGATTAGTATCTTCAGAACCCACATTAAAGCTGCGTGGGTATAATGGTCTACTTGTAACCCCAGCTTACAAGAGTCAGACATAAGGATCCCCAGAGCAAATTGGCCAGCTAGCTAGCTGAGAGGACATGCTGGGTCAGATGAGAGACTTGGCCTCAGTATATAAGGTGGAAAGTGATTGAGGAAGACACCAAATGTAAACCTTGGGGTCCACACATGTGCATATACACCTGTGCACACACACATGCACTAACCCACATGCACACATATTCATACATCCAAACACCCATGCAAACCACACATTTACATACACATGCAATGAATAAACAAAAAGGGAAAATCATCCCCTCCGTTTGCAGACCTAAATTGTATGAGGTTTTTTTCTCTCTCTTTTAAAAAAACTTGGGCACATGCTTTCTGAACGTGGTTTTTGTGTAATGAAATTGGACACGTCCAAGTTTCATGGTGTTTATCTGCTTGTTCATTATCCCACAAATGTTTACAATGTGATCATGACATGGCAGGCCCTAGGATGGGTAAGGAGATACAGCAGTGATCGAGACAAACAAGATCAGGGGGACTAAGGGACTTCTATCCTAATGGGAGAGGAAGAAATAAAACAAACACACACCAAATAAATCAATACAGGAGCAAATGAAGACTACAATAGCAAATCATGGTAAACGCCATTAAGAAAACGAAGAGGGTGATGGGGTAGGGAATGTTCCATCCAAATATTTTGATTTCCAGATCATGCCTTCTGAAAATGCATAAGCATAAACAGCTTGCGTGATGCCTACCCAGCATCTAGAACAGCTGCTTCGAGTTAAGCACTGCTGTGTAACAAAACACCCCAAAAGCCAGTGACTAAAAATATCAACAATATTTATTTTACTGGAAAACAGCAGTTTAGGCAGAACTTACTGAGGAGCGTTCATCTGGCTTCTCCTGTCCTCAGCTGTGGGGGAAGCGAAGGCTGACAGCTGATGATGCTGAGGTCCTCTAGGGACTGTCTTATCCACATGTCTGAGGTTGATACTGGTTATCAGCAAAGACTTCTGCCGAGGCTGGGGCGAGTAGACTGCAAGGCCTATCTATGGGGTAACTTGGCTTTCTCATGGCCTGGAGCAGAATTCTGAGTCATAAGCCTACTAGAGAAAAAGCTGGCTAGGAATGATGCTGTTTATCCTGTCCTAGCCCTGCAAACCTGTCATGACGTATCTGCTTATAGTCCCTTCATTTACAGGTTAGTCACTGAGATGGAATCATTTCAAGGGGACAGGAAGTAGAGTTCACATTCCCATGGCAGGAGTGTTAAAATCTGTGGTCAACAGCACAACACTGGGTACATGGACTCTCCTGCTGGAGTTGGGAAAGGACTCACAAGACCTAATTCTTCCCTTGGGATTCACAGGCTGTCAGTAGTGGCTAGAGGGGTGGGAGTGTAGGGGGGATGGTTTCTTCAGTGGAGTAGCGATTGGTATGTTGCCCAGGGTCCTGTAAGTAATCCCTTGCTGATACTCTTCCTAGTAACCCTAATTAAATGTGTAAGTTCTCACATGCAAAAGGCCTAGACTGTAAAGGGGACTAGCTGGAAATAGAAAGGAGATCAGAGGGAGGGGAAGGAGAGAAGAGGGGGTAATGGAGGTGAATATGATCACAATACATTGTTTACATGCATGCAAATGTCATAATGAAACAGATGGAGACATACACAGGCAAAGAGATTTTTCTCAAGGTAAACAGGCTAATACTCTATGCATTTGGAAGTCAAATCTGCCTGTTTTGAGTCCAAGCCTTCCCAACAACAATTAGCACAAACTCTGCAGGCTGCAGACAGATAAATAGCAAATGAAGAAAGACTACTAGATACTTCAGAGGCTGCACTCAGGAAGCAAGCCAGTCAGGAAATTGCCATTGGTCATTTGATACTACCAGAGCAATAAATAAATCCATTATAATGGAAAAGAATTTTTTTGAAGGTTACTTTTATTTTTTATTTATGTCTATGAATGTGTGCATTCTGGTGTCCATGGAGGACTGAGACATTGGCTTCCTTGGACCCAAAATTACAAGCGTTTGTACACATGCATGTCTGGGAGCCTAGACTTTATGTACAGAGTCATCCTCCATTATTTTTCTACATTATTCATTGAAGCAGGATCTCTCAATCAAACCCAGAGTTATCAATCTGGATAGTCAGCTAGTGTGGGAATCCCCTGTCTCTGTTTTCGAAATCTCCAACTCAGCAAGGGCGATGGGAACAGAACTTCAATCCTCTGCAAAAACAGCAAGTGCTCTTAAAAGCTGAGCCATCTCTTCAGCCCTTGAAATGGAAGGTCTATATCTGTCTGCCAGTCTCATCAGGCAGCTACCCTCTAAGGCATAGCTACAGTTTCCTTAGGCTTTCCAACTGACAACTGACCAGTCAGGATTTAGGGCCTGGGTGTGAGGAAGGGTGTCATCAATGGGTTAGAAATCAAGCAGCCAGTCAGCTCTTCCCCAGCAATTTTGAAGTAAGCACTTGTGGAGCTTAACATAAAAGGCTATGGGTGTGGCTCAGTTGATAGCATGTCTGCCTGGCTTGCTGGAAGCCCTGGGTTTCAGCCCAGCATTAAGGTAAATCAGGCACAGTGGTGCAGGGCTTGAGAGTCAGGCAGGAGGATCTGAAGTTCAGTGTCCTCAGCTACGTAGTGAGCTTGAGGCCAGCATGGGCCACATGAGACCCTACTACAAACTAAGACACAAATAAATCCTCCTTTCTTTCTGTGCATGTCTTCCTTAGGATTGGTTTCTGCTTCTTCACTGCTAGAGTTTGGACTGTTTCCCCAAAGGACCAGAGGCTTACTCCCTCCTGTGGCATTTGTAGGTGGTGGAAACTCTCAAGTGGGATCTCGGGAGTGAGCACCTGCTCTTGAGGTGTGCCCTTTGCAGGGTATCTTGAGAGGGTACCTCAGTCTCTTTCCCTCTTTTCTGCTTCCTGGGAAGGAGGTGATCAGGTTTGCTCCATCAACAGCTCCACGATGGTGTACACTGCTTTGTCCCAGGCCTGGAATGACATAAAGCCTTGCTTTCTTAATAAAGGTTTTTTGAGGGCACTGGATCATGGCTAAACTCTCCAAAACAATAAGCTAAAAGAAACTTCTCTTCCTTAGAAGGTGATTTATGTCAGGTACTTGTAGTACTTGATGAAGAGTAGACTGACTCTCCCTCATACATACCAACCAAAACTAACTAACTAACTAACTAACTAACTAACTAACTAACTAAC
>NW_021604653.1:6715261-6741080 GCF_004785775.1 Grammomys surdaster
GAGGGAGGGAGGGAAACGTGCATTAAGTTAAGAAGCATGCTTGGGAGATTTGTTGGAGTAATGATAAGCATTTATGGACTTTCAAGGGTAATTTTACATCTTTTAATTTCTTAGCATTATTTTTTATTAAAAGGTTGTATTTGCTCTTCATTACAAATATTCTCTTTCCAAATTTACCTATGAAACAAGTAGCAAGTTTTGTCTACCAAAGGCCAGACTGGAAATGTTGTACTCATTATGTGCTTGAAATATCCCTGGAAGTTCTGCATTAGTAATTCAAAAGCAGCCCTAAGCAATCTATAAATAAATGCACATAGCTGCATTCCAATAAAGCTTTATTTACAAAAGCAGAAAGCCTGTAGTTTTCTAGTATCGACTGTAGGAGATTGGAATCAGTGATTGTTCTGGTTTTACTATGTTATTGTGATAAAACATTCTGACTAAAAGCAATTTAGGGGAAGAAAGAATTCATTTAATTTATATTTCTAGGACACAGTTCATCATTGAGGGAAGTCAGGATAGGGACTCAGGCAGGAACAAGAAGTAGAGACCATTGGAGAACCTGATTGCTGTCTCACAAGCACATGATTAGCTAGCCTTCTTACCCAGCACAAGACCATTTGTCCAGGTAAAAGTGCTACCCAGAGTGAACTTGCCCTCCCTAAATCAGTTAACAATCAAGACAAACCCCCACAGACATCCCATAAACTGATCATCTCTTGAGGCTCCTTTCTCAGGTGACCCCAGGTTGTACCAAGTTGACAACCAAAACTAACTAGGACAGTAGTAAAAACTTTCCCAAACGTTACGTCTAGCCTCCAATATGCAGTTAATATAAGCAACAAAGTATAGGTGACTTTCCATAACTCTAACCTATTAAAACAAGGAAGACCAAGTTCATTGTAACTGGAAAATGCAAGCACAATGTATAATCTAAGAAACTGTTGAAAAATTAGAATTATATGTAATTTGATGTTCTGCCTCTATGCAATGGCCCTCCTGTCTGTGAGGGTTCTGAGTAGAAAGGCTATTATTTCCCACTGATGAACCACAAATGGGCTTGAAGAGATTTGCATACCTTTTTTTATACATAATATATACCGGCACTCTAACCTCTGATTCTTCTTACCAAATTCCATTTAATTTGTCATTAATTAGTAAATTGTTATGTGAAATGCCTGCAAAGCATCTTGGGTGAACTGGCCCTGGCATGATGATTATTCTTTTGCAAGCTATCTGAAATTGTTATTGCTGAGCAATTTCCATAAAAATAGAAGGGCCCGAGAGCTGTTCTTTTAAAATAAGAATAAAATGAACTAAATGGAGGAGAACAAATAAAAGCAATAATAAATCAAGGACAAAAGACAGGAAACTAGTCTCCCCAAAAAGTGTCTAAGAAAGTGCATTAGCCTCTCTTGGATGCAGGTGCTTCCTCCACTTTCTGACTTTCCTGAGGACGGGAACAAGCACATGGGACGCAAAGACAAATCCAGAAGAAATCTTGAGAAATACCATTAAAGTTTTAAGAATCTTCTGAAGGCTGGGGATGTGCCTCTGGGTGAGCTGGTTACCAGCAAGGCCTTTCACTCTCTAGGACACACTGAGCAGGTTAACCCTTTTATGGTCAGTTGCAGAGTTGCAGATTATGGATTCCCCACCCCAAACCACCCCCAATTTGCTTTCTTTCTTTTCTCCCCTTCTTTCACTTACAGGCAGACAGTACAAACTCACCTTCACTTTAGATGGGACTTTTGCCTTCAAATTGCTTCCCTGGGTGAATTCCTCTTTTGGCCTCCTCCAGAACCAAGCCCAGATGAAAAGGGGAGCCTCTGCCCCTCCACCCTCCCTGCCTTGCCTGCTCTTCTGCTGGGTTTCAATGGCTGATTGAACAGTGTGTTAGGTTCACTGAACTTGGTGTTGGCTAGGGTTCCACCCAGAGACAAAGTCAGCTTCCAGGCCAATTTCCATATGAAAGCAACTGAGGTCTCTTTTCCCATTTTGGAATTCCAGGCTGCACCCTGGTCCCAGACTTCTCCTTTCCCACCCCCATATCCCAACCCATCCTTAGTCTCCACCCACTCCAACTTCTTTGGCTAGGGATAGCTCTCACCAGTTACTGGAGCCTGAGAGAGCAACCTTGAACAACAACAAAAACAAACAAACAAAGAAACCCCAAAAAACCAAAAACCAAAAACCAAAAAACCCAAAACAAAACCAATTACACTTGCTTCTTGTTTCCTGAGGTCAGAGGTAGAAGAGTCTGTTTATCTGGGGGTAAGGTAGGCGGTGGGGTATGTGAGGTAGGAGCAAGTGGAAACTGAAAGGTTTCTTCAATTCTGTTTTGAAGAAAATTATTATTTCCACTGCCAATTATGTAAGAACAAACATAATCCACTAGGACTTTCCCTGGCTGTCTGTAAATTGGGTGTTTGGTATTTGGTGAACTGCTTCTAAATTCTTATTTCCTTTCCAAGGTGTGATTTCATCAACCTAGAAAATTCACAAGCCAAGGGTTCAATTGGAACCATAGAAAAGCTGTTAGCAAATAATATCCTCAAACTAGAAGGAACTCACGAAGGCCCAGAACTGTGCGTGGGTTGATGGGTCAGAACCTTCATGTCCTCAGCCCTGTTGACTCTCAACACCTTCAGAAGTTGCTAGGGGCCTGGAGAGATGGCTCAGTGGGTAGAGCGCTTTCTGTGAAGCTGTGAGGACCATGTAGTCAACCATGTGAGTTCAAATCCATGGGACCCATGTAAGTCACTTATATGTCTGTAATTCTAGTACTCATATAACCAGAGACACACACACACACAAAAGACACTGGCTCAAACAAGTGGGGGGCATTAGATTGTCTTCTGACCTACACATGCACACACATACATACACACACACACACACACACACACACACGTGTTTATCACACAGAGACATAAAGGTTAAAAAATAAAGAAGTTGCTAGTATCCAAGTCAGCTTTTATTCACTGGCTTGCATTACTGAATATCAGTACCTCCCATTTCCATACCTGGTCATATTGCAGTTACACTTCAAACAACACTTTGCTTCTCCCGATTGTGAAAGAGTAAGATGCTGTGTCCAGAGGGTCTGATGAAACACATGCTAGTATTGCTTTTATTATGTCTCCTAAGAACTGTCAGTTCTATAACAGGGTGCAACTGTCTGCAGGATGATTTATACAGCTGTAATGTAATATGAATGCCACGAAATCATGATAGGATCCATGCCTTTGGTGAGAGAACTACTAACATGGTCATGTCACCATATATATATGTATGTGTGCGCGTACACACACACACACACACACACACACACACACACACACACATGTTCTGGGGATTTGAACTAGAGCCCTCACATTTGCACAGTGAGCAGTTTACCCACTGAGCCATTTTTTCAGCCCCAGTATTTTCAACTATATGTGGGCAGACATACAGACATACTTGGGTATGTGTGGGTGTGTGTTCAGTGAGTGTGTGAGAAATGTATGCCAACAGACTTGCACAATGGGATCTAAATTTGCATAGGTAAGTGGGCATGTGTGTCAGCCAGTGAAGTGGACGAATGTGCAAATCAGGAGATGAACTGCTGCCAACAGAGGACCCAGCATCCTCTGGGTTGCCAAAGGCTTTGTTATAGTTGGTTCCCAGCAGGCTCCAAACCTCAGTCTCTGCCTGGGGATACAGGATGCTCTCCTGAAAGAAGAAATTATTGAAACACTGCCGAAAACCCAAGCTCGTCTAAGCTTTACAGACTCTGGTCCCTAAGAAACAGCCTGGACATCACTGCAGTTGCAAGTCCTAAACAAAAACACATGTGCTTGCTCAGCCTTGAAATCCAATGGCCTTTGAGCTCTGTTGAAGAATGAAGGAAGAAAATCTGAATTATGCCCCCCTGTTTGGAGCCTGGTGTCATTTATTATGCTGACCAAGAACCTTCTGTGTATATCATAATAAAATAAACCCTCCTCATTCTCCCTGACACTTTGGTGTGTCGGTCTATGTAGTGTGTGTGTGTGTGTGTGTGTGTGTGTGTGTGGTGTGTACTCAAATATGCCTGTGTACTTGTGAAGAACATGAGGGGAGGCATGGGAGATGTGCACAGTGACTTTCTTTATCACTCTGCATCTTATTTCCTTGGTACTCTCTCTCACTGAAGCTAGTCTGGCAGCTAGCAATCCTCAGAGCTCCTTCCATTTCCACCCCTCACAGTCCTGATTTACAGGCATGCATGCACCCATGCCCAGGAGTACTTGGGATTCGAACTCAAGTCCTCATGCTTGCACAGTAACCCACTGAACTACCTCCCTAGCTGCAATCTCTCCTGATAATATCTGGGGATACTGCATTGTCCTGCTCCTGGCCTTTGTAATGAGTTCATATACATATGAATGACAATACAGAGGAGGGGTTTAAGTATTTCAACATCGTGAATATTGATCACAGACTAGATTAAGAGACAGAAGGAATTTCTTCATAGGATCAAATTCTGTTCCCACCCTTTGAGTTGTAGCTGGCAGGCACAGACAGACATTTATCAATGCAATACTTTCAGCTCTTGAGTAAAGACGCACATCTCGAAGATTGTGCACTTAACAAATCAGTGCATTTTGTTCTTGAATTTACTCTGTGGTGACATTTTTGGCAGCAGCATTCCTGGGCTGTGGGATAAGATGTGGAGAATGTCCAGGGAAGGATTTCCCACTCTCGGCTGCTGCACACTGAACTGCATTGTCCTGGGAGAGATGGTGATGATTAATGATGTCCAGGTCCCTAGGACCTACTCTGCCCTTCCCCCTCTCCCATTCCATAGGCTTCCATGACAGGAAGAATGATTTACAGACCAGTTGAGGGTAGCAGATATCAGGTCTTAGATCCAATGTAGTTTAGCGTCTTTATGAATGTGTGTGTGTGTGTGTGTGTGTGTATGTGTGTGTGTGGTGAGCATGTGTCAGTGAAAGTCAAAGTCAATGTCAAGATTTCTTCTCTGTCACTTCCTGCTTTCTATCTATGCATCTATCTTCCAAGAATCTATCTATAATCTATCATCTATCTAGCTTATCTATCTCCTATCAATCATCTATCATCTATCTTCTATGTATTTTTGTATCTATCTTCTATATATCTATTTTCTATCTATCTATCTATCTATCTATCTATCTATCTATCATCTATTTGTCATCTATTTATATCTACCATTTATCTATGTGTGTTTGCAGTGTGTGTGTGTGTGTGCATGTGAACAAGTGCAGCCATGCATATGACACTGTATTCATGTAGCCTCAGGTCTTCACCTTTTACCAAGTCTCTTGGGTTTTTTGTTTTTCTTCCATGTAAGTCAGGCTGGTTAGCTGGTGAGCTGCTGGGGATTCTCCCATCTCTGCTCTGCCCCCCATCTTTCTGTAGGAATGCTGCATTGTAGATGCACAATATCACACCTGGCTTTGTTTGAGTTCTGGGGATATAAACTCAGGTCCTCATGCTGGCACAGCAATCACTTTACCCACTGAGTAATCTCCAAAATCATCCACCTAATGTCCTGAAACAGGGTCTTTGATGTAGGTAGACTGGATAGTCAACTAGCTCTAGAGAGCCACCTGACTTTGCCACCTACCAACCATAGTCCTGGTTGTTACAGATTCCACCACAAAGCAGCTTTTTTTGTGGATGCTGGGATCTAAACACAGGTCCTTTGCTTGTGGAGCAGGCACTTTACTAAATCACCCCAGCTATAGTTTATTATATTTTAATAAACAGGCAGAGAAGGCTTGGCCCCTTCTGCCATTTTCTTTTCACCTTTTACTCTGATCCATCCGTATCTGCTCCAGATCCTGACATTGCTTGTTTCCTTTGGTCCCTGCCCCTTCACTCAGTCTGCAGTCTGGCTGCTGAGATCTACTTCATGCATTTGCATGGAGTTCCTTGCTGCCCATGTCTCTGCATTTCCTCCTCTGGTGACTCTCACTCCCCTTCCTGCTTAGGCTGCATCAGGGGCTCTCTGGGGCATCATTCACAGGATAGGACCCAACCCGAATCCCTGCTGGGTTCTCATTAGTTCCAGGGATGGAAGCCCAACTCTTGGCCAGCTCCAGCTGTGTCCCGAGAATCACTGCAGGAATGAGATTTTAATAGGAAAGAAAAAGGAAGAGGATTCTGGCTTATTGACTGCCTCCAACATGCCAGGAAGCACCATGCAAAGAAGCTTTGTGTGTGCCGCTACCTGGCATTGTCTGCAGGATGTGTGGGCTCCCTGTGGGGTAACTTCTGCAGAAGCTGGGTAAAAGAGCTGAAATAACTAGCCCAAGGTCACTCAGCATAATCGGTGAATTGAACACTTGGGATCTGGGCTAAGAAGATGCTAAATCAAAAATAAAAAGAGAGTTTATTTCCCCACAACCTACTCAAACAACCTTGGTGTGGTGACACATGCTTATCACCCTAGCTCCAGAGAGCCTGGTTCTTATGTGTAGCTGGCCAGCTGACCTAGCCTATGTGGATAAAGGCTCTTGCTGTGAATACATAAGGACCCAAGTTTAGATCTCAGCACTTATGTAAAAACCAGATGTGGATGCACATCTGTAATTCCTGCACTGCACTAGGAGTGGGGTATGTATGGTCAGAGACAGGAGAGTCAAGAGGATTGCTGGCTGCCTCCCTAAGCCCCAGAATGATGAGAGACTCTGGCTCAAAGAAATAAGGCTGGAGTTGAGAGAACAGGATACTCAGTGGTCTCTGTATATATATTCACAGGCATGTGAATTTACATGCCAAATGTGTATATATGCCTCATACATCTACACAACTCTCATACACCATAATAAAAGAAATGAGAAAATAAATCAGGATGGAGAGTAAATAAAGAAGACACCCAAAGCTATCCTCTGGCCACTGCATACATGCACACACATGTACCTACCCAGTAACATAATTGTATGTGCATCACCATTATAGGGACACATGTGCACATACACACAAAATAAATAAAAATAAAGACAAGTGAACAGTGAGTTTCGTCCCTCACTGCACTGTTTTCATCTCTCCTACTCCTTCCAATAATGCTAAAGCTTGTCACAGTAGAATGTTCTCAGCATTTATATCTGCTGGGCTTTGTGCTAATTAAAGTGTTTCTGTTGTTTCCTTAAAGACAAAATTTAACACTAATTTATTTCTCATAAAACCTACCTTTTAAAAGTGTACAGTTGAGAAACTGGTGAGATGAAGCAGTGAGTAAGTGTGCTTGTTACAACTTCACAACATGAATTGGATTCCGGGAACCCACGAGGTGGAAGCAGAGAACAGATTCCTGTAAGCTGTCCTCTGACACCTGGGCGTTTGGGCGCACACAGACACATACATACACACACACACACAAACACAAACTGTCAAAGAATTTAAAAGTCAATGCTTTACAAAAAAGGTATACAAGTTGTGTAACCATTGCTTATCTCACTAAATAACATTTTTATAGGCATCCCTTCCCCCCAAAACTATACCCTTATCCATATGAAACACAATTTTGCTTTCTAATGTTGTAGATGGCATAGCCTATATATTTTATAGTAATGAAATCATGTCATATGTGACCTTTAAAAGCTCCTGTGTGTATACATGATGTATGATGTGTGTATGTGAGTGTACATGGCAAGGTACATGTATAGAATCAGAGTTCAGCCTCAGGTGTCAGTCTTTTTCTGAGGATACTTCTGTCTTCACTATCCATCTCCCCAAAGGAGTAATGGGTTTCTAAATGTGTGATACCATGCCTGGCTTTATGTGAGTCCTTAGAACTCAGGTTCTCATGCTTGTCTAGCAAGTATTTTGTCCACTGAGCCATATCCCCAGCCCTGCCATATGTATTCTTTTGTGTCTGACTGCAGTTGAACCAATTTAACCTTATCCTCATCCAGCTAACAAATAAATGAGACCCAGTCTAAGGTTACTTGTTTGACTTTGACAATAACCTCTAATCTACTTTTCTAACTACTACTCCAGCAGTGTTCCCAAACACTTGCTGTTTCTCCTGGCCATGTGCTCGTGATCCATCTCCTCTCTCGTGCCCTTCTTCTCTCTCCTCTCTACCTGCAACCCCAAACCAGGTAACTGGAACCCACCTACCTCTACTCCCTCCAGTAAATCAGATGCAATCATTTTTATTCAAGCAACCGTTTTCAATTAAGGAGCAAAGTTTTCACAACAAAGGCTGGTATACATAAGAATTCACTTGTCTTGAAGCAACTAGACCTTGGTATACAGAATTTAGTATTACAATAAGTAGCAACAGACTGAGCCTCAACATTTGACTTTTTCCACTTAGTATTGTGTTTTCAAGATTCATTTATGTTGTAACATGTATCAATATTCTGTTCGTTTCTATGACTAAACAATATTTAATTTAAAGAATATAACATATTTTATATTTTAATCTTATCACCATTTTCTTATTGCATCATCTTGTCCTGCAGAGGTAAACAAATGTCTATGCAACCAACTAGGGCCTAAAGACAAAACAAAGAAAGAACTCTACCCAAGTCTACCTTGGTTGTGCTTGTAGTTTTAACTGCCAACTTCATCTGACCTAAACCTCACCTGGAAATAGAGTCTTAATGAGTTGTCTAGAAAGATTGGGTTGTGGGCATGTCTCTGGACAATATTTTGGGGGGAAGCTTGGTAATTGATTCAGAAAGAACCATCCCACTATGGGCAGTACCATTCCCTAGGCTGGACCCTGAACTGTGTAAGAGTAAAGAAAGCTAGCTGAGAAGAAGTAGCAGACAGGCAAGAATGCATATATTCTCTTGGTCTTCTTGACCATGAAGTTGATTGGACTAGGTGGTTGAGTTAGTTTTTATCTTTACTTTCCTTCAGTGAAGGACTGTGTCTTAGTTTGGGTTTTACTGCTGTGAACAGATACCATGACCAAAGCAACATTTATAAGAACAACATTTAATTGAGGCAGGCTTACAGTTACAGAGGTTCAGTCCAGTATCATCAAGGCAGGAGCATGACAGTGTCTAGGTAGGCATGGTACAGAAGGAGCTGAGAGTTCTACATCTTAATCTAAAGGCTGCTAGGAGAAGACTGTGTTCCACACATTTAGGATGAGGGTGTTAAGACCCATGCCCACAGTGATACACTGAATCCAACAAGGCCATACCTATTCCAACAAGGCTATTCCTCCAAATAGTGCCACTCCTTGGGTTGAGCATATACAAACCATCACAGACTGTGACCTGAAGTAAACTGCTTCTCCCCTAAGTTGCTTATTGTCAGGATTTCTCACCATAGCAACAGAAATGAAACCAGAAAACTCAGTCATTGAATTTATTCAGCTTACTTATAGATCATATGTAAAGGGTTACTTACAGGAGCATGGGGAACATACAACAGCTGTGTCCCTGTCAAGTTGCATGTCATCATGGATGGTAACATTGTGAAAGCTGCATTATACAGTGCGTTTTCAGTCAATCTTCTACTTGCTGTATGTTCTAGCATCTCTCAAGGTCACAAATGCAGTTGGTGAGGGCAGGAAGAAATAACAGTTGAATCTCAGGTGAGGGGCCAGTGGACCTCCCTCCTACTAGGCCTGTCTACAGTCTGTTACCATAGATAGATCCAGCTGCTTAGATATTGGTCTGCTCATTTACTGCCAGAGCCGCGGGGCCACAGTAGTATCTACTCCAAGTTGATGAACATGCCATGCTCTACAGCAGTGGATCTCAACCATCCTAATGCTGTGACCCTTTAATACAGTTCCTCACTCTGAGGTGACTCCTAGTCATTAAATTATTTTGTTACTACTGCATAACTGCAATTGTGTGACTTTTATGAATCATAATGTAAATGTCTATGACTTTTCTGATGGTCTTGGGTAGCCCCTTGTGAAAGGGTTGTTTGACCCCCAAAAGGGTTGGAACCCACAAATTGAGAACCAATGATCTAAGGAAAAGAAGTCATGCCTCAGGAATACAGACTTTGCCACATAATTCCCAGCTAGGAGATTCACCCTCAACCTTTCAGCCCTTTGGTGGCCTCCTTGTCCTCAGCAAGTTTACAGTATGACCTGAAACCAAGGTCTGGCACAAGAGAGAAATGAGGAGACATTTTCTGAGGGTGAACCTGACTGTTTCTTTGAGGGTACATGTGTTCCTTTCACCCTCCTCCTCATTTTCCATTATTATTCATCAGAGATGCCAGAAACAAAGGAGTTTATAGGCTCAAGAAGCCTAAGAACCTACCCAGCACCAAATAAAAATCTTTTTTAAATGAGTAAAATTAGATTGAATACCAACTTTCCACTGTTTCTATTTTTTAAAAAATGTTTTATTCTGGTTTCTGTCTCTGTGTCTCTGTCTGTCTCTGTGCCTGTCTGTCTGTCTGTCTGTCTGTCTCTCTGTGTATGTTTGTGTGCATGTGTGTGTGTGTGTGTGTGTGTGAGTGCTGGTTCCTGCAGTGGTCAGAAGAAGTTTTCTGAGGCTTTGAAGCTGAAGTTTCTGCCTGCTGTGAGCCCGATGTGGATCCGGGGAGCTAACTCCAGTCTTCTGTAGTATGGAGCAGTATGGAGCCTTTACTGCTGTGTCATCTCTCCAGCACCTTTTCCTATTTTTCTAATGATAAAACACCGACCAATTTCTCACTTCAGAGTATGTATAGCACAGCATAGTACAGTTCCTACCCTCATGGGGCTTATGTTCTCAGAATGTGAAGCCAGCTTTCACACAATAGCTGGTGGCCATAGTGAGCTCTGATGCTGTCACACATTAGTATGGTAGGGTGACAGGTGTGCTGGAATAATCAGAAAAGGGGGAGACTATCATAGGGAGGAGCATGATGGGAATTGCTTTCTTTCTGTTGTGACAAAATTCAGGAGAAAGGCAACTGAAAGAAGGAAGGGTTTATTTTGGCTCACAGTCTAAGGATACATAGCCCATCATGGTAGGGAATTCATGGCATCAGGACTGTGAGGTCACATGACATCCATAGGCAGGAAGCACAGGGAGATGAATTCTGGTGTGCAGTTCTCTTTCTCCTTTTTATTCAGTCCACAGTCACAGCCCATGGAATAGTGCTCCTCAAATTAAGGTGGCTTGTCCCACCTCAACTAACTCAATTTAGAAACTTGCTCACAGACATGCTCTGAGGTGACAGTATCCTGGGTAGGTTGACAGTCAATATTAACCATCCTAATGAGTCTAAGGAACACTGACATCTTGAAAGAAGGCTAAAATTTGGAAATATCAAGAACAAGACAAGTAGAAAAACAGTTCAGGACTATACAAGTGTAGGTCAGAACTGAGTATGCTTGGAAAAAAAGTAGGAAATTCCATCTACCTAGAATTGATGGAATCTTGGGAGGGTATCATGTAGAACAAATAATTTTATTTTGCTTAAGTAAAATAAAGATAAGGAGAATTTTGAAAAGAGGTCCACAGAAAGTGGGGTAGTGTTGGGTCCCTGGAATAAAAGCTATTGGCTTGGTAGTCCTCAAGAAATAGTGTCAGACCTCAAGGGATCAAAGACTAGTGGGAACTCGGGGATCACTGGGCAGCAAGCCTCAGTTTCAGTGCAAGATCCTGCCTGAGTAGTAAAGAGATCCTGATGGTGATTTCTGACCTCCACACACCTTCATGGTCAAGTGCAGCTACACATGCACACACACACAAATACATATACTACACATACAAATACATATACTACACACACTCACAAAAGAAGCTGGGGCCCAGTGAGAACAAGTTAGTTCAATTGGAGTGTGGTCTAAAGTGGATATTAGGACCTAGTCCCCTTCCTGTCTCTTTCTTTTACTTCCTGGATGCCACAGTTCCACACCAATAGGGCCAATTGACCATGGAGGAAAGCCTCCAAGACATCGATCTTCTGTCATGATGACAGAGAACTGACTGACATGGTAGCTGAATAAGGGATATGAACTCAAGGACAAGGAATGAGACTCTAGTCTGGCATGTGGGATGGATCCTTTACATCTAAACTCAAGAAATATGTCAGCAATTCAGCTCAGAGTGGAGAAGTGTCAGGTCTGATTTTTTTTTTTGGGGGGGGGGTTAGGTTTCTGTTGCTAAGATAAACATCATGACCAAAAGCAACTTGGGGAAGATAGGATGTATTTGGTGTATACTTCTATGTCATGGTGCATCATTGAGGGAAGTCAGGGCAGGAACACAAGCAGAGACTACAGAGGAACCATGCTTATAAGCTTGCTGTCCAGGCTTACATTCAGCCACCTTTCTAAGACCTTCTAGGACAATCTGCCCAGTTGTGGCACAGCTTGTTGGTTAACAATTGGGCTGGGGACTCCTACATCAATCATTAGCCAAAGCAATGCTCCCAAGACTTACCAACAGGTCAATCTGATGAAGGCATTTTCTCAGTTGAGGATCCCTCTTCCTAGATGATTCTAGCTTGGTACCAAGTTTACAAAAAAAGGAATCAGCACACTTGATTTGAAAGTGTAATTGAAAAACTCTCCGTTCTGAGTGTGGTCATCATGATTTGGATTTCTTCTGAGCTGAGTGCTTTAGATAGAATAGCTGTATTGGCCACATGGGTTCTTGTGTCAGAAAACTGCTCAAAGAAGTTGAGGGACTTACCTAATATTAAACAGGTAGCAAATATCAAGAGAGATTTCCTGACACTCATGTAGCATTTGTAGTGACTTGGGGATATTGTTCCAACAGAGACTTCTGTTCATATTTTCTTGTGAGCCAATCTGACTTTTGTGTATGTGTAGGTACACAGGTATGAATGGCTGTGCATACCTGTGGGGTGTGTGTGTGGTGTGTTTTTAGAGGTCAGAGGACACTTCAGATGTCATCCCTTAGGCTATACTATCATTCTTACTTTGTTTTTTCAGACAGGGTTTCTCTATGTAGCTTTGGATGTCCTGGAACTCACTCTGTAGAACAGGCTGGCTTGAAATGCATCAGGATCTGCCTCTGTCTCAAGATTCCTGGGATTAAAGACGTGCACCACTATACCTAGCTTATTTCTTTTTAAAGAGAGTCTCTCATTGGCCTGGAACCACTGATGTGTGGCTGGATGGGTAGCCCTAGGGAAGCCACTTGTCTTCACCTTCTCAGCACAGGGACAATGTCTGGCTTTACATAGGATCTGAAGATCAAACCCAGGTCCTTATGCTTGCAAAGCAAGTATTGTGCCAGCTGAGCTCACACCCTAGCTATCATCCTGATGTTCTATCTCAGGCATCCCGCTCTGTTCCTCTTTGCCTTATTCTCTTGAGACAGGATCTGTATTAGATACTTTTCTATTGTGTTAAAACACCACAGAGTGAATGCAGAATTCCACAACCAAATGTTAGACAGGGCTCCTAGAGTTCTTTAAAGGAGAAGAAGGAAGGATTGGAGAAACCAGAGAGATCAAGAACAATAAGCGAACACTCCCCACACAATCAGTTGACTAGGACTCAAGTGGCCTCATAGAGATCAGGGAGCCTGCATGGGTCTGACCTAGGTCCTCTGAATATATGTTATGGTCGTGTAGCTTGGAGTTCTTGTGGGAATTCTAACAGCAGCAGCAGGGATGTCTCTGACTCCTTTGCCTGCCTGTGGGTTCCTCTTCTTCCTATTGGGTTGCCTTGTTCAGCCCTAATGTGAGAATATGTTCCTGGTCTTAGTGTAGCTTGTTATGTTATATTTGGTTGATGCCCCTGGAAGGCCTGTTCTTTTCTGAGGGGAGGTAAATCTGGGGAAGATGTGTGTATAGTGTGGTATGGATATTGAGGCGGGTGAGGTAGAGGAGAGAGACTGGGGGAGGGGAGGAGAGGGAGGAGAAACTATAGTTGGGATATAATACATGGAAGAAGAGTAAACAAAAAGGGAAAAGAAAACCAAACCTAAAAACATCACCATGAGCAAGTCAACTTGTGGAAGGAAGGATTCTTCTGGCCTTACAGTTCCAGAGAAATAAGGGTTCACAATCATCATAAGTGGGACACATTGTGCAGCAAGCCAGCGTGGAAGCTGAGATCTGTGTACTTACCTACCCCAAGTGACACTTCCTCTAGCAAAGCCATACCTTCCAAGCCTCTAAAATAACTGGAGACCGAGTATTCACATGCCAAAGAATATGGGGGTGAGGCATCTCATTTAAACCACCACAGATTCTCCCTCAGAACCTGGAGCTGGGCTTCAGTGACCCTCTTATCTCTATCCTTCACAGCTCTGGGATTACAGGTGCACATGTAGCCATGCCTGGCCTTTTACACTGGTGCTAGGGTTTGAACCCAGATCTTCACACTTGCATAGCAAGTGTATTTTTCCATTAAACTATCTCCTCAGAGCTCCCTGATCCAGACTTTTGCCTATCCATATTCAAGGATAAAACCTAGTCCAGGTTGGGTTGCTTGCTCTGCCTGAAAATGTAGGTGCTGATTACAAGATCAGCATCAAAGCTAAGAGACTGCTACCTCTTCTCTCATCCTTAAGAGGAGCTTAACCAATGTTCTCTCTTACAACCTGGACTTTAATGCTGAAAGCCTGTGGCTCAGTTTTGCTGCCAGTGTTCAACAATCTAATACTAGCATTTCTGTGAAATTTAATAAGTTACCTTGCCTCTAGGAAGATGTCGTCATGTCAGTAAAAATGCACATTGTCTGTTTATGTTCTTTGTACAGCTTGGTCTCCTAGTTCATACCATCCTTTGGGGACAGGAATGTGCTCACACAATATATGTCACACAACCTGTCATTGAAGAACATGCACAGATTAGGGGGAGGAGATGGGTGCATAAGGAGAACCCCTTGCTTCCCTGGGGAGATCCAGATGGAGGCCATGCTGTGGGGTGAGGTGTAGGGGCTAGGGTGAGGTCTACACCCGTGACACGCCCCCGGCCCCAGGGCATTCTGGGATCCTGTCACTAACCTTTACATTCCAGGCATCCCCTTGGAGGGCACTGCCTGGGGACTTGAGACTGGGCTGCTCACACTGGGCAGAGAAATCTCACCCATATGTTTCTGATTCATTTACACTCATAAAAAATTGCTTTCAAGGGCAAAGAGACATGTACCGAGTGCTCTAGACTGTCTCTTCTGCTCAGTCTCTGCTCCCAAGAATGGACACATCCTCACTGAGAAAACAAATTCAGACTGTGGAGTCCTCCACCCGAGAGGCAGAAACAGTAGGGTGACACACACAGGAGGGTCCTCTGCTAGCAGGAGGTGACTCCCAATGATGTGTCTCCCAGTTGTGACTGGGAACTGTTGTGTGCCCTTCCTGGAGCCCTTTCGCACTGATAGTGATGGCCTTTTACCTTTCTACGTTTATTTTCTCATCCCCTCGTGGAGTCTCCGTGGGCCGGAGCATGGCCGCTCCGCTGGCACGGCTGCTCTGCTGGCTGCTCTCAAGGCTCCTCAGCTGCTATTGTTCCTCTTTCCTTCACAGGAACTTTACTTCTTTTGTTTCCCGTTTTTTATTAACTGAGATGTTGAAAATTCTCTCAAATTCTTATTGTCTTGTAAAGCACTCGGCTCAATAACTGTGGGTCTTGTGGTTGGAGAGATGGCTCGAGGATTTAGAGCTGTAAAGCCCATGTGTTGATCTTGCAAAGGACCAGAGTTCAGGTCTCGGAACTCACATCAGGAGGCTTATAAGTGTCTGTAACTCCATTCCAGATGATCTGGAAGTTCTTCCCGACTCTATGAATACAGGCAGTCATGTACACATGCACACACACACACATTAATAATAATGACAATGTTAATAAAAATAACCTAGCAATAAATATATTAAAAAAACCAACTGTGGATCTTGATCTCCAGTGATCTGGCCTAGCACTGCTGGGCATTAGTCTATTATACTGATCTGATTTTCTTTCTTTCTTTTTTCTTTGAGACAGAGTGTCATGTAGCCCAGGCTGTCCCCCAGATTACAATGTTCCTGCTTCTGCTCCCAATTCCCAATCAAAGTTCATCACTGTGGAGCAAGTCAAGCAGCAGACACTTGAAGTAACTTGTCATACAGCAGTCAAGAACAGAGGAAAATGAATATGTGTGTCATTATTCACCTTGATTCTTTTTTAAAACAATTTTTTAGGATTGCACACCAGGGAGTGGTGCTATACCCTTTCTGGCTAGATTTTCCCAAGGATGATAATTGAGACAGTCTGCTCCACCACCAGATGTGCCTACAAGCCAACCTGATGGAGACAATCGCTCATTGAGACAGTCTTCCCAAATGATTATAGAACCTGTCAAGCTGACAATCACAGTAACTGAAGGTGACTTTGAACATTCTTCTCCCTCCTTCCTCCACTTCCCCACTGCTGGAATCATAGGTGAGTGCTGCTGTGCCTGCTTTTATGGATGCTGGAGATCAAACTGGGGGTACCCTGCCTGCTAGGTACACACTCTACCACCTGAGCTACGTCCTCAGCCATGACCATGGGACATGTTTTCTGGTCCATTCTGTGGGTTTTCAGCTTCAACACTCCCAGATTGTTGAACCTATTCCCTGTTATAGCATCATTTCCAAGTGAAATGGAGTCTCTGAGTGGAGCTACTGTTGTGTCCTGGGGGGAAAGAGAGATTCTGGAGGCCACAGATCAGAAAATCCTGACCTACCATCTCTACTTATACAGTCTTAGTCTTCTGTTCTCTCTTCTAAAACCTCAGAGTTAGAAGGTCCAGCTCCAAGAGTCACTGTGATGTGGTGATGCACACTTGTAATCCCAGCATTGGGGAGGCAGAGACAAGAAGACCCTTCAGGCTCACTGGCCAGCCTACCCTAGTCTAGCCCACTGGATAAGTAATTAATTACCGAGACCCAGTCTCAAAACACAAAACAAAATGAAACAAAAACAATAACCAACCAACCAAACAAACAAACAAACACAACTAGATGACAGATGCCTGAAGAATGACACTTGTGGTTGTCTACTGGGCTCCATACACATACCTACCCACAAACACACACAGAATATTGTGTTATCAACATAAACTGATATAGTGACTGAGGAGAGGAGAAGGACAGTGTCATATTGATTAGTGTCAATGTCCTTCAGCCGAAGGACACCGGAACAGCCACTAAAACCAGACACAGAGATCAAGAGATCAGCAAGTTTGATATAACTCACTGCAGAAGAGATCACACAGATCCATGGGCATCTCTGCAAAGTGTTGCTGGAGCTGGGAAGATGGCTCAGTTGGTAAGGTGCTTGCTCAGCAAGCAGGAGGAGTGGAGCTCAAGCTTCTGGAATTCAGGTCTGTCACTGTACCCAGGACTCGCCCATCAGCAAGACTGGCAAGACCCTTGGATCTGCCTGTTCCCTCTCCTGCTGGGTGCCTGGGTTTCAGATGTGTGTTTCCAAGCCTGGAGATTTTTTTTTTGGGGGGGGCGACTTTGCTGGATATTTTAACTCAGGTCTTCCCTCCTGCTTTCAGGTCACATACTTATGAACTGAGTCCTTTCCCAGCTTTCTTATTTGACAGTACTTCTATCTATCTATCTATCTATCTATCTATCTATCTATCTATCTATAATCTATCTATCTACCTATCTATGTATCTATCATCTAGCTATCTATAACCAATCTATTAATAATCTATCTACCTATCTGTCTATCTATCTATCTATCTATCTATCTATCTATGAGCTATCTATTATCTATCTACCTATCTACCTATCATCTATCTATCTATCTATCTATCTATCTATCTATCTATCTATCTTTAAATTATATGTGTGTGTGTGTGTGTGTGTGTGTGTGTATGCACTATGCTATGCTATGGAGCACATGTGGGGGTCAGAGGAAAACTTGTAGAAATCTGTTTTCCCCTTCCATCATGTGTCCCAGAGACTGAATTCAGGTCATCAGGCTAGGCAGTGAGCACCTTTACCTGCATTTTTCTATTTTTGTGGCCATGACACAGAGTTTCAAATACCATAGCTTCACATCATTGTGTAGAGGTACTTATTAAGTGTTTAATTTGTTTTTATTCACTTGTCAGAATGTATTTATTAAGATTTTTCATTACCATTGATCACTAGCACCTGATGGCTATTAGTGACTCTTTATTCTCAAAGGTTCCTGTTTATTTATTTATTTTTTAATTGGATATTTTATTTATTTACATTTCAGATGTTATCTCCTTTCCCCATTCCTGTCCCCAACCCCCTATCCCACCCCCTCCTCCTTTATGCTTTTATATCATTTTAATTACATTCAAATATTAAGGTTAGTTCTATGTTGAGGAACTAGCAATTCAATAGATGCAAATAGTTAAAGAATGAGCAAGAGTATAAATGCAAATAGTCAAAGAACAAGCAAGACAATAAACAAAGTCCCGATCACTCCCATGATCACTATAATCTTCTCTTCTGAGTTAGTTTCTCCCACCAGCATTTTAAAAAAATAATTAAGAGGCTGGAGACTGGAGACAAGGTTCAGCATTGGGGCTTGGAAAGATGACTGAGAGGTTAAGAATGTGTCCTGATCTTCCAGAAGACTTAAGTTCAGTTCCCAGTACTCAAGTCAGGTGGCACACAGCTTCCTGTAGCTTCAGCTCTAGAGGAGTCTAATGCCCTCTTTTGGATTCTCCCAGTACTGTACTCATGTGTACTTACACAAACACACACACACACACACACACACGAATGAATGAATGAATGAGTGAATGAATGAATGAGGACAAAACAAACAAGACTGCAGAGCAGGAAGAAAGCCCAGCTGATAAAGTGTGTGCCTTGCAAATATCAGAACCTGAATTTGAGCCTTTAGAACCCATATAAAAAATGCAGGGGGTGGTGAGACATGCTTGTAACCCCAGCACTGAGGAGGCAGAGACAGGAGGCTATCAGAGCTCCCTGACCAGCCAGCCTCGCTGAATAGATGGTCTCAGTCCAGTGACAGGTCCAGAGGCAGAAAAGGTGGACAGCTCCTAAGGATGGACATCTGACCTCTACATACATGTAGTTGTGCACACAGCTCCATGAAATACTCCCTTCACCTTGTATCTGTATACACAAGAGGGTGCATGCATGCACACACTCAAAGAAAATGCAACTCAAGTTCTGTTCTGACTTCAGAGTGGTCACTGAGAGTGACTGAGCACGGACTGAAGTCCCATATAAAAAATGCAGGGGGTGGTGAGGTACATCCCCAGAATGTACGTATCCCTTTTACCTACTTGTTTAATGTTTGAGGAGGGAGCATGTGCCACTGTGTGTCCCAGAGACTGAACTCCAATTATCAGGCTTGGCGGCATGAAGCTTTACCTGCAGAGCCGTCTTGCTGGCCCTTACTTATTATTTCTTTATTGGACATTTTGTTTATATTTCAGATGTTATCCCCTTACCCGATTTCCCCTTGTCCTGCCCAGGAACCCCCTATGCCATCCCCCATCCTCCTGCTTCTATGAGGATGTGCCCCAACCTACCCACCCACTCACACCTCCCCACTCTTGAATTCGCCCACACACGGCGTCCAGCCTTCATGGGACCAATGATCTCCTCTTCCACTTATACCTGACAGGACCATCCTCCCTTGCATATACAGCTGGAGCCATGGATCCCTCCCTACGTGCTCCCAGGCTGGTGGTTTAGACCCTGGGAGCTCTGGTTGGTTGGTATTGTTGCTCTTTTCATGGGGTCACAAAAACTTTCAACTCCTTCAGTCTTCACTCTAACTCCTCCATTGGAAACCCCATGATCATTTCAATGGTAAGCTGTGAGGATCCGTCTCTGAATATGTCAGACTCTGGCAGACCTCTAAGGAGACAGCTATATCAGGCTCCTGTCAGCATGCACTTCCTGACATTCACATCAGCATCTACCTTTGGTGACTGCTCATGGGACGGATACTCAGGTGGAATGGTCTCCAGATGGCCCCTCCTTCAGTTTCTGTCCTACACTTTGTCTCCATATTTGCTCCCTTGAGTATTTTGTTACTCCTTCTAAGAAGGACCAAAGCACCCCCACTTGGTCTTCATTCTTGATGAGCTTCATGTGATCTGTGAATTGAATCTTGGGCATTTCAAGCTTCTGGGCTAAAATCCAATAATCAGTGAGTGAATACCATGTGTGTTCTTTTGTGACTGGGTTACCCCACTCAAGATGATATTTTCTAGTTCCACCCATTTAGCTAAGAATTTCTCAAATTCATTGTTTTTAATAGCTGAGTAATATTCCATTGTGTAAATGAACCACATTTTTTTTTTATCTATTCCTCTGTTGAAGGACATCTGGGTTCTTTCCAGCTTCTGGCTATTATAAACAAAGCTGCTATGAACCTAGTGGAGAATATGTCCTTGTTATATGTTGGAGCATCTTCTGGGTATATGCCCAGGAGTGGTACAGCTGGGTCCTCAGGTAATGCTATGTCCAGTGTTCTGAGGAACCGCCAGACTGATTTCCAGATTGGCTGCACCATCTTGCAATCCCACCAACAATGGAGGAGTGTTCCTCTTTCTCCACATCCTCGCCAGCATCTGCTATCACCTGAGTTTTTGATCTTAGCCATCCTGACTGGTGTGAGGTGGAATCTCAGGATTGTTTTGATTTGTATTTCCCTGATGAAAAAGGATGTTGAACATTACTTTAGGTGCTCTTCAGCCATTCAAGATTCCTTAGTTGAGAATTCTTTGTTTTGCTCTGTACTCCATTTTCTAATAGAGTTACTTGTTTGTCTGGAGTCTAATTTCTTGAGTTCTTTGTATATATTGGATATTAGTCCACTATCGGATGTGGGATTGGTAAAGATCTTTTCCCAAAGAAAAGATAAAAAAAAAAGATAAAAGTTTGTTGCCATTTTGTCCTGTTGACAGTGTCCTTTGCCTTACAGAAACTTTGCAATTTTATGACTCCCATTTGTCAATTCTTGATCTTAGAGCATAAGCCATTGGTGTTCTGTTCAGGAACTTTTCCCCTGTGCCTAGGTATTCGAGGGTCTTCTCCACCTTCTCTTCTATTAGTTTCAGTGTATTTAGTTTTATGTGGAGGTTCTTTATCTACCTGGACTTCAGCTTTGTATAAGGAGATAAGAATGGATCAATTTGCATTCTTCTATGTGTTGTCCTCCAGTTGAACCAACGCCATTTGTTGAAAATGCTGTCCTTTTTCCACTGGATGGTTTTAGCTACTTTGTCAAAGATCAAGTGACCATAGGTGTGTGGGTTCATTTCTGGGTCTTCAATTCTATTTCATTGATCTTCCTGCCTGTCTCTGTACCAATACCATAAAGTTTTTATCACTATTGCTCTGTAGTACAGCTTGAGGTCATGGATGGTGATTCCTCCAGAAGTTCTTTTATTGTTGAGAATAGTTTTCGATATCCTGGGTTTTTTGTTATTCCATAGGAATTTGAGAATTTCTCTTTCTAACTCTGTGAAGTTGGGATTTTAATGGGGATTGCATTGAATCTGTAGATTGCTTTTGGCAAGATGGCCATTTTTACTATATTAATACTGCCAATCCATGAGCATGGGAGATCTTTCCATCTTCTGAGATCTTCTTCGATTTCTTTCTTCAGAGACTTGAAGTTCTTGTCATACAGATCTTTCACATGCTTCGTTAGATTCACACCAAGGTATTTTTATATTATTTGTGACTATTGTGAAGGGTGTCATTTCCCTAATTTCTTTTTCAGCCTGTTTATCGTTCACGTAGAGGAAGGCTACTGATTTGCTTGAGTTGATTTTATAACCCACCACTTTGCTGAAGTTGTTTATCAGGTTTAGGAGTTCTCTGGTAGAAGTTTTGGGGTCACTTAAGTATACTATCATATCATCTGCAAATAGCGATATTTTGACCTCTTCCTTTCCTATTTGTATCCCTTTGACTTCTTTTTGTTGTCTAATTGCTCTGGCTAGGACTTCCAGTACTATATTGAATAGGTAGGGAGAGTGTGGGCAGCCTTGTGTAATTCCTGATCTTAGTGGATTTCTTCAAGTTTCTCTCCATTTAGTTTGATGTTGTCTACTGGTTTAATGTATATTGTTTTACTATGTTTAGGTATGGGCCTTGAATTCCTGATCTTTCCAAGACTTTTATCATGAAGGGATGTTGAATTTTGTCAATTGCTTTCTCATTATCTAGTGAAATGATCATGTGTTTATTTTTTCCTTTGAGTTTGTTTATATAGTGGATTACATTGATGGATTTCTGAATATTGAACCATCCCTGCATTCCTGGGATAAAGCCCACATGATCATGATGGATGATTGTTTTGATGTGTTCTTGAATTCGGTTTGCTTAATTTTATTGAGTATTTTGGTTTTGTCATGGAATATCTTGGTTTCTCCATCTATAGTGATTGAGAGTTTTGCTGAGTATCGTAGTCTGGGTTGGCATTTGTGTTCCCTTATGGTCTGTATGAAATCAGTCCAGGATCTTCTGGCTTTTATAGTCTCTGGTGAGAAGTCTGGTGTAATTCTTATAGTTCTGCCTTTATATGTTACTTGCCTCTTTTCCCTTACTGCTTTTAGTATTTTTTCTTTATTTTGTGCATTTGATGTTTTGATTATTATGTGAGGTATTTCTTTTCTGGTCTAGTCTGTAGGCTTCTTGTATATTTATGGGTATCTCTTTCTTTAGGTTAGGGTAGTTTTCCTCTATAATTTTGTTGAAGATATTTACTGGCTCTTTAAGTTGGGAATCTTCACTTTCATCTATACCTATTATCCTTAGGTTTGGTCTTCTCATTGTGTCCTGGATTTCCTGGATTTTTTTGGTTAGGAGCTTTTTGCATTTTGCATTTTCTTTGACGGTTATGTCAATGTTTTCCATGGTATCTACTGCACATGAGATTTTCTCTTCTATCTCTTGTATTCTGTTGGTGATGCTTGCATCTATGACTCCTGATCTCTTTCCTACATTTTCTATCTCCAATGTAGTCTCTCTTTGAGATTTCTTTATTGTTTCTATTTCCATTTCTAGATCCTGGATGGCTTTGTTCAATTTCTTCACCTGTTTGGCTGTGTTTTCTTGCAATTCTTTAAGGGATTTTTGTGTTTCCTCTTTAAGGGCTTTTACCTGTTTACCTGTGTTCTCCTGTACTTCTTTAAGTGAGTTACTTAAGTCCTTCTTAAAATCCTCTATCATCATCATGAGATATGATTTTGATTCTGAATCCTGCTTTTCCTGTGTGATATAGTGTCCAGGGCTTGCTATGGTGGGAGAATTTGGTTCTGATGATGCCAAATAACTTTGGTTTCTGTTGCTTGTGTTCTTGTGCTTGCCTTTCGCCATCTGGTTAACTCTAGTGTTACTTGTGCTCACTATGTCTGACTGGAGTCTGTCATTCCAGTTATCTTTCTTGTGTCAGAACTCCTCAGAGTCCAGTTGTCTCTGTGATCCTGTGATCCTAAGCTCCTGGGTGGAAGAACTCCTGGAACTCAGGCTGCCTCTGGGATCCTGAAATCCTGCTGCTTTGAGTGCAGTGGTTCCTCTAGGATGGTTCAGGATATGGTGTCTTCACAGGAGCAGACCAGCTAGGTGTTCACTGGTCTGAGTGGAGTGACTCCTCTAGAATGGCTCAGGGTACGTTGTCCACTGCTCTACATGCAGCAGATCCTCTAGGATGGCTCAGGATTCAGTATCTTCACAGGAGCAGACCAGCTAGGTGTCTGCCCCAGCCAAAAGGACCAGGTGTGGAGCAGAAGGGAAGTAGTATTCCGGAGAGGCAGGGTTTGGGTGACTGATGGTTCCTGAGCACCCCTGACTCCCAGTTGTAAGTCTGTGGTGTGGGGTAGTGGGTGAGGTTTCTTACCCATTGCTATGAGTGCAGTGGTCCTCTAGGATGGCTCAGGATAAGGAGTCTCCACAAAAGCCGACCAGCTAGGTGTCTGCCCCAGCCCACTTATTCTTTAACATCCATCTACACACAGATCATTCTGAGACTCGGTTTTTTTGCTATCAGAATGGGAATAATAGCATTCACCTTATCTGTTGCTTTTTTTTCAATAAAAAAATCACATTTGTTTATTGTATGCGTATGTGTATACATATGCACAGCCCACCATGTCATATGGAGAGCAGAGGATGACCTGGGTGAGTGGGTTCTCTTCTTTCACCATGTGGATTCTGGGAATTAAATTCATGTCATCAGGCTTGGTGGCAAGCACTTCTATTAGCTAAGCCATGTACTAGGCCTGGCATTTCTGTTTTGTGGTGAGGACTGTACATCATTAGATATTCTTGGTCTAAAGTGCTTAACAAAGTACATGCATCATCAGATACACTTGGTCTAAATTGCTTAACTGAGTGTGCACATTGTCAAATACACTTACACAATACTCACCCCCACTGTCATTCTGTTCCCCATTGAGCCCAGAGGGAAAATTGCAGAGCAATCAGGCAAGAGAGTGCCTAGCCCTCAAAGCTGAGGGGCTGGAGTCTACAATCTGGGGCCAGCATGTGCAGTGATGGGTTTCCTCCTCCTCCTCCAGCGCCTTTATTGTATTCATCCATAGCTCCAGCTGTGGATCAACCACTTCAAATGAGCCACCACAGCGTGTATCAGAAACCCTAGAATGGGGAGTTCTGCATGGTGAAAGAAATCAACATAGAGTTTTCTAGAAGGGGAACAAAAGGAAAGACCAGAAAGCCATTTCTAGCGACCTCATCATTCAATGCCCAAATGCAGAGAGATGAGACACAGAGATTTCTCTTTTTAAAACTCTGTATGTATGCACACATGTTCATGGGTCTGCATAAAGCTGTGTATAAGACACAGTATGCTCGTTAAGGTCATACATAGGTCAATCTTGGGTGTTGGATAAAGCTTGAGACAAGGTCTCTTGCTCTTGTAGCTGCATACACCAAACTAGCACACCAGTGAGAGCTTCCAGGGATTCTCCTATCTCTGCCTCTCATCTTGCCACAGGAGATTGGGATTTCTGATGTGTGCCATTGCATCTGGCTTTACTTGACTCTGGGGAGCCGAACTCATGTCCTCAAAAGCTTTATCCACTGAGCCATCTCCCCAGCCAGACAGGAGGATGGATCTCTGCTCCCACATTAAGCTCTTCATTATTTCTGACATTAATATTATGATATTGTCACAGGTTTAATAGTGAATAATGACGATACAGTCCCTAAACATTGGGTGTGACCTGGGGTGACTATGGTGGGGACTTTTAATATAAGGCAGATATTCTTCACATGAAGGCGAGTGTGCACGGATACAGCCGCAAACAATGCACACTACAAAGATGTGACCTGCACAATAGGGACGGAGAAATGAACTTTTCAGCACTGCTATGATTGACATCTTTTTGTGTCCATTCATAGCCACAAAAAAAAAAAAAAATCTTGGTATCGCTAGAGAGAATAGCAAGGCTTTTTCTAGCAGCTGTGATGGAGATGTTAAAAGACTGAGTTCTGGAAGCTTCAAGTCACTGTTTGTAAAGACAAGGAACAAAATGAAGTAACTTTGCAACTTGCTGTTATCCAAAGATGTTTCCTTCCAAGGTTTTTCCCCCACCCAGAGGTATCTAAATGATAAATCTTCCCACAGCCACAGGTGGGAGGCGTCCGTTCCAGGGCCTCTGTAAATGTTTCCAGGAGGCTCCCAGAGAGCTATGAGGCAGGAGAGAGTGGCCCAAGCGGCCAAGAGTCTGAGCTTAGGCCAGCCTGGTGTCAGAGCTGACTCATCTCTCCTTACTGTCCTCTTTTTTTTCTTCCTTGTCTTTCATGTGGGTTTCACATCTGGAATTATCCACTTTTCCTTATTATCCCCAGGGATTGACATTTCAGATCTAACTGACTTTATTACTTCTTTGTGGGTGTGTTCTTTTCTTTCTGTTGTTGTTGATATTATTCTGCGTTCTCTCTCT
>NW_021604653.1:6741480-6773223 GCF_004785775.1 Grammomys surdaster
CCCTCTCTCTCTCTCTCTCCCTCTCCCTCTCCCTCTCCCTCTCCCTCTCTCTCTCTCTCTCTCTCTCTCTCTCTCTCTCTCTCTCTCTCTCTGTGTCTCTCTCTCTCTGTATTTGCATGTGTTCGTGCAGGTGCATGTATGTGCACATGTGTCTGGAGGTCAGAGGTCATCTATGGCTATCTTTCTTCAGGTGCTGTCTGTCTTGTGTGCACTGTAGATGCACATGTGTATGTAAAGGCTAGAAGAGACACTGAGTGTCAGAATCTATCACTCTTTATTTCCTAGAGACAGGGTCTCTCACTGAACCTAGAGATAAACTAGCAGCCATTAAGTTCCACTGAGCCTCCTGTCTCAGTATCATTTTCCAGCTCTGGGGTCAGAGGCATGTATCATTATACCTGGATTTTCACATGAGTGCTGGGGATTCACTCTCAGATCCTCATGTGTGCACATCCAGTGTTCTTACCCACGGGGCTATTTCTTCAGTCTGTATGTTGAGTTTTAAGACATGGTCTCTTGATGATCTAGAACTCACCAAGGAGGCTCAGCTGGCCAGTGTAGCCCAGCTATCCTCCAGTCTTTGCTTTCTCAGTGGTAAGATCATAAGCATGTGCCACAAAGCCTGCCTTTTAAAATTTTTTTTATATGTGAGTTCTGGGGATTAAACCATGGTCCTCATATTTGCAAGGCAAGCACTTCGCCAACTGAGCCGTCTCCCCAGCCCTAAAGATATATTACTTAAGAGTTACTACTGACATTAACAACAGTAAAATATCCCAACCTGACAGGAAAATTTATTGCCATGGTAAAGAATGAAAGAAATGAATGAAAGGGGGAAGGGGGGAAGAAAGTAAAAGAAATTTCAACACTTGTAACCATCTCCCGAGATATTTTAGTCTTGAAATATAATAGCACACCTTTCAAGAGCATAGGCTCTTTATCAGATTTCGAATGCATCATTTTTGCACCCTAGTTTATAAGAAAAATAAAGAGCACTTTAGTTTGTAAATCAGTATTTTCTTCAGTGCCAGTGAGTGCAGTTTCCTTTTCACTGATTACGATGGATTCAAAAAGAAAGTCACAAGAAAAATTGATTGATTTTTATCACACTCAACTGGTGAATCTAAGCTATCAAAACACACTTTATCTCAGTAATTGCTCTCATGCTGGTCACAGGAGACATGTTGTTAATGAAATATTGAAAGACACAGGCAGATTCAGAGGACTGGGAGCAGGAAGGCACAAAGACAGCTCAAGGAGGTAGGAAGAAATTGTTCCTTTTTAAAGAATTCTAAAATATTACATTATATTTTTTATTTGTGTGTGTGTGTGTGTGTGTGTGTGTGTGTGTGTGTGTGTGTATCTGAATGGATATATGCATGCAGATGCTTGCAGATGTCAGAAGAGGGCGCTGTATTTCCTGGAGCTGAAATTACAGTGGTTGGGAACTGACTTGAGTGAGAACTGAACTGAGAGCTGCAAGTCTCTTAACTGCTGTGCCCTCTCTGCAGCATGGAGATGTTGCTATTGGTCAGACAGCATTGCCAAATTCACTGAGCTCATCTTTATAGTGACGAGTGATTCTCTCTCTCTCTCTCTCTCTCTCTCTCTCTCTCTCTCACACACACACACACACACACACACATTCACAACAGCGTTGCAATGTTACTCTTATTTTTATATTTCTTATGAAGAAAGAGCTAGAAGTATTGGTTTAAAGTGAAAACGCTGTGATGGTCAGCAGTTTCTCCTGTGTGTCTTGTAACCATCGCTTCTATTATGAGAGCTACCCAACTGAGTCTAGGCTAGGCTCGTAAGACATTAGAGATGCGCATTCTCCAGAGTTAGGGAAACAAAGACTGTGATTTCCACCCTCGTCTTCTCCTTCCGGCATTTCCATTACCGTCTCGCTCACTCCCTCAGATGAAGCCAGATGTCGTGTTGTACATGTTCTATAGAGCAGTTCTTGTGGCCAAGAAGCAAAAGAGGCATTCAGCTCATACTACCAGAGGTACCAAAGCTGCCTTCCAACACGGTGTGTCTTAATTTGGTTTTGATTGCTGTGAAGAGACTCCATGACCAAGACAACTCTTATAGAGGACAACATGTAATTGAGGGCTGGCTTACAGTTTTAGAGATTTAGTCTATTATCATGGCAGGAAGCATGGCTGTGTGTAGGCAGACATGGTGCAGGAGGAGCCAAGACTTCTACATCTTGGTCTGAAGGCAGCCAAGAGAAGACTATCTTCTGCAAGCAGCCAGGAGGAGGGTCTCTCTTCCACACTAGGTAGAACCTGAACATAGGACTTCAAGCCCACCCCCCACAGTAATGAACTTCCTCCAACAAGGTTACACCTCCTAATGGTGCCACTTCCAATGGACCAAGCATATTTAAACCATCAAAAGGAACAAGAAAGTTCCTGGATGAATTTGGAAGCATGTTCCTCCAGCTGAAATTCTGACTTGGAACACAAACCCAGGTACTTTTTGGAAGCCTGTGAGAGACCCTGGGCCAGGTTCTTTACCTACATGAAGCTGTGAGGTAATGTTATTTTTCTAATATGCTGTGTTTAGGTACAATTTGTTACATAGTGATAACTAATGTACCAATGGCTGAGCTAGAGTTTGAACTTAGGAACCCATCTTCATCCTCTGAGTTAGCCTGTAGCTGTTTTCTACATTATGAACTGTCAATATGTGCTGCTGTTATGTGCCAGCTATGATGTTGTGGAGGGATTTTCTCCAACTTGAAAAGTTCCATCTTAAAGGGATATTAAGACTTGTTAAGGCTCAGAAAGTTCTAAAGGGAGGCTCGTTAATAGGCAGGAAGTAAGCAACCAACAATCTCATGAAGTCTCTGAAACTTACTAAATGTACTAGGCTTCACCCTCCCTATGGTTTCATGGTCGAGAAGGCATGATGAAGAAAGGAGATTCTGATCTTTTGAGCATACTGTAAGCAACTTCCAGGGTTCCAGCTTTTCTAGGGTTCAGTCACCACCCACACTGGGCTTGGTTTTCAGTGGTGCTACTATGTTTAACTTACCTATGCTTCTGTAAATGACCCCAATAAATTCATTGACTTAGCAAGTTGGCCTTTGATGGTCTCTTTACTTTATATATCTTTATCCCTGCATCTGGGCAAAGTAGATAGTTTGTTCATGTCTTCCCAGGAATAGTGTCATAAAGCAGAGAGAATGACTCATTTCTTTTGGAGGGAAAATACTTTCATTTGAATATGGTTACACCTCTATTGTAGAGAAAAAATGAAGGAGAACCATGTTCCCAGTAAGAATCTAGGGGATGTAATGCCATTGTCTTGTAATGGATGTACCAGCTGAGCCAACCTGGAGGGTTCTTCTTGTTGGCTTAGGAAAAACTGACTCTAAGGAATTAACCTATCTGCCCTCGAGATACAACTTAAAAGCTTTGTTTTAGGACCTGCAGAGATGCTGTTCTAGATATTCTCTCAGAGGTTCTGAGGTTAGTTTCCAATATGTAAATCAGGTTGCTCACAATCACCTGCAACTCCTGTTTCAGGAGATTAGATGTCTTCTAGTGACCTCCACGAGCACAGGAGTGTGCACCAACCCATAAGCAGACGCATACATAAACATGTAATTAAAAATAGAAATAAAATGTTCAAAAGCTCTGTTTTGTTATCATTACTTTCATGAGAGCAATGTTGTGATAGAAAGATCTTGAATACATATCTCAAGATCTCTCTGCTTTAATAGAGCCACAATTTCCATAACATAAATCCCACGACATGCTGCTAAATAAATGAAGCACCAGAGATGAGAGGCAGGCTAACTGGCAGACAGCAAATGCTGGAAGGGTGGTAAGGACTTTCTCAGCGAGGTGTTAGGATAGGACAGAAGACAGAAGAATGGAAGCTAGGTAACCTTTCTGTAAAGTTTTTGACTTTGAGTTTTTGTAAATGTCTTAAGGAAAAGTGAATTTGAACTTTGGGACATTTCTCATGGTGGGAGTCACTTTAATTACACAATGACACTAAAGGGAACCAACGAGTGACTTTTGAGTAAGGTCTAAGTAACCATAGTGACATATATTCTAAAGACAAAAAATCTGGTGTTAAAAGCAATACTGGTGTTATAATGTTTTGGAAAGCATTTAATATACATTATAGGATAGAAAGAAATTGCTATTCCAGGAACCAAAGCTTTCTTTTTAGTATACAAGAGAAAAGAAATACAGCACAACAGAAATGTGTTTGGCTCATTTTTACATTATTATCCCTAAACCTGTAACGGATCATTTCTGCAAAAGGCCATGGTTTGTCTTAGTGGGAAGTGCTATTTAAAAGCCGCCATCTGGGCACTGGTGAATATAGAAAGAAGGTCTTGCATGTACCTCTCTTATTGCCTAGCGTTCTGAACACAGCTGCTTTGCTTTACTTCTTGCCTCCAGCTGACAATGGGGATGGAACTAGAAGGGTTGAGCGCTGTCAGATGGAGAGGATATTCAATACCTACTATAAATCTCTGCACATTACTGATCAGAGAATGAGAGTCAGGAAAGGTTACTGGGAGGGAGGTGGCTGGTAGAAGTGGTAACATATGACTCTGGTGCATATTATGAACTTATGTTAGCTTTTCCCTCGGGAGATGTAAGCACATATCTATTCACCCGATAAGGTAACTACGGCAGACCAGAGTAACAGTTCTACCAGGGTGCAGCTTGCTCACACCAGTGAATTTATTTAGTGATTGTTTTTTTTTTTTTAACAGGACCTGATGAAGGGATTACTTACAGGAGTGTGGGTAACCCCAAAACAGCTTAATTACCACAAAGTCCCACCCCATTATGGATGGTAACATCATAGAAGATGCATCATGGAGTCCCTTTCATTAACCTCTATCTCTTGTACATCTTTCAAGATCACTTGCAGCTATGGAAGGAGCAATAGTTAGAATCACAGGTGAAGGTCCTGTGGCCTTCTTCTCTTCCTCTCCCTCTTCCTCCTCTTCCTCCTCCTTTTCTTCCTCCTCTTTCTTCTCCTATTAGAGATTGTCAACAGCCCATCATCATTCTTGTAGATTTGTCTACCTCTATATTGTTCTGCTCAGTGAGTTGCCATAGCTATTGGTCAAAGTGGTTTCTACTCCAAGATGGTGAACATGTTATACTCAGAGGAGAAAACACTCTACTATGTGCATGCAGGTGATATCCCATCCCACCACTGGGGTTTAGAATTTGTCTGCTCCAGAACTTTATTGTAGAGACATATTACTTTGTAAATCTTGGTACCATCTCTTGCTGATATCACCTGGTGTCATCTAGTATGACTAGTGTAGCTACTACTGTACTTGGGGTCCTGGTCTTAGCCAAGCAGGATGTTAGTAACTTTCTCAGTACTGAGCTGATACTAAAATTTCAGTTTTAAAATGGATTAACTTTTAAGTATGCTGATGAAAGCTATACTAGGGAGCCCAACCCTTGAATGAGTCTGTAATATTCACAGAGCCATGTCTTGGGGAACATATTTTTTCTTGTTATCACTATTTTATAATGTGTAAAATATCATAGCTAAGAAAAGACCAATTAATGCTGGTATGTCAGTTTGTTTTCTATTGGTGTGATAAAACACCATGACCAAAGTATCTTATAGAACAGTGGGTTAATTTGGGGCTTATGCTTCCAGATGGTTAAGGACCATGGTGGAGATAACCAACAACCAGTAGTTGGAACAGCAGATAAAAACTCACATCTTGAACCAAAAGCAAGAAATCAGAAGGAGTCAACTGGAGATGCATACAGTTTTTGAGACCTGAAAATCTGCTGCAATGACATACTGCCTTCAGCAAGGACCACTACTTAAGCCTCATCAAAGAGCAGCACCAAGGAGAGACCAAGTGTTCAGACCAAGTGTTCAGATGCTTGAGGTTATGGGTACATCTTCAACCTACTGCAGCTGATGAGTGATGTCAGTGGATAAAGGTACTTGATCTGAGTTTGAGCCCCTGGACACATGGTGGAAGAAGAGAATTGACTTCTGAACGTTCTACACACACACACACACACACACACACACACACAAATAAAACAATTCTTTAAAAATGAAAAATCTTTTAAATGAACATACAGGACAAAGTGATCAAAAATAATTTTCGTCTTCTCTCATCTCTTAGCATTTTCCTTTTTCTATTTATTGTCATTGAAATTTTAAATTATACCTATCCATCTTCACTTACAGATGTGTTCATCTGGAAGATGTATGGCGCTTACTTATTCCTTTTCTGTTTTTTCCCAGTTGTCCTTGAAGCTGTTATGATTATTTTATTTTTATTGATGATATTTAGATATTTATGATTTTTAAAAATACACTGAAATCTCCACCTTGTTTTTCTGTGGTTTTGTTTTCTTTAGGCAGCTCTCACTTACTCAGTAGATTAACATTTCTATATTGTCTTTCCGTATGCTTCATCTCCCACCCATTCCACTGCCCGCCTGTTTGATTGCTATTTCCTATGTGTTCCTGTTTGATTGCTATGATAAAATACATGGACAGGAAGGAACTTGGTGGAGAAAGATTTTATTTCAGCTTACAGTTTCAGGTTTTAGCTTGCTATCGTGAGGAAGTCAAGGCGGGAACTTCAGACAGTTACATTCGAATCACAGCTCACAAAAATGAATGCACGCACACCCAATTGCCTGTTTGTGCTCTGCTCTGTTTCTCTACTCTCACGCATGACCCCCTTCCTGGGGAATGGTGTTGCCCACAGTGGCTTATGTCTGTCAACCTAATTAAGACCCACCCCACCCCCTACATACACAACACAAACATACATGCCCACAGGCTAATCCAAAGTAGACAGTACCTTATTAAAATCCTTTACTTAGGTGAATCTAGGCTTTGCCCAGTTGACAATTAAAGCTATTCTATGTTATCAAGATTTTTAAACTGGAGGATGGGGAGATAGCTCAGCAGTTAAAAGCATTAGCCATTCTTCCAGGGGACCCAGGTTTGATTCGCAGCACCCACATGATGGGTCACAGCTATTTGTAACTCTTAGTTCTAAGCAATTCTGGTCCCTTCAGGCAATGCGAGCATGTGATGCACAGACCCACATGCAGGTAAAACACCCATATACATAAAATAGTTAAAGGGATAAAAAATAAATCTTTAAAAAGATTTTGGAACTGTTCTGTAATTATAGTTTTATATCTTTACTATTCCATGTGTTCTAGAAATTTCTTTTTGTTCTTTCAGTGATTTTCATTTTCTTTCCTTTTTGTTCATTTTCTCTTCATCTAGAATTCCTATTTTGTGTTAGATATTTTAATCATAGCTATTAAAAATATTCCATACTGGGGCTGTGCAGATGGCTCTGCAGGCCACGGCACTTGCTGACAAGTCTGAGGACCTGAGTTCAGTTTGCAGTTCCCAGGTCCCATAGACTGGAAGGAGAGAACTCCAGGAGGTTGTCCTCTGACACACTGTGGCTGCGTGGTCACCCACATGCACACACACAGACACACAACATAAATAAAACTTAAAACATTTTATAAACACCAAATTAACCAATAAAGGTTGCATTGTCATGGTACTTACATATTGTTTACTATAGACCACGTAATATCCATGGAGAAAGCAAGAGTAATTTTAAATCATTAAAGTTGTGGTATTTGTAAGAAGTGTTCAGGTGCCTAAGCTGATGGGACTCTATTTTAAGTACCCTGAGCTGCTAAATGTAGTATATACTTTAGTGAACTTTGTTTGATTCACGGCTGCCCTGTACTTTCCCCTTTTCTTGGGCTTCTGTATCAGACCAAGATCTTCCAAAGGCTGACAACTCTCATTTCATCATTATACCTATCGACAACACTGATCTCAAATTAAATGTTGGAAAATGTGCCAGGAAACAGAAAACTGAGGAATAGCATGTGTGTGTTGAGAAAGAAGACTCCAGTGGAGTAAAGAGAGCGGACTAAGACAATGTCAGAGCAGAACAAGACCAGCCTGACAGTGGTCCCCATGCCATGCTCCAGAATGCAAGGTTGTGATGGTCTAATTAGCCCAGGAGACCAAGCTGCTCTATTTGTCTAGAAATGATACTGCCACGGCTATAGACTGAACTTGGTAAAGTGTCAAGTCGTGGGGCAAAAGGAGAAACACGAAAAGACAAAGCCTGCTGGTTGAAGCTTGGAGAGTCCCTTCAACTGACGCCATGCGAAATCAAGCTCTGAGCGCAGCTGGCTCCCAGTCTCTAGCTAGCTGCCTGGAATGTTGACACCTTATTCTGAAAAGGTGAAATTGTGTTCTCTTTTCCAGAGAAGCCTTCTTGACAGTTGTGAGTGCTGGGTGCGAGCATGTGGAGCAGAGCTACGCAGGAGGGCGATGAAGCTCCACTTCCTAAGCTGACAGATTGTTACTGGCCAGTCCATTCCTGCCTGCGGCTCTGCAGGGGTGCTGTGCTGGGCAAAGCAGTAGGACTCACACTCCAGAGGTACTTTTGAAAAGGAGTCTTGCCTCTGGAGATGCCACTTTCTCTCTGCTGAAAGGATTAAGAAAACCAGCTCTTGATTTAGTGGAAAGAATGGCTTGGGTCTGTGGGGTTTTGTGTGAGAGAGACATTCTTATAGCCCAGTTTGGTTTCCAACTTATTATGTAGCCAAGATGGAGCTCCTGCTTCTCCTTCACCTGCTGCCCCCTCCCTAGTGCTGGGGTGGCAGGTGTGTGCTACCACATGGGGATTATGTGGTGCTGGGGATAGAAGTCAGGGCTTTGCACATGCTAAGGAAGCACTCTATCAACTGAACTACCCCCCCAAGGCTGGGTGTTTTTTTATTTATGTGTATACACATGCATATGTGCATATGGTGTGTGTGCATGTTTGCTTGTGTGCATGGGTCTAGAGATCCTAAGTTGACATCTGGTGTCTTCCTTGAGCTCCCGTCACCTTATTCTTGAATCAAGATCTCTTCTTTGAACTCAGAGTCCTCAGATCCAGCTTGCTCCAGAGATCATGTCTCCATCTTTGGAACATCTTCGGAACACTGGGATTGCATGTAGGTTGCCATGCCCTCCTGGCTATGGGGCTCTGAACTTAATTGTTCTATGTGAGTAGCAAGTGCTTTATTCTCTGAATCATCTCCCCAGCGCCCCCATCTTTCAAATACATTTCAGCACTCAGTTTTGACCCGGGGAAGGATTTGTTGGTTTCCAGATCCAGTGACACTCACAGTAAAATGCAGAAACAAACTCATTGGAAGCAGTGTTTGTATTGCTCTGCAAGGCTGCTTCCCCCACTGCTTGTAGCACGTTGTCTTATCACACACCCATCCCGACTTGAGAGGAAGCCTGAGTGCTGGGTGTGAGGGGAACACCAGCATTTGAGATTAGTGCAGTTTGATTCTACAGAACTATTTTTTCCTCAATAAACCCATGTTATCATGTCTTCATAACATGAGTCCATGTCTTCAGTAATGTAGCCACTGGTAAATTGCCTATATACCAGTAATTAGTCCCTTACCTATGCTTCTGTAATTAGCTCTAATTAAATTCATTGGGACACATCCCCTACATACATGCACACACATGCATATGCACACACACATAGCACTGCTACACATACAGGCACACACACACACACACACACACACACACACACACACGCACATGCAGCACACCTCCCACATACATGCACATACATACACACATGCAGGCACGCATGCACATTCACAGTAAGACATGTAAGAAGAAAGGAGATATCTTGAGAAGACGAGGGGATTATCAGGAAAGGAGACAGTAATATGGTCAAATGATTAAAATCAATTATATGCATACATGAAAATATAATGAGATGCATGTGGAATTACTATATGATAATATTTTCAAAGAAAAATGCATGTTTGACCAGTTATGATAGTGATGCTTGTGATTCTGAAATTTGTGAGGCTGATGCCAACCTAGGCTACCCTCCTTAATAATAATGCCAAATGATGCTCTGTCTTATAGACTCAGGCAGGTCTTGCATACAACAAAGAGAGATCTTATTTTCATAGAAGAGTAATAAAGACCCCTCTAATACATTCTGATTTACAGGTTAGGTTATATTAAATACTTTTGAGACCTCTGAACTTGACCTGAATGCATTTTATATTATGACATGATCACAAGCCCACGGGGGCAAGAATTGGAAAATAATGACTCAAAAGTGATTGTTTAGAGTGTAGAGTTGATGAGGAGTGGGCTTGTGGTGTTCACACTGATTGTCAATGCAACAGAGTCTAGAATCACTCGGGAGACAAATCTTTGAGCACGCACATGAAGATTTTCAAGAGGGCTAATGGAAGTAAGAAGACCCACCCTAACTATTGGCAGTACCACACAATGGGCTCGGGTTTTAGAATGAATAGAGAGGAGAAAGCAGGATGGAGAGATGCCTCATCAGCTAAGAGTATGTGCTGCTCTTGCGGAGGACCAGAGTTCAGGTTCCAGAACCCATGTTGAACAGCTCACACCTGACTGTAACTCCAGCTCCCAGAGAGCATCTGATGCCTCTAGCCTCTGTGATTCATCCTGTGCATACAACCCACACAGAGATGCACACTCATATGCATATTAAAAATAAAAGCATGTATAAAGAAGAAAAAGAAATCTGAGCATTAACATGGATCCTTTTCTGCTTCCTGACAGTAGATGCCATGTGAGCAGCCACCTCCCCTTCTTGCCACCATGCTTTTCCTGCCATGACAGACTGTGCCCGCAGAATGTGAGGCGAAATAAACTCTTCCTTCCTTAATCTGATTGTTCTTGTCATTTGTCACAGAAATGAGAAAAGTAAATAGTGCAGTTAATGGTGGAGCCACTCTCACTGTGTGAGGATCACCTTGAGGGAAGTTGCAGAAAGCTGTGAGCAGTGACTTCTTCCAATGACTCCATTGCTACAAGAAAGCCAGAAGACAAAGCTGCACTCAAAGGCTACAACCTACACACAAAGGCATTTGTTCCCTTACCAGAAGACTCCATGGTTTTCCATAGCCAATGAGACTAGTAGGTGAGACACGAGAGAACAGGACTGAGGAGAGGGGTGTTTGCAATGGTACAGTGGTAGCCCTGTCGACGAGTCTCCTTCGTGACTCCTTAAAGCTACTGACACAGAGCAATTCTTGTTTAGACTGAAGAGCAAATGGCCTAGAGGTCAGCTCTGATATTTAGTCAGGGTGTAACTAGATACAAATGGACCTTTATTAATAAGGAGCCCAGAAATATTCTTCTAAATAGCAGCCCATACCCTTCATGTTAGGGACTTGCAGGCTGAAGCATGCCCCTTACTACCATGGTGTCCTACAGATCTGTCTCAGTGAAACTCAGACATTAGCTGGGGCAGGGGCTCTGTCAGAGTGCTAGCCTAGCACACACAAAGCCATGAACTTCCTCCCTGGTAAAACATGAACCCATGTTGCACTGGTGCTTGTGGCTTGTCTGCAATCCTGGCACTCAGGAGGAAGTGGAGGCAGGAGGGTGGGAAGTTTAGGGTTGTTCTAGGTTTCACAGTGAGTTTCAGGGCAGCCTGGAATTCAAGATATACTGTCCTCCAAAAATGGGTGGTGGGCTGGGTTAAGAGCACTTGCTGCTTTTGTCAAGGGCTAGAGTTTGGGTCGAGTTAGGCAGCTCATAACTAACCCAGACAAAAAGAAATATTTTTTAAAAAAATCACACACACACTTGCATACACATATACAGAGAAGAACATATGTGTGTACATGGACACACGCATGCACGTGCGCGCGCGCGCGCACACACACACACACAACCATTGGCAGATTCCTTGTCACCAGTGATACTCAGTTCCTGGTAGCATTCTCCTCATTACATTTCACCATGTCCAGTGGGCAAACAGTACCACAGCTGCCCCAGTCTTCTAGAGGAATTTGCCAAATTGTTCTGCTCATGGTCAATTTATTAACCAGTTTTGAATTTGTATTTACTCACAACTCTTGGTTCAAAATATCCTGCTGAACACAGCGATCTGTCTCATTGCTGACTTTCAGTTCCCTGCCTCAATCCATCAGAAAGCCCCTTAATCCTTCTTGGTTTGCCTCAAATTACACTTAATATCAGCCCAACCTTGTCTTTAATAGTCTCACCTAGGTGATTTGCATGTAATAAACAAATTGGTCTTCCACTGATTATTTCTAGGATACAGGTCATAAATCAATCTACAAATCACCTGCTACAAGAATCCTCTCAGCTAATGGAGAACGGAACCTGGTAACGCCAAGTTTGTCTCTCAAAATTAATTTGTTCTTTAGAACCAAAGAATTTCATCTCTCATCTACAGTGAATATTAGATTAAGGTCAGAAATGAAATTCATGTTACTATTCTGGATTTTGTTGCCAAAGCATATAGTTTGATAGATCATTTTCACACACTGCCAACAAGGAATCACTCTCTTATCCATATATTCTCCTGGAGTGGGTTTCCCTTCCCTTTGGTCTAAGATGTGATTAGAAATAATTTGGACTCATAGAGACACCAGGATCACAGCAACTCTTATAAAAGAAGGCATTTAATTGAGGCTGCCTTACAGTTAGTCAGTTATAGTCATGGTGGGAATCATGGCAGCATCCAAGCAGACATGGTATTGGAAAGGTAGCTGAGAGTTTTATATTCAGATCTTCAGACCACAGGAAGAGAGAGACATTGGGCTTGACCTGGCTTAGACTTTTGAAATTTGAAAGCCCAACACCTTTTACCCACCCGTACTTCCTTCAACAAGGCCACACCTCCTATCCTTTCAAATATCCACTCCCTAAGCATTTAAATATGTGAGCCTATCGGGGCCATTCTTACAACCACCACACACTTGAATAGACTCTAAACTGAGGAATTGCCTCCATCACACTGGCTGATAGGAATGTACCCTAAGTGCTTTCTTGCACATGGGAGGGCTCCTACCCTTGTGGTAGTGCCATCCCAGGGCTGGCAGCCTGGTGTTGTGTTAAGAAAGCAAGCTAAGCAGAGCAAAGGAAACAAGTCAGTAAGCAGTACTCTCCACGAGTCTCTGAGTTCCTGCCTGCAGGTTCCTGCCATGACTTTCCAAGGTGACAGACTCTAACCTATAAGGTATAGTGAGCCTTCATTTCTCCAAGTTGCTTTTTGGCATGGTGTTTATCACAGGTTGAAACGATGCAATTTACTCCACAGTAAAGTTGATACAATGTATTGTAGCTTCTGCTCCCAATGTCTTATTCTGAGGCCACATAAAGAATCTTGGATCAAGCCACTGAGGGGTGATGGGTTAGCTGGAGAGATGGGTTAGAAAAGATACCTTACAAATCTTAGGTAAACTTAAGCTAAGAATAGTTGCACATCCAGTGCCCATACATTAGCTGAGTTCACCTAACACCAGGTATTCACTCTGCTGAGCCCTGATACAATTTCAGAATCAAACAAAATGACCAGTGCTGTTTGAAGTCATTAAATTTGGAGAGGAGGGTAAGCTGCAAGCATGGGCAGAGTTCCAGTGCCCCAAATCCACAGCAAAGGCCTGCTGTAGCAGCTCACATCTGTAATCTCAGGGCTGAAGGATGCCATGCTCACGGGCCAGCTAGGTTAGCTGAATCCTTGAGATCCTGGTCACGGGAGATTTTGTCACAAACACCAAGATGGACTACATTGATCATGATTAGAAAAAGATGATGTTCTTCAGACATTATGCCTGAGGTAAAAGACTGGGATCTTGTTCTAGAAAGACAACTTAAAAGTAAAAAGATTTATTCTCAAACAAATGCCAGAAGACAGAGTTGGATGCCCTGGAGCTGGGCTTACAAGTGATTGAGAATTACCTGTGAACTGCCTGATGTGGCTGCTGGGAACAGGTCCTCTGAGAGAGTAACAAGCCCTCTTACCCACTGAGCCATCTCTCTAGCCCCTGGAAAGACAACTTTTGTTTTTGTTTTTCGAGACAGGGTTTCTCTGTGTAGCCCTGGCTGTCCTGGAACTCACTCTGTAGACCAGGTTAGCCTCGAACTCTCAAACTCAGAAATCCGCCTGCCTCTACCTCCCAAGTGCTAGGATTAAAGGTGTGCGCCACCACCGCCCAGCTTGGAAAGACAACTTTTAAGCATCAGTGCTCACAGTCAAACATCCAGGGGTGTCTTTCTGACCTAGGAGTCTGGCTTTCATCCTATAAAAGAGCTGTAGTCTTATGATCTCTTTCTTATAAACTGCTGAGGATTTAACACAGAAAATGCAGATGAAGGATGTTTGGGGTTGCAGGGATGGCCCAATGAGTTCATCAGGACTCCAGTTTGGATTCCCAGAACCTACCTCAAAGGCTAGCTAGGCATTATGGCACATGCCTGTAACCCTACCACTGGGTAGGGGCTGGAGACTAGTGGATGACTAAGACTTGCTGCTCAGCTAGAATAGTCAATCAATGAACTCCAAATTCAGAGAAAGACCTTGCCTCAAAACATAAGGGAAAGAGTGATAGAGGAAGACTTCAGCATTGACTGTTGGCTTCTATATGTATATACATGAATAAACATACACATTCATATACACACTCTTACCCCCACCCCACACACACACGCAATCTACCCACCCACTTTTTACACACCCACACAGACTGCTGACAGGAAGTAACAATGAATCACAGCTTTTATTGTTAGGCAAAGCCAAGGAACCATATTCTAAGAATAACCCCTCATACTCTGCCATTGCTTCTGCAGTCACTGAAATTAAGAATCATGGTGTCTATTAAGAATTCTCTCAATGACACTCAACCTCACTGAAGCATAGGAAATAACTGAGAGCTGTAATACTTGTAAGAAATGAAACAAAATGAGGCTAATGCAAATAAAAAGGAGTTACCTACTGGCTTTTCCCAATTAATTAGCATATGCACATTCAATTATTCATACCTTAGGGAACTCATTTAGGCAATCAGGTGTGCCATAAATATTCATTATTATTTACCTTTGGTGTTCAGTCCAGAGGATTGGAAATTGGCAGTGTTTTCTCAATATATTTCACAACTGGTTGGTTTGAAAAAGATTACCTGGGCCTAAACTCCTATGTCATTAAAGGCATGAGCGTGTGTGCCACAAGAACGCTGAATTAAAAGAGCCTGTTGTCAACTCCTGGGTGGGGCCCCTGTCATCCACCTGAAAGGCCAGTGTTCTGCTTGGGGTAGGAAGTCGCAGCTGCGATTCTGACCTTCGCCCACTAGCATGCACTCTTTCACAGTTTTTCCACGGTGAGCAGGCCAGGGCCTACAGGAACTGGGAGGGCTACAGTGCGGTTGGAATTTATTGGCGAGCAGAGAGAATGTGATTGTACATATGAACACATTGTGCCACCAGCATGCACAGGACCTCGCTTCTCAGTATCTGAAGAGCAGCCTCACAGTTTTAGTGTGTTGGGGGAGTGGGTGGGCAAATCGGAACGAATGAGACAAATTTGTAAGGCCCAGATGCAACAAGAAACTGCTGGCCTCTCTGTCAAATGTAATAAGCAGTTCTAGGTAGCAGCAGTCTGTCTGTCTGTGCCTGGGTTCCCTGTCACTGTGACTGTTCTTGACCTTGGAGCTGGTTGCCAGTGAAGAACACAGGTGGCCTTCTTCCTGCTAGCTGCAAGCAGATAACAAAACCAGGGTGAAGGGCCGGAGAGATGGCACAGCAATTACAAATGCTTCTTGCTCTTGCAGAGGAACTGAATTCAGTTCCTAGCCCTTGTGCCAGGCATCTTCTGACTCCCATGGGTACCTGCATGCACATGTATACACATACCACACAAATAAGGGAACAGCAAAAACCTTAAGATGGGGAACATGGGTGGAAATGATGTTAAATAATAATGCATGCATGAAATTCTCAAAAAGTTTAAATAAAACTAGGACAAAAGGTCTTTCTTGGTGATCTGGAAAACATATTTTGTATCATAGGCCCAGGCTTCTCCCTTTATTATTTGTGAGATGCCACTCAAGGATGCGAATACACAAGGCCTTGTATGAAACAGAGACTGGTTACCAAACAGAACCACGTGTATCTGCTCTTTCACTCATTCCCAGGTCACTTATAGCAGTGTGAATGCCAGTGGACACTGGCTACACCACACCATGGGGCCATTGAAAAAGGTCTGTCCCTGTGCAGTACACATCCATGTAAATCATTTTTAAAAAATTTTAAAATAATGTTTTTTTTATTCTTGAGACTTTCATATAGATGTTCGATGAAATATGATCTGCCCCACATTTTCCCTCTCCAACTCCCCCAACACACCCCTTCCTATTTCATATCTTCTCTCTCTTTTTTGGTAATTTAAATCCAGTTAGTTCTGGCCATATGTGTGTGGGTGGGGGTATCCCCTGGAGCATGGGAAACCAAACAGTGGCCACATCCTCAAAAACGAATGATTCTCCCTCCCCCTTTAAAAAAAGAATTTTCATTGCATTTCATTTGTGTGTGTCCCTCGAGTGTTACAGGAATGCTGTTCACCTTGCTTTTTCAGGCACCCTCTCACTGGCCCAGACCCCACATACTTGGCAAGGCTAGCTGCCAAGCAAGGTCCAGACTCCCACCCTCGTCTTTGCTTCCCCAACAGTGGCATTATAGACATATGCCCAGCTTTTTACTCAGGGGCTGAGGATTCAAATTCAGGTCCTCATGTGCACAGCAAGCATTTTATGAACCAAGCAGGCTCCCTGGTCCCTGTACTCTGTAATTGAGTGTGCGTTAAAGCCACGGGTGCTTCGTGCAAGGACCTTTGTCTTCCCATTGTGAGATCAGAGGGGTGTGCAGAATTGCAACACCCATCCTATGCTGCTGGGTGTTACATGATGTAACCCTATAATCGACCTCCAAACAGACTTTATTGTCTTCCTTTATCAGGCAAGGACATGAAGCTTACAAGGGGGTGAGTGACTTACACTGCCCCGAGAAGACTACATGCAGATGAAAACCAGGTTTGCCCATGACACTCAATCTCCCACCTGCTTCCCTGGCAAGTATGGTTTGTGGAATACACCTGGCATGTGCTTGAGGCTGGGGGTGGCTGTGATTTTTCAATTTCCAACAATTGTGTTTACATTTAATGATTTTGCAACTGCTCTCAGCTCCCAACTATGAGGACAGTAAACTCCTACAAGAACAGTTTGTAGAGCAAGTCACAAATGATAACCATTCCTTGCCCTACAGCCTGCAGACAAAAGACCTTTTCATTGTGCCCAAATGGATACAGTCAGTGGAGCCGCATAAACTCATGGGACCATTTACTTTCTCAAAAAGAGCCAGTCTAAACTTTGGGATCCACACTTGAAATCAACCCATCTGGCTCAGGACTCGTCATGAAAGACCCTTTGAGCAAAAAGAGTCTTTAGAATTCAGAGTAGGGTCAAGCTGCTTTCTTAATGTTCCAATCCCCCCCAAAGGTATACGAAACGAGGGGGACGTGGGGTGCGGGTATCATGAAATGGTGTCTTAAGAGTGTTTTTGTTTTTAATTGGTAAGAGGACAATTCTGGTATATCCCCACCACTGGGAAGGCAGGAACCTTTTGTTGGAAGCTGGGAGAAGCTACTTTGGTTACCATGCAGACTGAATCAGTTGGAAGGCTGTTGCAGAGTTTCTCGAAGCCACAGCCCCTTGCAGCTAGCAACCAGCATGAGCATAGGCCCAGCTTTCCCAAAGCTGGGGCTGCTCATTAGAGTCATCAGTTAACCCCCTGCCCCTGCCGCTTGCCTCCTTATTGTAATTAATTTTATGGCCCCTTTAAAAAGAAAGAGACAGAAAAGAAAAGAGAGACCTCGACATTTTATGCTACACTGCACAAGCAATTGAAAGTTGCAGGGAAAGAAGAAGAAAAAAGACTCAACCACCAAATGTTTAGCAGCCTTTTCTTCTGTTTCAAATGAGCAACCTATTTAAACCAATTATCAACTCAAAATGAGCAAGCTGATCTAATTAGTCTTGGCCCCTGGGGGGTTAATGAATGAAAGGGGGTGCCAGGGTGTGGGTGGATGTGTGCTCTCTCTGGAGTCTTTGGAAATGACCACACTCACACACATCCCCTTCTAAGTGGCTAAGTCTTGGTGAATTACAGGATTGGGCGGGAGGGGGTCTGGGGGGAAGGAGGGTAAGGGGACTTAGCTGTTCCCTCTGCTCCCTGGGCAGAGTGACTATGCTCTGCACAGTTGATTTTTTTTTCAGACTGTATTTTTCCACACAGCGGTCATTAGCATGTGATAAGTAGCTCAGAATTGCGAATAAATCAATGTGTGTTTTCTTTAAGCATGTTTGAGAGGGAGCAACGTATTGACTTCAGAAGAAAAAATGCTGTTGAATGATGATGGCCCTGGGCCTGAGTCTCTCAGCAGAGAGAACCTCCTCTCTATTCTGCTCTAGTCAGGCTATGCCCTTCATTGACTCAGGATGGCCCCTGGACATTAATATAGAGTTAATCAAGGGGCTAACACAAGGAGGCACTGGGAGGAGGAACAATAAGTTTGGGTGGTGTTCCACTGAAGCTCTCAAGTTTCCCCAGATTTTTTTTAAACACATCTTTTCAAGCGTTCTTCTGTGCAAGGGAGGAGATATTTGCTTTTTGGGTTCTGACATTTCTTACCCCAAATGTTAACTCTCTGGTAAATGTTACAAGTATTTATGGTTTGGGAATTTGATATCTGTTACTTTTTTGAATTTCTCTTTTCTGGTGCAAATGACGCAGGTTTGGAGGTCAGGCAGCTGGGTTCCAAAGCCTACATGTGTGACCTTTGGTGACTTTTTCTGCATTTCTGAGTTCTTGGTTCTCATCTTCCACATGGAGATAATTTTTTTCTTTTGAGGATCGTGGTGCCATGTATGGGCCCTTCGCTTTTATTGTTTCTGTGACAGAACACCTAACAAAAGCAGCTTAAGGGAGAAGAGTTTGATTGGTTTACTATTCAAGAGTAGAGTCCATCACAGTGAGGAAGGCAAGATGGCAGGAGGGTGGGGCAGCAGTTCACACAAAACCAGTCTCCAGTCAGGAAGCAGAGAGCTGCTGGGTGATGTGTTTAGCTCACAGTCTCCTTATCATTCAATGGGAAATTGGCTTTTGCTGCTTAAGCTTGTTGGAAGTGACTCAGGAGGTAAGGAAACCCTTCCTCATCTTTTCTGAGACTCCCTGACCTCAAGCTGGGTTGCTTCCTAATTCTGTAGCGAAAGGAAAAGAAAATACCAAAGGGCTAAGAGTTTGGAATGCACTGTCTTTGAGACCAGCTAGAAGGTCAGACATTTCCAAAGGAAGACAATAGTGTTTATCCCATGATATGAAAGTGCCTGGGAGTGGGGGGAGAAGCTGAGTCCAGCCTTGGGGAGCTCAGCGAAGAGAGAAAGCTCAAACAGGACTCCATCTGACTGCCTTAATTTCCCCAGTTAGTTTTTGCTGGAAGATCACAGCCTTTCAATGGTGTGATGATGTCCCCTTTCTGCTGCTGTTTGTCCTCTTCAAAACCTTGCTCAAGGGAATACTTTGCTCACGACTCTTGTCAGCTGACTTTCTGAACCAGGCTTCCTTGGCTGATTTCTGTTGGATGTGTGTAAGCCCTCAATGAGAACCTTTATTGGCTCTCCCAGTTGAGCTTCTGCTGGATTTTTGTAAGCACCGCTTTGGTGATGTCTTGCTATCTAACTTGTTTCTGTCTATCTGCTAGCCCCTCCACATTTTACTTTTGCCTCCCAAATGCTCAAACTCACTTGTTCAAGACTGAAGAAATGTCTAATGTGGACCGTTCTCTAGACCATACAGAATAATATTCTGTTCATGTTTAGGAGGATCATTTTACCTAATTAGCCCAATCTAGAAAATCCCTTACAAAGGTTTGCTTTCTAGATGATTCTAAATATAATCAAATGGACAATCAGCTCTAATCACTGTACCATGAACGAAGCTGTCAAGGTTCATGTTGGCCTCTCCATTCCAAAGCATGAGCCAACAGTGTTTCTGGTGTAGGGTGGATATGACCTTGTGTTTTTCAAAAGTAATGCAATAAGAGTGAGACTTTTTCCATGTTGAGTTTCCTTGAACTGGCAATGATGATGAATCTTAGGGAATCACACTCTTGCTTCCTATTTAGGATGGAGAAGAGACTGGAAACGTAACCCCTTTTGTTGAGAGTTTGCCTACCATGCACAAATCCCTGGGTTTGATATCCAGCACTACACAAGCAGGATGTGGTAATATAGAACTACAATCCTAGCACTCATGAGATGAAGGTAAGAATGTCGAAGTTCAAGGTTACCCACAATTACATAGCCTGGACTACATGAGACCCTGATAAAAATATTTTGGGAAAACAAAGTAGCCACAGGGTGTTTTTGTAATAGAGATTATGTGAATTTGTGCACCACTTTCACACACAGGGATATATCTATCTATCAATATCTATCTATCTATCTATCTATCTATCTATCTATCCATCCATCTATCTATCCACCTACGTATATTACACACATATATATGTCTGTCTGTCTGTCTATCTATCTATCTATCCATCTATCCATCTATGTATGTATGTATGTATGTATCTATCCATCTATTTATGTATCTATGTATCTATGTATGTATCTATGTATGTATGTATCTATCTGTCTATCTATCTATCTATCTATCTATCTATCTATCTATCTATCTATCTATCTATCATCTGTCTGTCCTTCTGTCTGCCAGAAGCTGAAAGAAGTTATTGCTGTTAGGGCTTGAGTGAGGAGGCCCATCACAACCAAGGAGGCCTTCAAGGATGCTTGATCTGAGCCTGAAGAGAAAGGATCTGATGACCCTAAAGAACAGGACCAGGAATTGGTACCAGGTACTGTAAAAGTACTCTCCACAGCTCCCTAACCAGACCTTAAGTCCTGGTTGACTTTTGTTTTGTTTCATTGTTAATTTGACACAAGCTAGAGTCATCTGGGAAGAGGAACCTCATTTGAGAAAGCTCCCCTATCAGATTGCCTGTAGGAAAGTCTGATGGCACTTTCTTGATTAATGATTGACAGGTGAGAGCCTAGCCCACCATAGACAGTGCTACCCCTAGGCAGGTGGCTCTGGGTTCTAGGAGAAAGCAGCCTGAGCAAGTCATGGGGAACAAGCCAGTAAGCAGCACTCCTTAATGACCTCTGCTTCAGCTCCTTTCTCCAGGTTCCTGCCTTGAGCTCCTGCCCCGGTTTCACTCAGTGATAGAATGTTACCAGAGAGTTATGAAATGAGATGAATTCTCACTTGCCAAGACTGCTTTTGGTCGTGGTGTTATCACAGTAAAAGTAACCCAACTGGGATTTCCTACCACCTAGCAGATTGCATCAGGGCCCAGAGAGAGTTGGGAGGTTTGGAAACTTTTGGAACTTCGATACTAATAGATTGGTCTGTATGACAAGATTATTCATTGTCACAGAATATTCATGTCCTTTATAAAATGCAAAAGGCAGAAGAAGCTCAGTTTGCCTCTCTCCATCTCTTTCTCTTTGTTTCTGTCTCTCTGTCTGTCTGTCTCTCTCAGCATACATTCTGGAGTGTGCATGAGCATGTGTACCCACACATTCCGGCATGTGAATGTGGGTGTGTGTGTGCCAAGGTATGAGTGCAGAGGTTGAAGAACAACCTCAGATGTCAGCCGTTGCCTCCCACCTCATTTTAGACAGTCTCGACATTTTTCTGCTTTGTACTCCACATTAGCTGGCCAGCAGATTTCCTGAGATTTTCTATCTCTTGTCTTGCCACAGGGGTTCTGAAGATTTGAACCTAATGCCTCACACTTGTTTGGCAAGTGCTTTTGCCCATTAAGCCACCTCTGCAGCCTTCAGTCTTTATTCAGTGAAATGTCCCTGTTCATGAATGCCTTTAATGTGGCTCTGGTATTCTTTGGAACAATCCCCGGTTTTAGAGGAGAGACGTCCACTGTATCTGGCCAGAAGCTTTCACAAGGAACTTCAAAGTGCCTTGCTGGAGATGGAAGTGGTGAAGTCGGAAGATGAGAACACTCTGTAGAGTCCCATGCAAACCCAGCTTGGGCTTTGTGTGACCAGAAGTAGGCGTGGGAACACTCTGGAACACGTAGAAAGAAACATTGGGAATCAGTTGCTATTTTTAGAGACACAGAAAGACAGAGAGAAAGGGGGAAGCAGGATCTTTTACAGTCAGGAAATGCAAACTTTGTAGTTCATCCTGGTTTTAACAAGAGTCCTTACAATGATTTATTCAATTAACCTCCTGCCCACAGCCCCTCCCGTTTTTAAATAAGCAAGACTCTGAGAACAACAATTAGAACTTCACTAACTGGAAGCTGAAAGTAGCAAGTGTTTTTTTTTTCTTTTCTTTCTTTTTTTTTTTTTTTAAAAAAAACTCACTATTGGAGTCTGGTAATTTTTAAACATATAATTACCTCTTTTATTATACTTTGATTAGATTAAAATTAATGCATTATTAAGTCATGTTCCGTTCAACCATCTAGACTGCTGTATAGACACAGATAGCAATTCCTTTTTCCCCCTTCCCCAGGTCTAAGTTAATTAAATTCCCTTTAATTATAATTTACTATAAAGCTTCACTTTTGCCACTATTATGTCTTTTGAACTTTGAAATTTAAAAAAAAAAAGAAAAAAAGAGAAGGGGGAACCTTAAAATGGTCTTTTACAGGAGAAATGAACTGTCAGCGAATTCAGGCAAAATTAATTATTTCAGCTTGATAAACCTTTTCATCTATTTGACTCCTTATACAGAAAAGCCAATTAATAATGTCAAACATGCTTTGCCTCCAGGGACCCGCAAGTTCTAATGAGTCTGTTTACTGCGGAATGGCTACCAGAATGAGCTTCATGGAGAAATGTTCTAATCGTGCCACACCTGTCAAGCTTGGTCTCATTATCTGTGCACCAAGGGCAAAGCTCACTTTGTCAGTAGTGGTTTTCGAAGGACTAACAGATGCCTAGGGAGCTTGCACTACTGTCGGCCGGAAGAAGAGTCACTTAATTACCAATCAGAGCAGCCAGGGTGAATGCTAAATGCTCTTTAGCTCCTACCTCCTTCAGCCCTACTCTCTGAACGTATCTTATCGCTGACCCAGAGCCTCGGTCTTCCTTGGTGCCCAGTGCTCCTCGACCCTGACCCTTTTCTCCTGTGTGCTTTGAGGTGATGATGGATGAGGTGTCTCTGGAAACAGTGATTAATCATATGCATTGTACCACAAGTGGGGCCATGTGGGGTTTGCTCCACCTGCATGGGAGCTGATAATTATTTCTTTGGTAGGGTTGGAGCCTGTAGCAGAGGGTGTTGTGTAACAGTTTCCTTGTAGATAAAACCTTCAATCTTGGAAGGAATCTCCTTCAGACACAGGGAGCTAAAACACCCATTCTGCAGGACAGCTTGTTAAGCTCAGGAAGTTAGCAAATTTAAAGCTTCAGGAAGTCCCTGAATCTCACTAGATTCACTAGGGTTCCCCCAATCTCCAAGCACATACAGCAGTAAGGAATAGTGAGAGACACTCTTAGATGACACTCTTAGATGACACTCTTGAAAGAGGCAGTGACCAGCTGAACTGCCTGTAAGAGGTTTGGACCACAGGAGGCATCTGGAAAGGACAGTCTCCAGCCTGTTGAGCTGCCTCCAGGCTATTCACTGTGCTGCAGCTTCCCAGCTTTGTGAGCTGTCACCCATGCTCAGGTGGGCTTTGGTGATGTAGCTGTTTTTGAGTCAATTCTGCTCCTGTACATAACTTCTTACCCATATTCCTGTAAGTAACCCCAATAAAACTCACTAGTTCACCAAGTTGGGCTTTGGTGGTTTCTGTACTTTAGTCTGGGTACATGTGCATGTGAAGGCCAGAGGCTGGCCTCATATGTCTTCTTCAACTGTCTTCCACATTATGACTTTACTTACTTGTGTATATTTGTGTGTATGTGTGTTGTGCATAATTGCATGTATGTGACCTGTATATGTATGAGGGTGCACATGTGTGTAGAAGACAGAAATTGACATCAGGGATTTCAATTGGCTTCTCTCTTACTTTCTGAGACAAAGCTTTTCATTGACCCTGGAGCTTGCCAAGTCAGCTAGTCTACTTAGCCAATTTGTCCCAGGGAATCTGTGCTGTCTCTATGTTTTTGAGTGCTAGGATTACACACAGTCTTCCACATCCACCTGGCTGATATGTACTGAGTATATGAACAAGCAAACACTTGGCCACTGAGCCATCTGCTTAGCCCACACCACCTTATTTTTTGAGGCAGGGTCTCTCACTGAACCCGGAACTCACTGACTCTGCAAGACTGTAAGAAGGTGGCCAGCCACCTTCAGAGATCCCCTTATTTTAACCTTCCAAATGCTAAGATTACAAGCTGCTAGATGTTTACATGGATCCTGGGGATGCAAATTCATGTTATCCAGTTTGCATGGTAAACACTTCACCAGAAGTGCTATCTTCCTAGCTGCCCTGTGTCTCTTGGGTACAGAAGACAATCACTTTTGTAGACGTTTGAGAGCAAGCATGAGTTTTACATCCCAGAAGGTGTACATACTTTAGAGCAGCATTCCTCAAATTTAAAGTGCCTGGGATCTTGTTCAAACTAGTTTCTGATTCAGGTGCATCTGGAGAGACCTAAGATCCTGTATTCCAAAGCTCTGCTGATGGAGCTTGAATATAGTAAAGAGATTGAAGCCAACGGAACCTAAGATCTTCTATAAGCTATTTAACTGTTCTGGAATTTTAGTTCCTACCTCTACTATAGAAGATGCTATTTATCTCAGTGCCTACAGGATACGGGGGAAGGTCTGCTCTGAGTATATCACCATCACCTCTGCTTGGCTGGGTCTCCATCTCCACTTGCTGATTGCCTTGGCTACATTAGACAATATCCCCAATCCAAGAGCCCACCTCCTTGAACCCCATGTGCTCTGTACTTTGTGAAATTCATCATTATCTACAATTACAGAACCCCCTGCTTGCATTTTGTTTTTAGATTTATTCTATTGTTTCTCTCTCTCTCCCTCTCTGTCTCCCTCTCTGTCTCCCTCTCCCTCTCCCTCTCCCTCTCCCTCTCCCTCCCCCTCCCCCTCCCTCTCTCCCTCTCCCTCTCCATCTCCCCCTCCCCTCCCTCCCTCCCTCCCTTCCCCCACCTCTCTCTCTCTGTGTGCGCGCACACACACACACACACACAGAGGCCAGAGGCTGATATTACATCATGTCAGGGAAAACTATTTTACAAAGCAGCCTGGTGTGCCAGATTAAGGGACCAATACCAGATTTGCAAACAAATCAAAGGCTATTGTGGTGATTTGCATATGTTTAGCCCAGGCAGTATTAGGAGGTATGGCCTTGTTAGAGTAGGTGTGGCCTTGTTTGAGGAAGTATATCCCTGTAGGGGTAGGGCCTGGAGACCTTCCTCCTAGCTACCAGGAAGCTAGTTTTCTGCTGCCTTTGGATGAAGATGTAGAACTCTCAGCTCCTACAGCTTCACATCTGCCTGGATGCTGCCATGCTCCTGCCTTGATGATAATGAACTGAACCTCTGAACCTGTAAGCCAGTCCCAGTTAATATTGTCCTTTATAAGAGTTGCCTTGGTCATGGTGTCTGTTCAAAGCAGTAAAATCCTACCTAAGACAGCAATCATTAATTAGCTGGTCATCTATTATTGTTCTGCCTCGGATTCCTCTAAAGATTCAGTAATAATATTCATCCAGATCATTGTATTAGTTAATTTTCTGGTTGCTATGGTGAAACACCTACTCCCCCCCCAAAAAAAAAGCAAATTAAGAGAAGGGAGTTTACTGTGTGTGGTTTGTGGTTTGAAGGTAGGGCATCAGGAACATGAAGCAGCTGGTTGCATTGTATCTACAATTAGGAGACAGAAAAAGGTGACTGCTGGATTCTCAGCTACCTTCTCCTTTGCACATCCCATCATGTAAAGCCCGGCCTCCCACATTTATGGTGAGTTTTCTCATCTCAATGAATCTAACACCTGGGAGACTGGCTAAAGACAAGGTCAGTGTCCTGTCACCTGAGAGATTCTACGTCCTTTCTATGGCAAACGTATGAGTACCCTGTGCCCCTTAAAAGCTCTTGTTAGAGTTCCTGTCTTAACCTTTCATCCTAAAACTGACCCTCATTTAGATATTGTTTTTTTGTCAGAAGATTCAAAGAAATGTGGAAAATAGTCAGTCATATTCTTCAAACTTTGCTTTACAATGAAGAAAGAAAGGTCTTGGCATGAGAAGAGACCCCAGGAAAGGTCACATCTGTTGTCTCTAGTCCACGACATTTTTTTTTTATTCCACTCAGGTGTTAACTTAAAACATCATACCTCCAGGTGGCCCACTCTGGGCAGATTGGCACTAGGTGCATATTGATTTATGCATGAAGTTAGTGTCTATTTAGAAAGTCCAGAAGCTTTCCTGGCTTTTTAAAAGAATGTAGACTCATCCTTCACAGCTTTCCTAACACATTATTGAGTCTGTCCCACTCTTCAGCAAGCCCATGAGTGCTTCCTAGCCCTGCAGAGTGTGTTAGAAATGGCTGCTGGAGAAGTTAATGCTGGTTTCTTTGAGGTGTGCCTGTGTAGTGATTTCCCAAGGAGAGCTTCCCTAAGCATTGTTTCACTGAAGCACCCAGAGAGGCTGGAGGGAGGTGATCCTTATGCTCCCTAGCTGTAGAAAACCAGCTTGCAGATGCCAGGTGAAGTGGAGTTTATTGTCTTACTACTTTGCTAGGCCAGAACCAGAATGCTCACGATGCAACAGGGCTGGGATTCCCCGTGAGGTCACTCCTAGACTTTACAGTGCTACATTTCTCAGGGGTAGCTGGGACTGTCATCTCATGAATGCTATGGAGGTTACTGTGAGATACAGTTACTGAATTCTTATATACACATTATCTAACGGAAGCCTCCCCGGACCCTGTCATGTATGCACCATTTACCTTTTATTGATGACACAAACTATGAGGCTCAAAATAACCTAGTAGTTTTTCCAGAGACAAACTGGTACAGAGCAAATTCCTGGTGAACTGAACCCCCCAGAGTCCTGTAAGCTTTGGGTTTTACATTTCTTGCTATAGTTTTCTCACTAAACATAAAAAACATTAGGGGTGCTAGCTCATGAATCATTAGAAATCGCACACCTGGGAAGTAGTAACTGCTGACTTATTGGTTTGTTGTTATTTATTTTGTTTTCAGACAGGGTTTCATGTATCCCATGTTGGCCCTCAAACTTACTATATGTTTGAGGGTAATGTTTAACTTCTAGTCTTCCTGCTTCTACCCACTCAGTGTTAGAATTATCAGCATGTACCACCACACCCAGTTTATGTGGCACCGGGGATTGAACTCAAAACTTCATGCATGCTAGGCTAGCACCATCCAATGGGCTGCTTGCTCAGGCTTGTGCTGACATATTGGACTAAACATGTCTACTTCATTTTTCAGCAGTTGAGTTTTCTAAAATAGGGGCTGGAGAGAAGAAGGCTTAGTAGTTAAGAGTGTATGTTGCTTTTGCAGAGGTCTTGAGTTTTGTTCCCAGCATTTATGTCCAGTGGCTCACAACCACCTGTAACCGCAGCTCTTTGCCTGGTCTTCATCTATACCTGCACTTATGAACACATCTTTACACACATACACACACACATACACATACACACACACACACACAAATAAAAATAAGCTTTTAAATTATTTTTACATAATAAGATGCTATAAAATGTGCTTTTATCTATTCTTTAACCATGAATACAGATTACCCACATTTTTGTTTTGTTTTGTACTTCCCTACAAGGTCATGTCTAGTGAATGCAAATAAAATTCCAGTCTCTATTTCACCAGAACATATTTAGTGAGACTTTATTATATGATGAGATTGTACAACGATTTAGGCCACTCCCACAGCTTTGTTATGATGAAGGATTGCACAACAAGTGTACTAAAAAAGCTCTTTATGCACATCTGTTATTAAAGTAAATTTTTATAAGTAACTTCAGTAGGCACGTCATCAAATTGCTTTACAGGGAAGGAATAGCAAACCCACCCCAGCAGCACTGTAGTAGGGTGCTCCCTTTGCATAGCCTTGGCCGGCAGTAGATGTGAGAACTTTTAAAACTCTTGTTAGGTCTTTTATTTTGAATTAAATGTGGGACTCTAGGAATGATTCATTCAGAACTGCCTAAGGGAAGCTTGGTGGGAAGCATGTACATGCTCATTAAAACTTTCACAAGGTTCCCAGACACTCAGACTCATACTCTTGTCCCCATATTGGGGAAGCTCAGAGAAACAAGAAACGTTCTCCCCCAGCTATGACTTTGTTACCATCAAGGCAGAGTTCACCGGGTGTGTCACTGTTGCTCTACTGTGACTCCTAGTGTCCCTAGAGGCAATGTGTTAACAAGGAGGCCCTAGTATCCAATCAGTACAATATGGAGCCATGAAGCTACGTGACTCATGAGGTGACTCGGGCAAGACCGTGCAGACTGCAAGGAGCCAACCCATAGTCACGCAATTTTCAGATCCGGACACATGAAGGGCGTACTCTCTGGTGGGTGCCCCTATCTGGGTGCTATCTTTGCTGATGTGTAAGATCCTGCCTCAGGTCCTTTACATCAGCATCATGATTTCAACCATCCAGTTTCTGTTAAGGTCACTGAGACCTCAGGTCACATAGCAAGTGCTCAAATCGAAGCCTGAGATACAATACCAGCACGGCTAATCTAAAGCATGTGTTTGCCCTCCTCTGGTTTTATGCTCTAATTACTATGCTGTTGAAGACCCCAACTGCTTGACCTCAGTGGCTCCTTCTGTTTGCCTTATACTCTACATTTAAGCCTGTAACAGGCAGAAAGCCACTCAGCAGCAGTGTGTCAGAACATGGGTCTACACACTGCTGCCAGTGCTTTCGGGTGACAACACCACCTGACTCTTTCACTATTATCTATAGTTTTATGGCAGGAACATACTGTATGTTGCCAACTGTAGGCAAAAGGAAATTTGGGGAAGGAAGAGGATAAGGGAATAGATGATGGGCATGGATCTGGTCTGATAACTTGTGAATAGATGCTTGACTCTTTTCTGTCTGGCAATGGAGATGAAGACCCTCAACATGAAAGTCTACGAGGTCTATGTATGAACAGAAGAACTGAAGAGAATCAGGACACATACTATCCTCTGGGTAGACAATGTTATCTTCTGGTGTGTGTGTGTGTGTGTGTGTGTGTGTGTGTGTGTGTGTGTATGTGTGTGTATGTGTGTGTATGTGTGTGTGTGTGTGTGTTTAGGCCAGAAGAAGTCAACTTAAAATATTATACTTCAGGATGGTCACCTATCTTGTGTTTTTGAGACAAGGTCTCTCTAGAGCACTTGGAGGCTCACTGATTCCAGTAGGCTGACCTGCCAATGAGCCCTAAGAACTCCATTTTTTCTCTCTGCCTCGCTCTGGGATTATGAGTGTGTGATAGCACTTCTGCTTTTCTGAGGATTGCTTTCTTAGAATTGAAATTGGGTTCTCATGTTTGTGCAGCAAGCTCTCAAGGAGTAAGTCTCCTCCTCCCCAGCCCTTCTCTGGGTCTAGAGCTTTGTGTGGGTCTCAGGGGCTCTTTGTGACTCTAGGCCTTTGGCAAAGGCTCTACACCCTGCATATGGCAAGGAGTCCTCCATGTGGAGCACTTCTTAGGTTCTTCTGCTTAGGGTCCTAGGATATACCTCCCCCTCATTTCCCATTGGAATCACCAATGGGGGCTACAGCCAACCTTAATGCCATTTTTCCTGATGAGAACCAAATTTTGGAAAAGTCTTCATCATGTGACAAACTGCTTTTCTAACAGGGGGAGATCGTCATCTAATGCTCAAATTCCATCCTTCCAAATTTCCTCTTATAAGTTAGTTTATGGTGATATGCCATTGCATTGTGGTTTATATGGATATTTTTCTGAAATATTACACAATAGATACTGCTGAAGAAGCCAGTGGGAGAAGATTCCTTTCTATGGTGTGGTTTAGTACAGTAATTACCACTAATCACAGGAGTAATGAGCCCCATTCACCTAGAGCTATAAACACTCAAATAATAGCCCACAGACTCTCTGCAAGGGTGTGCTGTTTTTCCAACTTGAGATCATGTTCACAACATGAGCTCATTAGATTTCCACACCAGATGGGCGGGAGGGAGACTTCACAGCAACTGGACCTATTTCAGGCAAGATGACAAAAGGTTAATATGGCCAGCTTAAGGTCATACACTATATCAGTGGCCAATGAGAACAAGGGCTGAATCTCAGGCTTGCTAGCCCTATGTCTTCTTTAGAACACTTACGATGACATCAAGCTTGTTTTGACCATCTATGAAAATCTAAGGTTAATTCCCCCAGGGTTTGATCCCCAGCACTGAATGAACTGGGCACGTGTGTACACTTGTAATCTAAGTAACTCTAGAAATGAAGGACATCCTGGGTTATATACAACATTGTCTTGAAAAGAAAAAGGGAAAGAAAATCAGGACCTAGAGAGACTGTTCAGTGTTAAAGAGCACTTACTGGTTTTACAGAGGCCTCTATGATGTCTGTCAACCCAGCCTTCCCACAAAATGGTCCTGTCTTCATCTTTCATCTCCTGTGTTGTCCATCCCGCCAGGATGGGACAGACCCCAGAGGTCTATGAAATGCTTGGGCTGCTTCCCACAGGCCCACCCTGTTCTGAAATCAAGAACAGACAGACCCCTCAGGTCTCTACATGTTGTGGGAATGGTAGGGTTCTTTGGTGGGGGATACTGTTCCCAATCTACGTGACTATGAGCTGTGAATGATGAAAGGCATTTATCACCTTGCTTATGAAGGACACCTTAATATCTAAGAGTAATACACAGACATGTATCTGTCCAGATGAACATATGCAGATCTTAAATCAGTTTATAGACAGCCCCCCTGTGATAAAACTGAGGTTCATTAAATGACATTTATCAAGAGACAGCATGATTTTTGACCAAAACTAAAATTTCCTGTCTCCAATTTCCTGTCATTTTAATATTCCCCTTTTGTCCTGTAACTCCAACCCAATCCCTCAAGTGAAAAAGAGTCTTTACTTTTGCTCTTTCCTCCGTCCTCTAATAAATAGTTACTATCTTACTGTTTTTATGGGGCTGCCTTGCCCTCTACAAGAGTTGCAAGCCACCACACATTCCCCAGACGTCTGTAGATGCCCCTTTTGTTGTCGAGGAAGCCAAGGCTGTCAGTCATTTTAACTTTTAATTAAGATGTTCAGAAAAAAGGAAAGCCTATAAAAGATCCTGGATAGTTTATAATTAATGTTTCTTGAAGTAGAGACCTGTGTTTGCCTCCATATTAACTCAGGGACATTTATATTCACGAGTCTCTAACCCGCGATTATACTTCCGTCCACACTGTCTATGGGCCCCCTTCCAGCTACTGAAGTCAGCTTGGCAAACTGTGCTGGCTATACTATTTTGTAAAGTTTTTTTATTGGCATATTTAATACAATAATAATATTTCATTATGATATTTCCATGCAGGTATACAATTATTCTGATCATATTTACCTCCTTCACTTCGTCTTATCCCCTCCTCCTCATGTAGACACCCTCCGTCTTCCGTCTTCCCAATGAGTCTCTTTTTATTTATATAGCACTTGGTGATCCAATAAGATCAACTGCTTACAGTAGCATGGGCAACTTACCAGTGGTCAGACCACTGAAGAAAATCAATCTCTCTCTCTCTCTCTCTCTCTCTCTCTCTCTCTCTCTCTCTCTCT
>NW_021604653.1:6773233-6777779 GCF_004785775.1 Grammomys surdaster
CTCTCTCTCTCTCTCTCTCTCTCTCTCTCTCTCTCTCTCTCTCTCTCAAGTGTACCTAGCTGCTGCTTGGATTTTAGTCAGTTACATCTGTGGTCAAGTTGACAATAAGAATAGCCACCATACTCATGTTGAACAAACTTCCCTGAAAAGCCAAATGACAAAAGTTTCTACTCTGTCGTTCCTTCAGAGAAGAAGAAGCATGGACATGGAGCTGAGAGCCAGGAGGAAATGAACAGATAAAGACCTTCACTGTCCCAACCATACGAAAATCTCTACATTCCTCAGCTTATCCTCTTAGTTGTACTGAGCCGCCCAGAACATCATTCCCCAATGCATCAATTTTTTTCTAGTTTCAAGGATGGATAGCCATGGCTCTTCATTCAATCTGTAACAGTCACCCCTCACTCTCTTTAAAGAACTCACAATTAGCACAATCCCCAGCCTTATAGGTTGAAGCTCTCTCTTTGGCTTTCTTTAGAATACCAGTGTCCACTCCTTGATGCCCTGCATCCTGCTTCTGCACTCCTTGAGTTACCAAGTCACATGATGAGACAGACATCTCTTAGTTTTCCATCTCTGTTGTTTTCCTTAGAAGTCTCTTCTAGTCTATTGTATGTAAATGAGGCTTTCGATCGAATGGACTCTTCACTATTGAGATTAATATATAACTGAAGTTGAACCATCCTAGTACCTCAGCTACAGTGATAAGTGTGTGGTGGGTCCATGACTCAATAGACTATCAAAATTCTATGGACTCATAGTGGTATCAGAAGGCAGAGTCCTCTACATAATTGAGGTGTAGAATAGAGCTTCTGGTGGTAATAGTATCTCATGGAAAAACCTGCCCTCCAAAGCACACCAAATTAGGTAAAGCTGGGCCAAATGATAAAGCAATGGGCTCTTGACATTGCTAGATACTTCAATTAAGCTTGACTAACCCTAAATTTCTCAGATATGTGAGCCAGGAAATAACCACCTTCATACACACTTTTTAGTAAGATCCATTCTTTGTTACTGGAATTGAGAATTTGGTATCTTCTGTTAAAATCTATATTGCTTATTGTATAATTTTGATCTGTACTAAATTTCACCATCCTTAGACTAGAAAAACATGTTAAGGAGTTTATTATTGATGTACTTCTGTTCATTTCTCCTGTTTTACCTGTAGTTTTGGTTTTATGCAAGGTTTTGCTATTTTACTAAATGTATTTACTAATGTAAATGTACAATAATTACATCTTATATTTTGAATTATACCCTTTATGTATTTTATGAAGTTTTTTTTTTTTAAAATGCCCATTGGCTTGAATTCTTCCTAGGGTCTATATAGATGTAATATTTTAATTTTTAGTTTCTTGACATATCTTTGCCCACTATTTTAACTGTAAGCTTCAAAATCTCTTAATGTTAGCGACAATTTGTATATAGAACTCAACTGGATTTTGTTCTGGGTGAATTTGGAAATATTTTTTTCTTTAATAGATAGAAAATTTCAATTCCTGATGAAACTGAAAGTCATTTTTTTTCTCAGTGAGTCACATTTTGGGTTACCTATATGTATGGATGGATGCATGTATGTATGTTGTGTGCATATGTATGTATGTTGTATGTATATGTATGTGCATATACATGTGTTTTATATGAATATGTGTGCACATGTGTCTTATAGCTTGTGAATGGTTTGCTTTCTTTCTCCTTTTGACATTTCTCTTGCTATTTGAGCAGGCTCACATGCCCCACCCCCTCGGTTACACTTATTACCCTCTAACAAGTACCTTCATACAATACTTTTTAATTTCCTTTTTATTAGATGCTATCTGTTTGTTTCTGTCTACAGAAAGTATTGAAACAAGCCAGTTCTATCTTCTATTTGATTCCCTCTCATTTCCCACCTCAGCAAATATTCTACTCCCAGTTGATACTGATAAGACAATTAACAAGCTCATTTCACTCTCTGTATATTTTCTTTTACCTGGAACATTTTTTGATGCCTGTGCTCTATCTCCACTGCAAGAGAGATTATAGTGAGAATCTATACCACGTTACCTCCATCTGCATTGTCAGCCTCCACTCTGTGGCTGAAAGCACCATGTAATACCCATCAGCATTCCAGACACTTGCAGTTCTTGGGTAACCTGGAAACATGTTTTCTGGGCTATTGGAGACAATAACTATTTGTGAAGTTTCTATATGAAGATCAGTTTGGCTACATAGAGTCTTCATCTCAGCACTACTCTTGGCCTTGGTCAGAGAGGCTTTTCTGTACAGTGAGAGGCAAAATGCAGAGATCATGGTTGCTCAAGACTTGAAGCATCAGTGATGTTGAGACCTCAGCAACGAAGGTGACATTTATTTCACTGCTTCCAAGGCCCAGAGAACATCACAGAAGAGGGAGTAGAAAAGCATGGAGAAGGGTTTGGAGTACTACTTTCTAGTCATTTCCATTGTGAATGTGATCTCGAAACAGTTGTACTTGTTCACACTGGTTCTGCTCAAGACTGAGCCTGTCAGCAGTCAGTTATGGATGGGAGCACTCATGGAGACCTTCTTCTCCCTGGAGGACATATTGGCTTGGGATGGCTACTCGGGGTGAGGGGCTAATTTTCCTCAGTTGTTTACCCACTAGCAAACCCACTGGCTAGTTTCATACTTTAATCATCTAACTAAACAGGGTGGCTCACAAAACAAAGCAAAAAGACGTGAACACAAGAAAGGGACTTGTTGGGGAAGCTGGGGCAGATGTGGTTGGAAGGCGAGAGAGGGTGGGGTGAGAGTAATCAGAATGTGTTACACATGTATCTGAAATTGCCAACTAATATTTAATTTTAAAAACCTTATCTTTGGGTTTAGAGGGATGGCTGTGATTAAGAACACTTTTTGCCCTTGCAGAGGACTTGGGTTTGCTTTCTAGCAACACCATGGCTACAAACAACTTCCTCTAACTCTAGTTTTAGGGGATCTGATGCTCTCTTTTTGCCTCCTGGGTCACCATGCATGCATGTTTGCAGGTAAACACTCATACACATAAAACTTGAAAAAAGTCAGTCTTGAAAGCACTGAAATACATTTTACTTTCTTCAGTGTGTTCTTCAGTGTGTTATATTATTTTCTTACATTTTGTTTAAAATAAATGTGGATACACTAAAATCTAGTGGTAATCTAATCTTCTTTCTGCAGCAACCATAATGAACCAAGTCTGCTTTGTGTCAGAACAGTTATTCTGCCTCTGTATAATTACGAATAGCTTTCTAGCTTACTACCACAGCACTCTCAGTTCTGTTAATACATGTCAATACATTGTTAATAATTACTACATGGTCATCTAAACTTTGGGAAGCACCATCACACAGCCTCAGGTTTAGACTGAGTAAAGAGGAGAATATAAGCTGAGCACGAGCGCCCAGCTCTCCACTTGTTTGTGGATGCCCTGTGACCAGCTGCCTCAGGCTCACGCCACTGTGCTTTCTCTGCCACAACAGACTAGTGATAATTCATTTGAATTATCAATTTGAAACAACCAAGACTCACCTGGAAAGGGATTTTTCAGTCAAGATTTGTCTAGATCAGGCTGTCCCATGAGCATCTCTGTAAGGGATTGTCTTGATTGTCTAAATTGGTGTAGGGCACCACCCTAAACTTATCCCACCCTAAACTTAAAAAATAGTGATACAGTGAGCTGAGTGCCTACACTATGTCTCTCTGCTTCCTGACCATGGACAGCTGTGACCAGCTGCCTCAAACTCTGGCCATCATTCCTTTGTCATCATGGACTGTACTCTCAATCTTCAGCCAAAATAAGCACTTCTTCCCTAAGATTACTTCTTGCTGATTAGACTACAGCAATGAGAAAAGTCACAAATATGCTTGATTAACTGCAATCTTGCTATGTACAAAATGTTTCAGGTTTCTAGGAGGTTAAATGACCTGGAGCATCAAAGAAAGGTGAGAAATTCCAGCAAGGTCTCATCGTAGCTGGGCGATGTCTCATGTGACAGCAGTTAGCATATCTGTGTTATAAAGTGTGGTACAGCAACCCTTCCTCAGTGCAGACACTGGGATTGCAAAATCATGCATAGTATAATCTAAATGTATAACAGATAGAATCACTTTTGTAAAAAGAAAAAAAAACACACTTATAAGAAAGGGAAGAAAATGTATTCTGTTATGTTAGCCAGAATGTATCAGAATCTATGTGTGTATGTGTGTGTATGCATGTGTGTTTTACTTGTGTGTGGAAGCTGTATTTATGTGTGTGGATATATACAGCTGTGTGCGTATGCAGAACATAATGCCAACCTCATTTGACAATATTTCATAGTCACTCTTTAGGTGCTGCCTGCCGTTAGGTTCTTTATTTCTTCTTTTCTTTATCTTTTCTTTTTTTTAGGGGGGGGTGATAGGGTCACCAGCTACATTGACTGACCAATAAGCTGAGGCTGCCTCCCTAGTGCTAGGATCACAAGAGCATGCATTAGATCCAGTGTTCATTCGGTCTCTCTCTCTCTCTCTCTCTCTCTCTCTCTCTCTCTCTCTCTCTCTCTCTCTC
>NW_021604653.1:6777789-6779541 GCF_004785775.1 Grammomys surdaster
CTCTCTCTCTCTCTCTCTCTCTCTCTCTCTCTCTCTCTCTCTCTCTCATATATGGCTTCTGAGGATGAAATACATATCCTGGTGCTTGCAAGACAAGTACTTTATTGATGGAGCCATATTCCCAACTTGTACTATCTACTTTCATAAAGGTCTCCCTAAAGGTGGTCGTCAGAAATGCCCTTCCAGGCTGGCCATGATGAGCTTCCTCCCACTCTCTGTCCCATGCTGGGATATTTGGGAAGGCTCTTTTCCTCTTGGATTCATTTTAAATTACACTCTGGCAGCAGTTAGATAAATTCTATCTGTCTTCTGAGCCCCAGTCTCCCCTGAGATCACTACTTATAATTGAAGAAAGAACAGAAACCAAAACTTGCCTCAGACAGTTTGAGTTTATGTGCTTTGCCAATTTACCTGTGTGGTTCTCTGGAGAACCAGGAGGATAGAGTTACTTAGGAGTCAAAGGAAGTGAGGTCCCTTCAGAAGAGTTCTACCTTATGCCAAATAAAAATGAGCAGTCAGCCTCAACACAGTTGCCTTTTTTATATATATAATAAGGCAAATTAAATTCCTTTGAGCTGGGCCTTGATAGACTAACTGTTAAGAATGGTTGCTGCTCTTACAGACCGAAATTTGGTTTCAGACCCATCTTAGGTTGGTCACACTTACCCATAACTCGTCTTCTGTCCCCCAAGGGCACCTGAACTCACATACTTACTTGGATTTTCTGCCCTTCCCCCACCCCCCGATGTCTGGAGTAGTTTTTTTAATGTCCAAGTCAGGAGGCTATCCTGCATATCCATTGCCTATGCCAAGCATGTAAATCATATCACTACTGGACACTTTTTGTCTTTATAAAAAGTGTCTTTAACAGAAGAGGCAACTTCACATTAAGAAGACCCATGAAAACTGGAGATGTAGCTTACTTGTAGAGCACTTGCTCAGTGCATTGCTTGGATTCTTTAGAGGATCAGAATGGGTAGAACGAATGAACATGTCAAATGGGATTTATTATATCGATTTACAGAACATGGATGGCCCAATCTAGCAGTGGCCATTTCTACTCTAGAGACACTAAGAACATGGTGGCCATTCACTTCATGAGGCAGTCGCATGATGGTCCTAAGGATCTGAAAGATTCCAGGATGTTCTGATGGTCTTTGGTCCTCCAGAGAAGGCTGGAGAAGTTTGGTTCTGACAGCAGCAGCAGAGACAACTAAATAGATGCTCTTATCAATAGGAAGCAATCGTGTCACACCGTTCTCTTCTTGAAGCTATTGTGAACAGCTGGGCTGCTCTTTCTGAAGCAGCATCTTATCCCTCAGCAAATTCTTCCTGGTAAAGCTTAGAGAGCCCCATCAGAGGTGTGTTCTTTAGGTTTCAGATCCAATCAAGTTAACAAACAAGGGGAACATCACAGATAGCACATCCAGGCTTTGGGTTTTATTATAGCTTTGGAAAAACAAAACAAACACATATGTAGATAAGCATGAGGGCACATGATTGTAATCTTAGAATTTAAGAGACTGAGACAGGAGTGTTGTCATGAATTTGATACAAATGCTACATAGTGAGACTCTATCAAAGAACATTTTTAAATGTTTATTTATTCTTTGAGGATTTCATAATATATACAATGTATTTGAACAATTTGAACATATTCACTACCCCTTTCCAACTACTCCCAGACTTCCTTCCACATCTATCTTTCTTCTTCTTCTTCTTCTTCTTCTTCTTCTTCTTCTTCTTCTTCTT
>NW_021604653.1:6779551-6815986 GCF_004785775.1 Grammomys surdaster
TTCTTCTTCTTCTTCTTCTTCTTCTTCTTCTTCTTCTTCTTCTTCTTCTTCTTCTTCTTCTTCTCCTCCTCCTCCTCCTCCTCCTCCTCCTCCTCCTCCTTCTTCTTCTACTTCTTCTTCTTCTTTCAACCTCCTAAGTCCAATTAGGCCTGGTGAGGTCATAGACCTCAGTCAGAGTCCACAACTATTTTGCTAAATATCTATCTTATTAAACTGTCTTAAATGTGTATCTTTACACCCATGAAGATTAGGGCAGATCTCAATCTTCATCTAAATAAGATTTTTTCTGCAGATAGTGGTTAACATATATACATATACACATGCACAAGTTTATTTTAGAAGACTCATTTAGGGTTGTGAGTGGGTAGTTTAGTAGCAGAGCACTTGCCTACCATGAAGAAGGTCTCAGGTTTGAACCCCAGCAACAGAATATCAGCCAAAACAAACCCTATGCAGGAAGTAGCTGTGGTAACTCTGATGCTAGTCACAGTAGAAGAACTGAACTTCAGTAAATAAGAAGCAAGTGCATTTTGTAGCCTTTCCCCTTATAACATTTTGTTAATTTGACCCCAGTACAGACTTCATGAAATCCTAAGACACAGGTAAAACATTGTCTACTTTTTGTGTGTCCAACAACAAAATATTACCAAAATATAGGGATTTTGGTAGCAGAAACTCAATAGAGACTTGCTAAGAGAATCCATGAGAGCTGGACATTGTAGTTGTCTCTGTTTCCTTTTTTGATGCTATGGGAAAAAGAAAACCACTGACAGAAAGAAACTTGAGGAAGAAAGGGTTCAATTGGCTTTTACTTCTGATCTCAATTTATTATCAAGAAAAGTCGAGGCAGGAATGGGTCCATTCATGAAGAAGAGATAATAGCTCAGCATGAGACCAACTGACAATACTTCAAGTACTTTCTCCTCATAGGAACCCAATGCAAACCCCAGTTGCCCATCTCTAACAGTTTCCTAGCTCATTTCCCCCCTCCCACAGACTTCCCTAATGTGTGGCCTTGGCTGACCTACAGCTAGTCACATCAATCAAACTGTCCTTAATTCATAGACACCTACCTGTCTCTGCTTCTTAGTGCTGGAATTTGTAAGCAAGGGTGCTGTAAAACTACCAAACTGGAGCACTCCTTGGGTAGAAAGAAAGGTTTATTGGGGGAACAAACCACCAACAGCCTCAGAGAGGACAGCAGTTGGGTGGCAAAGTAAGTAGATTTTATATGATCATCAACAGGGTGAGCTAACACAGGCTGTTTGGGTTCACTGGGAATTAGATGCCCTTGCCTAAGGGAGTTGACTGCTGGTACAGATAAAGGAGGTAGTGGTTTTTCTGGTAAACAGAAACCTGCTTTATAAGATTACCAAGGGACCTTGAATTTAGGCTCCTGTGTACCCAATAGCAATCCATCTATTTACCCGTCAAGTGCTCTTGCTTAGAACACTGTAGCTAGCACTGCCGTTTTGAGGGCTCACTTTGGAGCTAACGGGATTGAAAGTGGGCACTATCACTCATGGCTTGACTTCTATAGTAGATAGCTGTGTGCACATTGATCTTAAAATTGGGTTACAACTATCCTGTTTGAAGAAAAAGAAACAAATTGATTGACTATTCCAATAAACGATAGTTGCCCCTGCAATTCAAGAGCGTAGAGAAGAAGACCTTCTAGACAGGATCTAACCTCTCAATCTTTCCTGAGAGAAAACTTCACATCTGAACTGTAAAGAGACTTGTTATAAAACACATAGAACAGTGTATCTAGTGAAGAAAGAAACATACTTAAAGCAACAGGATATGTGTGTGTGTGTGTGTGTGTGGGGGTGTATGTGTATGTATGTGTCTCTATGTGTGTATATGTGTGTCTGTGTATGTTTGTGTGTCTGAATATGTATGTTTGTGGATCTGTGTGTGTGTTCGTGTGTATCTGTGTTTATGTGCTCCTGGTGGACCATTAGCAAAGAGGGATGGGAATGCTAGTGGGATAAGCTGTGAGCCCCCAGGATCTCCTACTGCACAAAACTGATTAAACAGCACAGTTTCTCAAACTGTGGGTCACAGCCTCAAAGAGGGACACAACACAGAATGTAGAAAGTTGAGAAAAATTAATACCAACAAAGAACCTTTCTAGACACACAGCAGTGAAGACCTGATCCAAAGTCAAACACATAAGGAATCTGAGGGATCTCTGAAGTGCTTGCCTGGGTTGTGTCTTGTGACTTCACTGCAGCCTCGGTTCTGAGCATAAAACTTGCCCACTGTTCCCTGTGCATGCATCCATGTCATGTGACAGCAGTAGACTCTGCCGGAAACACCCAGCTCAGACTCAAGACCACTGTCTGTTATGAACAGCTTTGGCTTTTTAAATTTTATTTTTATTTTTACTTACATGCATGCATCTGTCTGAGTATCTGCACATGCGTGTGAGTGCCTGTGGAGCCAGAAGAGGGCATCAGACCCCTGGGGATTAGAGGCAGGCACGCATGAACACTGTTGTGGGCGCTGGGATCTGCAGCTGGGTCCTCTGCAGGAACAGTGTGTGCTTTGAACCGATGAGCGTCTCCCCAGCAGTGGACCACAATGCTTTAGTGATGGGAAAACAAAGATCTTCCGTACTTTTCCACCATCATTTCCACCATCATTTTCTTGTCACTCAGGGGTCACAATCATATGTCAGTGTGCTACACTGTGTTAGGATCTCTGATGAAAAATTTCCTGTTTGAGTTGCTGACTTGAATTTTGCTTTATTTTTTACAACGTTAAATGCATTTAAATTTGGGATTAAGACAGAATTTTCAACAGCTTCTGAAATGGCCTCAAACATATTTTTATCATTTTGTATATGTATTTATTTGTGCTTTTAAATGCTGGGCAATTCTCCATTAAATTAAAATTAAATTACATTATATTAAAATTAAATTAATTAAATTAATTAATTAAAATTTAATTCCATTAAAATTAAAATACAGATCCATTCTGAAAAACATAGAGGGTGTGCTGCACCCTGCGTTAACAAATACCCAGCCACAATCTATGTGTAAAAACAAGCAAGCACATGTGTCTCATTGACATGCAGAATTGCCTTCAATGTTGGTAAATGTTAAAACTCCATCTCTACCAAAGAATAAAAACAAAAACAATAGCAAACTATTCTTCATCATCACAGAATACTTACCTTGAGTTTTACATGCCCAACTATGTACCCAAGATTGCATGAACATTTCTCTGGTGGAAAGGGAAAAGTGGATTGAGTGTAGGAAAAGAAGCCCTTGGTTAATGGAAGACACCTTACAGTTAGCTCCAAGCTGCATGAAGCCTAGGAGCCCTGGGTTTCTTAATTACCTCTCACCTCTCTGTGCAGGGACATGTAGCAGGATGTGGGGTTGTTAAAAAAACAAAAATAAAAAAATCCCTCAAAACGGAAATAATAAAAATATTGACACCAGTAGAAAAAGAATTCAAAATCAAACACATAATGAATCCATGAAGTGCCACTCTGAATGATAATTCAGTCTTCATAGGGTGTTGTGGAACCGACAAGGAGTCCACTCTAGGGACAGAGCATCAATACACCAAGACTATTGTACCCTGAGGTCAGGGGAAATCTGAGAGCACTTAGAGGGGAATGGGGAATCTTGAACAAAACAGCAACCTCACAGGTGAAAGCTGAGAGAAACTAGGGTGGGTTTTTCAATACCAAAAGGTGAAGGTCATTTGACAATGACCTCTCAACACTGACAATGACCTCTCAACACTGACAATGACCTCTCAACAGGAGCAAGAGATCTACCTACATAAGAGATAAGACTCTTGTAAACTAGGACCAGAGATGGCTCAGTAGGAAGAGGGTTGAATACAGGCCTGATGACCTGAGTTACTCAGGTCTCACAAGTAGTAGGAAAGAACCAACTAGGGAGTTTTCCTCTAACCAGAAAATATGTATTGTGGCACATGTATGCCTGTACACACACACACACATATACACACACACACACGCACACATGCATCCTTAGATGTTATACACGCACAGATAGATAAAATGCCAGGGCAGTGAAGTACGAGTGGGTGGCAGGAACACCCTCGTAGAAGCAGGGGGAGAGGGGATGGGAAACAAGGAAAGGGGGTAACATTTGAAATGTAAATACATAACCTATCCAAATAAATAAATAAGAAGAAAGAAAGGTACTACGAATAACCAAATTAAAAAAAAATAAGACTTTGAAAGTAGAAAAGTACTAGCTTTGTCTAATGTTCATAACTCACCCCCTCAGAGAGTTAGCTCAGATCCAGTAATAAGAAACTATGATGTCTGTGGTGACATCTCAGTTGGCAAAGCCTTGAGAACATCCAGACTTGAAGTTAACCTTCAAAACATATATATATAAACAGTAAACAAACAACAGCAACAGCAAATGAATGTGGCGATACGTGACTTTAGTCCTCTGACATTCATGCACATACACATGCACACACACACACACACACACACACACACACACACACACACACAGGGTAAGAAACCACTAGCTGGAGAGGAGTTAATCTTCAACCCCCAAATCTCATTCAGTTTTCAATTTGGTGAATAGACCCATGTAAAAATGGCAACCACAGGAAAAGAGAGGTTTATTTTCCTCTTTTACGCCTTCATAATGTCCTGCTGTGTAAGGGAAGGAGGATGGGGGCAGAAAGCATGGTGAGAAATTTTCACCACATCAAACTGTCTCAATCTCCCTTTTTATAGCTGTTATAGAAAACAGAGGAAGTGTTTAAACTCCTGTGTGTGTGTTTTAAGAAGTAATGATAAAATAAGGGACACATTTATTTCATGCATGAAGAACTTTAAGACTCTGCAGTATGTATTTCACAAAAGGCCATGCTTAGGACAGAACACTGGCCGGTATTCATGGCTTTCTGTAAACCTTGACTTTAGTGTCTGGATTCCTGGGGAGCACGTGTTTGCTGTGGCAGCTCCTACCAGCTTTCATAGTTCAAGGCCGTGCTGACCAAGGTTTCATGTTCTGTGCAAACACACAGCATCAAGATGTCAGTCTGCACATCTGAGGGCTAGCTCACAGTGAAGGAAGCTTCGTGGCACACTGAAAGGGAACTGAGTCGTTTTATATTCTTTCTTTCAGAAAGAATTTCTGGTAAGAGTTGGAACAGGTTTTTAGGGAGACAAGCTTTGGGATAACTTATTTATTCACAAAGTACAACGTGTAACGGAATGATGGAGAGGGAAGCTTCCAAGGCTAGCCTGGAACTTTTGTATCTTTACATTGTAGCTCTGTTATTTTACCAGGTGTATAGCTTTGTGTAAGAACTTCAGCCCTCTGTGCCTTAAAACCCTTCACAGGTGATCCCATGGGCATCTGGCTTAACTTAGCTCTGTGCGTTTATGTATGATGGAACACCTTTCTAAAGAGAGCCTTGACTGCAGGGCTTAGAAACCTAGGGTTTCTCAGCATCCATGTGAGCAGATGCTTTTGATTTGAGGTACATGGTATGTACACGTGTGTTTGTGTGGATAGCTGGGAGCCATGCACATATGGATTCATAGTACATGTGTCCAAGTATGTGGAGGCCACAGGTCTTAAGTGTCACTTTTTGGCAGCATTTCTTGATGTTTGAGACAGTCCTTCATTGGAACCTGGAATTTTCTAATTTGACTAGAGGGTTGGTCATTGAGGCCCAGGGATTTGCCTGCCTCTGCCTTGGTACCTCCTCACCCCATCCCAGCCTTGTCAATGCTGAGATTACAAATATGTAACGCCATGCCCAGGTTCTGAGCACCAAACTCCCAGGCCCTCTTGCTTGCATGGCGAACACTTTACCAACTGAACGGTCTCTTCAGCTTGAGTGTCTCTTTATTACTTTAAAACTGTATTATTTGTTTTCCATTTTGTATTAAAAAAAACTATTTGCAAAAGCTACATGAGTAGAAAAGTAAAAGCATCCTCACTGATACACGGAAAGGGAAAAGCATCACTCAGGTTTTGATATTTCCTTCTGACCCTTTTATGGCATAGATCAAAGGAGACAAAATTCACCCATCTACAGTAGTTATGCCAACCCAGAAGAAAGTACTTCTTGTGCACCGGTATCTTGAGAGTCCTGGATGAGAACTCATCTTCCTGACTCCTTGTCCAGAGTAATCTCCCTATGACCATACCTGCTTCGGCAAAAACAGCACTCCGGTGGAAATAAACTTCAGGCTCTTCTGTCTCTAACTACCTCTCTATTCTTTCTTCATCAATAACCCTGGGTATATGATAAAGCCTTAGTGAATAGTCTGGGACAGTAGAGGAAATCCATGGGTTATTGATTTTTATCATGATAGTCATACTAAAACCCCTAGAAGGATATGGGGCCAGTACTCTAGTTTCTTTCTGTTGCTATTTAAAAAAATAGTCTGACAAAAAGAAACATAGAGAAAGAAAAGATTTATTTAGCTTACACTTCCAGGTCACAGTTCATCATTGAGGAAAGTCAGGACAGGAACTTTAAGCAGGAACTTGAAGGAGAAATGGTAGAGAAATGCTATTTACTGTCTCCCTCTCCAGGCCCCAGGCACATGCTTGGCTACCTTTCTTATACAGTCCAGGACCACCTGACCAGGGAATGGTGGTCTGGGCCCTCCCTCCTGCAACATTAACAACCAAGACAGTGTGTCCACTGACCAACCTGATTATGACAATCACTCCATTGAGACTTTTTCCCCCATGTGACCCTAGGCTGCATGAAGCTCACTATTAATACTGTCGGGGGACAGACAGAGACCAAAACTCTTCTCTGTGCAAATATTCCAGGAAACAAAAGGGTGCTGGCTATGAATTCAGGGACATACATGGCTCACTTGGCTTTACTTGTGAGGTTAATGTTCAATTCTGCAGGTGATGGTTTTTGGATCTTAAGAAACAGCTTGAAGAATTTCACAGAGGACCAGAGATGTTTGAATACTCTGAAAATATAGTGTCTTCTGAGGGTTTGGGTTGGAGACTGTCATAGACAGTGAATATTGCCATTTGATGTTAGATACTCTCTCGGTAGTTTTGATGTTGGGCTGGTGATATGGCTCAACAGATAAAGGCGCTTTCCTCCAAGTCTAGCAGCTTGAGGTCTATCTCTGGGACCCACATGGTGAAAAGAGAGACTGGTTGCTGCAAGCTGTCCTCTGACTATTACACATGTGCCTAATAAATACAATTTTGAAAAAGGTCCCTGTATTTAAGGCTCTGTCCCCACCTGGTAGGAAATGGTGGAAATTTAAGAGGTAGCAAAGACTTCATTGGAGAGTGTTATGCAGCTGGGTTGCACGCCCTTGAATGGAATTTGTGGGTGCTAGCATCCCTGCTCTTTCTTTTTCCCAGCTCGCATAAAGTAAACAGATTCACCATATGCTCCCTAAAGCAGTGGGACCTGACCGTGACCTGAGATCTCAACCTTTCATTTTTTAAGTTGAGCTTCCTCAGGCATTTTGTCACAGTAACAGAGCACTGATCAACAGAGTGGGAAAGTGAAGTGCAGGACCTTTACACAGCTGGCAGCATCGGGAGGACATAGTTGACATCTGGTTTATCTTACCCCAGCTGTTCTCTTGTAGGCCTGACTGACAGCAGGAAATCGGAAACATTTTTCTGTGGTGACCCAACTCCTGGTTATCTCTCCACCAGGCAGTTCTACTGTACCTAAGTTCCTAGGTCCACTGAACCCTTAGCCACAGTTGATGACAGAAAACCTATTTCTACAATTTGCCTCTAAACAGGAAATGAACACATTGTGCTGTATCCCCAACAGCATGTGGATTCTTCTACTCAAAAGCTGATCTAACTGGCCAAGTTCTTTGATTTGGAGGATTTATACAAATCAGCCAGACTCTTCCATATTACCCATGCTCATTACTGGGCTCAAAAATCCATATCTAAATCATATCTCTGAAGTTCCTTTTATCACATAAAGAAACTCACTCAAGGCTCCCCAGGATGGGGGCAAAGGTGTAAGCAACATGTTACTTACCCATTTCTCAAATCTAAATGTCTAGTCATGATGGTGGTAGATTTAATTTTCAATCTGGCACCCCCTAGAATCTCCTGGGAAGCCTCTTAATAAGGGATTGTCTACTTACTTACTTGGGTTGGGCTGTGGGCATGTCTTGAAAATACTGTCTTATTATGTTAATTAATGCCACTGTGGGTGGCATCACTTCTTAAGCAGGGGTCCTGAATTGTAGAAGGATGGCGAAACCAACCAAGTAAAAATGAAGGCAGCCATTCATTTTTTCTCCTCTGTGGATACGACACATCTCGCTGCTTCAAGCTCCCGCCATGGGCAGGTCCTTGCTCCAGTGTGGATGGTAACCTAGAACTGTGAACTGAATAAAGACTTCTCTACCACAAGTTGTTTTTTGTAAGGGTATTTTGTTGAGGCAAGAGAAACGAAACTAGGGAGAAATCTTAACACAGTAAATGTTTATTTCTTTCTCTTATAAAAAGGAAAGATTTATTTTATCTATTTACCAGTGTTTGTGTGATTATTTGCACATGTGCCTCTGATTTAGGAAGATAGTGACTGCAGGACATCCTGCTTGTCAAGTGAGTGCTTCTGTTCAAACTCCAGTCCTCATGATTGCAATACTATTTATTATCTGTTGCACATTTTTTTCTCTATCTTGGCCTCCCCCATCTAGAATATGTAAATTTGGGGGTTAAATCAAGTGAAATGGAGGTCACGGTGGGGGGGGGGGAACAATGTGCTCTTGACTAGGTAATGAGGACAAGTAACAAAGAAAGCCGGATGGACACATGAGATGCCTGTAATGACAGGGCGAGATGTCAGAAATCCAATGTCTTTGTAAAGCTGAGAGTGGTCCTCAGAAGAACTGGAAAGACTGTGAAGATCAAGAGCGAGCCCACCAGTGAAGGACTCTGCATTGTAACTGATAGTGGGACAGGACAGGCCAACCATCAAGTTCTCTGGATAGTAACTTGTTTACAGAAAAAAAAAAGAAAAAAACAAAACCCTTGACACTGAGTGCAGATGATATGCTTACTATGTAATGTGAATATATATATATATATATATACATATATATATATGAATATTTATATATATATATGAATATTTATATTTACCCATTTACCTTGTATAATGCTTTATTTTGCTTGTCAATTTGGCTAGACTGCAGACAAGCCACTCAGAATACCTCTAAAGGGTTTTCTTGACTTGGAGTGGGGAGACCTATTCTAAAGGTGGACAGTATCTTCTGATGACCACACACACACCACAGCAGATAAATGCCCACACTCATGGATGCACCTGCACACACACACACACACTAAAACAAGAATTAAAATTAGAAGAAGACATGCTGTGTATTAATTGAATTTTTTGTTACCTCGTCTTGGTCCTGGGATGCTTTAAAATAGCTCCAGGAAGAAAGCCAGGCTCATATGAAGGAATGAGTCACAAAGGGCAGAACAGCAGCCATGACTCAGAGGTATTCTGGGTGAAGGCCTGCCCTGTGTCTTCTAACCGCACCACCCACTCATCTCATATTTCCTTCTCATAGGATCTGATGGTTCTTTTCTCTTGCTGCCAATCAGACTTTATTCCTCTCACTCAAGCCACGGGTAATTATTTCACCCTTGACTAATTGACGGTGACAAATAGCTACTAAATTGGGTAGATAAGGGGAACAAATTTGGTGTTCTTGTCTTTCCCGGACTCTTCAGACTGGGAGAGATTGGAATGTTCCCCTGGATTGAATTGCACAAAATTGTACCGTCAATCTTAAGGACATCCGTATGAGCTAACAAGATACAGGGACATAGCAGAAAAAGAATCCAGCAGAAAACTTCCTAACGTATAACGTCCTAATGGCAGCAGCAGAGTACATAAAAGAGGGGAAAACACGTGTGTGTGTGTGTGTGTACATGTACATAAAGCTCACAGCAATACTGACTGTTGAGTAAGGTATTGTAAATCTATCTACAACTTATGAACATAATCTCAGCCTAAAGTATGAATGGGAAGAAGTTCCAAGAAAAGAAAATCTCTTGCTTGAAGCATGCAGAGTTGTAGTTTCCTGAGTCCACAGCAAAACAGAAGTTTATTTCATTTTGTTTTGATCATAGATCATGACTTCTCCATCCACCTTGCAAAAGTTCAGAGTCAGAAATAGCTTTAAAATAGTAGGGTGCTAGGGAAATGATTCAATCATCAAATGCTTGCTATACAAACCTGATGGCCTGACTTTGAGCCCCGGAACTCATGTTTAAAAGCCTCACATGGTTGCATTGCATGTTTGTCATCCCAGCTTTGGTATGTAGAGATGGAAGGACCCTAGGGACTCGCTAACTGGCAAGTCTAAATGAATTGTTAAGCTCAGGTACAGTGAGAGACCTCTTCTCAAAAAATAGGGTGGAAAACTACTGAGGAAGACACCTGAAAGACAACATCTGATTTAGACATGCATGTACATATGCATGTACATGCACCCTCCCACACAAATTGATAATTGACATCTTTTACATCATGGACCACTTCAGATGATAGCCCTAGGGAAGCTGAGACCAGCCTAGTCCTTCATCATAGCTTCCCTTTACCTCATTTGGCCCTGTATCCTCCACCTACCAGTGGTTTGGCTAATATTTATGGAACTAAAGTGGAATGAGTATTTTGAATTGATTCAGTTTTAAGTGGGATTTTGAATGTCTCATTTGATTTTAAATAAAAGCTCAGGAAATTCAGCCAGGCATCAGGTGACATGAACGACCTTGAAGGGAACAGCTTTTTAGTAAGCCCCAACTTTTGATGTATTGTTCAACAACCAGCTTAATCAGAATGCCTCTCTGGAAGCCACCATGATTAGCAGTGACATGCTAATTGAAATGTACTTTCCCCAGTGAACCACTTAACAACTTATATAAATATCAAAGCCCTGGGCTTTACTGTCAGTCTTTGTTTGGGAATGAGAAATTTATAAAAAACATATGTTTCCAACTGTCATTGATGGAGCGTTCCGAAAACATGGCCACTGAATCATATCCAACCTTCTGCAGACACCACACCAGTCAGGGAACATTTCTCTGCTCATAATATCTCCTTCCAGAAGAAACCTACTCTGCACCGGTGTTTCATTACTGAAATGGGGGAGCTATTGATAGTGGAGACAGGACTGAGGGAAAGAATAATCACAGAGAAAAAGCCTAGGGAGTTCTAATTCTGGTAGGTGGGCAGGAGGAGGAATCAGGAGAGAAGCCGCTGTGCTAGTGGCCACCCGGGTAAATTACAAGGAAACCTGGGTTCTCTTTTGTGAGTTCTTAGCATCTTTGACTTAAAAAATAGTAAAAGCAAACTCAGAAGAAAACTCGAGGTCCATTTTATGAGAATCAGAGAGAAAGACAACAAAGAGTGAGCCACAGAGACAGTAAGCCACAGAGAGTGAGCCACAGAGACAGTTAGCCACAGAGCGTGAGCCACAGAAACAGTAAGCCACAGAGAGTGAGCCACAGAGACAGTAAGCTACAGAGAGTGAGCCACAGAGGGTGAGCCACAGAGAGAGTAAGCTACATAGAGAGCAAGCTACTGAGAGTGAGCCAAAGAGACAGTAAGCTACAGAGCTAGTGAGCCACAGAGAGAGCAATCAGCAGAAAGTCTCAGCAACTCCTGGGAGGAATAAGATGGAGAAGAGCAAGAGAAAATCATACTTTTTGAATTAGACATGGAAGTCAGCATGCAACTGTATAAATACAGGGAGAGAAAGGTCTTTAAAGAAACAGTGAAAAAAGACCCAAAATATGAGGAGAAATTTATGTAGGAGTCTGGCTACTATCTGAAAGGAAGAGAGAGAGACAGAGGTGGGGGGGAGCATTTACATTTTTTTAAAAAAATAGAATTCAGGAAAGGGAAGGCTTAGCATTGATTTTCAAGCAACTGGATTAAGGGAGGTTACTGGGGGGTATAAGTCCATTACCTCATTAAGGGGATAATGATTCCTCCCATCTCCATTGTATATGTTCAGATAGATCAGCCTTCCTGAGGGGGGTCTCCTGGCCAGGTGACTGACAGATGTAACTGGTTTAATTCTAGGGAGGAGAACAACTTAGAATGAAGGGGTAAAGGAGAAAATGGTGGGGTCAGAAGTTGAATAGGAAGGAGTGGGGAGGAAATGCAGAAAGGGTACAGTGAAGAGATAAATAACCCTAAAGATACTTGAAAACCTACTATGTTATGAGATTTCTTTAAAACGTGCTCACATGCACGCAAATGTGGGCACACACACACACACACACACACACACACACTTGTGTACATATACGGAGGGGGGAGTTGATTTAATGAGAGTTACTTCACATGAGGGATAATGTTCACTCAGAAGCCATAGACTATCTAGGAAAAAGCCCAGTGACAGGCAAGAGGTAACTTCCTTTGAGTTATTGGTGTGGGGATCTAGGAACCCCCAAACAATATAGGCTGCTGTCATTGCCTTTGGTTGCCTACCAGAATGTGATGTCAAGACCTTGTTGATGAAGATGTATATACATTTGTCACAGGACTTGAAGAAATCAAGCTGGTACTGTAGCCCCCTCCCTTGTGGTTACCACTCATAGTGTCAGAAGGTACTATTCTGACTACTAGGGAGAAAGTTATTAAGGATCCAATCTGTGTGTAAATCCTGTGAACTACCACAAACAAACAAACAAACAAAACCAATAACTTCTCCAGCAAGATAGATTCATTAGTGCATTAGTGGCACTAATATCCTAGGGGTAACCAATGGTTCTCTGATTGAATTTGAGGCTCACTCAATGACTAGAACTGTAAACCTAGCCCAGAATCTGTAGTTGGAAAGGCCATAGACCCTATGAGAGAACATATTACTACCATGTTGCTAAGTTAATATAGGTTCTGACTGCCTTCTAAATACTGATCCTTGTACTTACAGAAAAATACAGCTCTTGTCCCTCTTCAAATATGATTATTTTTTGTATCAGACAGATTGTTTCAGAGATACATGACTGGTCAAAATCTAGATAAGTGTTCATTCCCAAATGCAACATCTATATCAAAACCTCTACACCCAAGATTTACTGAAAGTAGTGGAAGAGGCAACAGAAACAATGGGGACTGCCATGAGATGGTGTCTTCTGGAGATTACAAAAAATGCTGTGAACTCTCAATAATATGATTGCCTGTACAACTCCTGCAAAGACCTCAGCACTCAACATGTTGCCACAAATGGGGAAAAGGTTCACAATCCCCAAGCCCTAGATGAAGTGCTACAGAGAATCAGCTGCTGCAGAAGGAGGGAGAGGAGGTTTTCTTCTGGGATGAGACCCTTGGTAGGTTTCCTAAGCCTTAGCAGTTAGCCCTAAACTGATTTAGACTAATTAACACTAATTAGACTCAGCCAGTTATATGTATAATTATAGAGGAAGATGTGAATTTGAGAGGAGGCTGTACTAGATCAGGAGAGAGAAGGACTAATGTTATAAATACTGTGTGCTCATGCATGAAATTCTTACAAAAATGGTTCATGAATTAAAAAAAAACAGGAGAGAGACAGAGAGAGAGAGAAAGGGAGAGAGGGAAAAAGGGAGAGAGAAAAAGGGAGTGAGGAAGAGAAAGGGAAAGAGAGAAAGGAAGAGAGACAGGGAGAGAAAGAGAGAGAGAGAGAGAGAGGGAGAGAGAGAGAGAGAGAGAGAGAGAGAGAGAGAGAGAGAGAGAGGTTCCACCCAAAGCCAAAAATAAAATTTAAATTAATTTCTTTTTGACCAGGAAAAAGTAGCTTTTCCTTAATGGGCTTTGTATTAGTTAGTGTTCTATTGCTATAACAAAACACCATGACCAAGACAACTTATAACAGAAAGCATTTAACTGTGGACTTGTTTACAGTTTCAGAGGGTTAGTCAATTGTCATTATGGTGGGGAGCATGACAGCAGGCAGGCATGGTGCTGAATCAATAGCTACAAACTCTATCTCCTGATCTATAGAGGGAGAGAGAAAGAGAGGGAGAGAGAGATGGGGAGGGAGGGATGGAGAAAGAGAGAGGAGAGAGAAGGGAAGGGAGGGAGACAGAGGAGAGGGGAGGAGTGAGGGAAGCAGGGAGGGAGGGAGAGGGAAGGAAGGAGGAGAACTGGGGCTGGTGTGGACTTTTGAAATCTCAAAGCCCACCATCAGTGACACACCTCTTCCAACAAGGTCACACCTCCTAATCCTTCCCAAACAGTTCCACTGAGTAGGGACAAAGCATTCAAATATAAACTGACGGGGCTCACTGTTATTCAAAACACCACATGCCTCAACTAAGCCCAGATACTTCCACCTTCTCATATGATATTATAAATTTTTCTGTAGGGCTAAACTGATGCCTTCACTTCTGGTGTTGTCAAGGAAACCTTCCTTAATAGTCGCTTCCAAGCCTTCGAATGTCTGTCCAGCCAGATAATGTATTTCTCACTAAGCAGAAAACACGTATGTGTGACTTGATTATCCTGCAGCATTCTGGGATACTGTAATGGCTTGAATGGGAACAGTCCACCAGAGCCTAGGGTATTTCAATACTTGGTCCCTAGTAGGTGCTGCTGCTTGGGAGGTTTAGCATGTTGGAGAAATCTGTCACTGTCTGTGAACTTGAGAGTTAAAGTCTAGTCCCACCAACTTTTCACTCTTCCTGCTTCCTGTGTGTGGTTAAAGCCATGGTATCGGTTTTTGCTTTCACCAACATACCTGCCACTCGTGCTAACTGCCATACCTTTCTGTCACAGTAGACTCCCATTCCACTGGAGCTGTAAGTCAGAAGAGACTCGCCCCTCTGTAAGTTGTTTTTGACCATCTTGTTTTATCCCCACAACAGAAAAGTAACCAAATCAGATGGCAGGGGTGGGGTCGGGGGGGGGGGAGCCGTTCCCAGACTTTTAGCTCCTTGTCTGAGTTGTAAGTCTGGCTTGCTGAAGGGCTTGGGAACTGAGGTGCTGGGACAAAATCCTCACAATAGCTGCATCAACTGTGCTAGACCCAACATCTTTTATTCCTCCTCTGCATTTGTGTGGTGTATATTTAAGTGTGTTTGCAGGTTCGAGTGTGCATGCATGGGCACAGACGTACGTGAGTGTGTATACACATAGAGGCCAATGTTGAGCATTGTCCTCCATCACTCTCCACTGTATTAATCAGGGCAGAGCCTGCCAATTGAATGCAGAGATCCCTCATCTGCTGGACTCACTAACCCGCTTTCCCAGAAGATCCCCTGTCTCTTCCTCATAACTGCTGCCATTACAGGTGGTCCAGTATTCCTGCCTAAGCTTTTGTGTGCATTCTGGGGTTCTAAAAGTCTGATCCTCATGCTTGCTCTGTAAGAAACTTATCCATAGAGGCATCTCCCCAGCCTCCCTTTTCCCTTACTTAATGATAAGGGAGAACAAGCCACCCAGGACAAGGCAGCTTTGGCCAATCCTATGTGGTAGACAGTCTAGTAGTCCTAGTCATGAGGGAGAATGGTACAGGCTGTTTCAGATTGGGAAAATGTCACCAGGCTGAGTGGGGCAGAGAGAGTGAGTGGGTCACATTTCTGTCTTTACCCTCCATAAACCCCTCTAATCCATCTCAAAATTGCCACAGATCCTGAAGCCCATGCAATTGTTTCTGCTTCTAGGTACATATAAATCTTTTAATTGCATGCCTTAAGCCTGGAGATATTCATGCTGCATTGTCAGAGAGGGTAGGGAAAGAAGGCAGGAAGGAACTTCTGGCAGCCAAACAATCTGCATTTCATTTCAATTTAGATAGTTTAGCAATACATTTTTTTCCCAAGCTTTCCTGGGTTTCAATAATATATCTTTCATCACCAGATCACCAAAAAAAAGTGGTTGTGTTGAGCTGTCCCCAGAGCTTTGGAGTGGATATCAGAGACTGTGTTGTAACTGGGAACTTATGAACTGCATCGAGTTTACAAATGGCTTGTTTTTTTAGTTTAATGGTCAAACCGTGAAATTGATAACTTATTCCTGGAAGATATGCATGCACATTTTATATTGAGGAGTCTTTAAGAACATGACCAAAAAAACCCAAAAAACAAAAAACAAATGAGACACAGACATACATACATACATTTGAATGATTTTAAGTAAGACATTTGCTACATAAGGCATTTGCACAGATCACCACAAGTTGCCAGAATTTAAGTTTCCATTTTGATGCATTCCTGGGTCTACCTTACTATCTCATTTACTCTAAGAGTTTTCGGACTGGCTTTTTGGATGTTGTTGTTGGTGGTGGTTTTATTTTATTTTATTTACATCTTTTGGTAGCTGTCAATTTCGAAATACACAAACAAATGCATTGTGCAGCCCTGAGATACCAACAGAATCAACAGTAGAGAAGTCGCTAACACCTATGTGTATGCTGACCTTGCCGTGTGGGAGCCATGGGGTTGGAGGTGGGTACTGGAGGTGGCTGGCTGGGGAACAACCAGTGAGTGTGGCACATTTCCAAGCACATCTGTTTCGTGTCATGACGGTGTGATGGCTAAGGCTGGGCAGGAGGTAGCAGGAGGGGGTGGGAAGGTAGGGAGGATTTCTGTTTGGATTTTCCATTTTATAGGGTTGAAAGAATGAACGTGTGCTGGCCAAATAGCAAACCCAAGGAAACATCCTGAGCTGGGAGCTGGGAATTTGAGGGCAGCCTTTGAGTACAAGTGATTTATGGCTGGCTAAAGGAAGATTCTAGGTCTGCAAAGAAAGAGCAGTAACAATGGGAGAAGACAACCAGCGAGACGAAAGACGGTGGTGGGGATTTTTCCTCAGTCTCCTAAAGCTATCTCTGATTAAAACTGCAATGAGCTGGGTGTAAATGAGTCAGAAAAGTGCCACAAACCTTTCGAAAGTAGTCAGAATAGTGGAAAAACGATGGTTGTTAAATGGTGTTGGGATGATTCTAACGGAGGTGTGGTTGGAAACCACTGCTGTTGGCTGTGCAGCCAAAGGACTCTCTGTGATGTGCTGTTTTTCTCCAGTCCAGGGAGATGGACACATTGAAAGTGGGTGTTGGAAATAACCATTATCATTCCCAAGATGATGAACGCTCCAGAATTCACCTTCCACCCACTCCTGCAACGCTCCACCTTTTATCTCCACGCACAAGACTAGTTTCACTGTTCTCTTACCCCCCCCAACCCCCGCTTCGCTGCCATTGCAGGCCACTTAGTCTCAGTGGGTTTTCAACAAGGTAATTATAAGCTCAGCTCTTGTATCCAAGATAAAGGTGTGTTTTTGTTTTGTTTTTTGTTTTGTTTTGTTTTTAAACTCTGGGATATTTAAGGGGAGAGTATGAGAGGATGATGTGGTTTAAGGAGGGGAAATGAGTCCCTTGGGGCTGGAGTTATAGGCAGTCATGAGTTGCCTGATGTGGATGCTGGCAAGGGAACTCAGGTCCTCTGCGAGAGCAGCAACCGCCATAACCACCGAGCCACCTCTCCAGCTCAGCGCCTCATCTTTCACAGCTGCTGTGATTTTCGCTTGAGGAAACCGAGACAATGAAGCATTTCACAAGTTGCCCAAACTCACAGTTAGAAAAGAATAGAGGAAAGATTTGAAGTTCATGGTCTCCCTGCTATCCCTGACCACAGCAGAAGTCTACATGTGGTGAGGAAGAAACCGGAAGAAAGATAGGACAGTTATAACTATAGGTCCTGCCCACACTGTCCTGGAAGAAATCAATGCAGTGCAGAGACGTCTCCTACCTGATGCACCTGCCATGATTTCTCATCAAATGATAATTGGAAGAACGGAGTGGGGACACCCTGCCTTGAATTTACAGATCCCATCTACAGTCTCTGCCTCCTGTACGCCATGAGAGAAGGAGTCTCTCTAGTCCATTCTCGCAACACTGCGATGTTTTACCCAAGCACAGAAAACCAAGCAGACATAGACTGAGTGCTCCAAAATAGTCAACAAATGAACCTTTCTTCCTTCAGCTCATTCTGTCTGGTGTTTTGGTCACCATTCCAAGTGATCTTCCCTGACTGCAGTTGGGGCGACAGACCGTTCACAATCAATTGAAAGCAAGACCAAACAGAAGAGCAATTATAAAGCCACATAGTGTCCTGATCGCCTAAGTGGCTCTAAAACAGGGACAGATATACTTATTTGCATAAATCTGTTCTACAGAATAAACAAGAAAATGTAGCTGACATAGAAAGCATTTGGTCGTCTGGGCAACATCTGCTCAGGGATTGTTACTGTCGTTAGGAACTAGATAGTCTACCTGAGTACCATCTGCTACTATATAAGTACGAGGAACAAGACCAATAATAATGGTAACCACGACCAATGGTTATTGGGCCCTTACCATGTGCAAGGTTCAGTAAGGACTACTTTCCCCATTTCTAAAAGTCTCAGAAGGGACTACTATGCTGTGCTTCTTTTATTTGTATTCATGTCTGTTGAGGTGTATATGCATCTGTGTGTAGAGTAGCTAGAGGACAGTGTTGGCTGTCATTTCTGATTTTCTGGTTTGGATTCGATGCTATTGGTTCTGAGACAGGCTCTCTCTGGAATTTTGCCTAGTAGGATAGGCCAGTGAGCCCCAAGAATCCCTTTGTTGCTAGCTCAGCTGTGCTGGAATACAAGTTTATACCACAGCACCAGCTTTTTTCTTTTCTTTTTTTTTTTTTTGGAAGGGGGAGCATAGATTCTGCAAATTGAACTCAGGTTCTTGTACTAGCAAGGCAAGAACCCTGCAAACTAAACCATCTCCTCAGCCAGCCCCTACTGCAATTTACTTATTGTGAAATCTGAGCACCAATATTTTTGGATCTGTGATTAATTTTGAGATTTGAGAAACACCTTTTAGTGATGTTGTCTGAACTTTCCCCGAGCTCAGAGTAGCCTTGCTGTCTGTAAAGCTTCCTGTATTTCACAGAATGTCAGCAATCTTTTTACCTATAAACATGCTCCATTTCCTGTGGCTGCTGTAACTTCAGTGGCCATAACATTATGGGGTCTTATTACTCTTCTCTTTGTTCCTGCCTTGTCTGTTTGTGAAGGATCCGATGCCTCCAACTGCAACCAGGGAAGATGCTTATTTTGGTTCTGCTTGGAACTGTGACCAAATACCAGCGAGAACCACCCAAAGGAAGACAGATTCATTTTGCTCACTGTTTTAGACAGCTCAGTTCACGTTTCCTTGTCTTATGCACTTGGCAGAATGTCTCAGTGTGGGGAGAATGTGCCAGAGAAGGCTCATCATAGTAGATAGGCACCAGAGAGAGTGGAGGGAATCAGGTTCAAAGGTATGCCCTGAAAGACACACTTCTTCCAGTTTGGTTCCCTCCAGCTAGGACCCACCTCCTCAGATAGCACAGTGAGCAGGGAACTAAGTATCTAATACATGAGCACGTACGCAAAAATTTATATTTAAACCACACAATACTGTTTATGTTATATTGCCATCCTTTGAAGAACAGATAAGTGTATACCAGGGACTATTCCATGACTTCCTAGATTTATTCATATTTAGCTGAAATTAAGTATTTGTAAGCATTATTCTGAACTGCCTTCCCATCCTGGAAGAACTGTTGGGTCTATTTCATCTCATCAGCAATTGCAGAACCCTCCAGGAAAACAAGAACAAAATCAAACAAAACACTGCCATTTACCAGAGTCCCAAGCTGCCTGCTTGCTTGGGTGACAGTGGCACTCGAGTCTCTTCCTCCCTGCAGTCCTTACTCTCTTAGAACTTGTCTAGTGAACAGCAGGATGGAAGCTTCCCTCTCTTCTCAGCTGAGTGACACATTGTGTAAACAGCTCCCTGAATCTTGGCGATGTCGGCCTACTGAGTACACAACAGCTTAGGAAGATGATTTTCTCCCATGTGTGATTTTTTTCAGTGTGACCATTGGCTTGGGTAACAGACGAGTAAAAATAAATCCTGTTTGAAAAATAGATGGCATCTTACTTCCAGTTAGACTTAGCACCGTTGAAAGTCAGTGTAAGTTGCAGTCTGGTCAGAGGAGAGCACAAGGTAAGAGCTATTGGCTTTTAGAACTTGCAAGGTAGCAGAAGGCTGTGAAGAATGGAAGATGAGTGGCATACATGTCCCCATTGCTCACCACCCTGAACAAGATAGCTGTCACTAATCAATTACAGCCACCCTCACTTTACTTCAAAGTGTTCAAGTATACATTTTGTTTATGACCTCAATTGTTTCTCCCCCCAACTCTCTCTCCCTATCTCCCTATCCCTATTCATATCTCTACCTCTTTCTCTTTCTATCCTTGAGACAGTATTCTCTCATTGAACCTGGAGCTCATAGCAGCCCTCTGAGACCACCTGTCTTTACCTTCCCTGGTGCTGAGGTTACATAGGTGTCTCCTCACACTAGCCTTTTCACCTGACTACTGGAGATCTGAACTCAGGCCCTCATGCTTGCCCATAAGGCAGGTGTATGACTGAACTCCTAGCACTTGAGTGTAGACAAGGGAAAGCCTGGGCTGGTTGAGCATCCTAAGACTCACAGAACTCAGCCTGAAGGGCAAGTCAAGAGAATAACTTAGCCATTTCTTGAATGGAGCCCTGAAGGGGGATTGTAAAAACCTTTGATTTTTGTCTGTGTATGGAGTACAATGGTCCATAGAATACAGGACTCAGATAGTGTTGGTTGTAGGGGAGGCGGCAATTAGGGAAATTCAAGTCAGACTCTTGAGGGAGCAATAATAAGAACACTATTGTGTTTTTCGCTAACAGAAAGATTGTGCCAGCTGAGGACAGCTGTGACCCTGTGGAGAGAAGTAAGACCAGGACAGGCACCTAGGAGTAGGCATCTGAAGTCCTTTTCTGTGTATCCTCTGATAGCCTGCATGTCCGTCCAGCTACAAGTTAGAGGCTAAGGGATCTGCCGACATAGACTGGAATGTTGACTTTTAAATGTCATCTTGCCACAGCTTAGAATTACCTCAGAAGAGAGTTTTAAATGAGTAATTGTCTTCTGTCATGTTGGTCTGAGGGCATGTGTTTGGGGGTTGCTTTGACTATTGATGTAGGAAGACCTAGCACACTGTGGGTGACACCATTCCCTAGCCAGAGGACTCTGAAATATATAGTGCAGGAGGAAACTAAACAAGAGTCAGCAGCCGGCACAGGTGCTTTAGTTTCTCTCTTCTTGCCTGTGGGTATGATGTGGCTAGGGGCTTGACTTCTCTTCAAATGACATAGTATACTCAGAAATGGGAATAAACTCTTCCCAACTTAAGTTTCTTTTTTGTTGCAGTGCTTATCACAGAGACAGAAATGAAACTAGGATGATGTAGACTGTCCACCATCAGCCTCTCTCTAGGAAAGAACTGCTAAATGTTTACTGTTGCCTTCATTTGTCCAGATGAGAGATGCCCAGAGCACAGAGAGGCTAGAAAGGCTCTTTAGAAGAATACTTAGTTTCTAGCACTGAAAGGAGGCTCTGAGAAGGTAGCTTCTGCTTTGCACTTTCAGCTAGGCCAAAGCATTGAGGGTTATTTTGGGCAGGGCATGGAGAAATCCCAACAATACTGCTGGAGACTTAAAGCTAAAAGACCAGCAACTTCCCTGGACTTACGCATATTTACACAAGCCAAGTCTTGGTTTATTTTCTCTCTCATCCTCCCTCACTTGACTTCTCCAGTCCATTCTTTTGTTTTTCCAGTGACTTAGATCTCGTGCTGTTCTTTCCCGTATTTCCCGTCTGTATTTCTTTTTATCTTTTCTTCAACTCTCATCTTAAATGTGCTCCTCAGGGAGCCCTCTGTAACTTTCAGTCAGGGATTCATCCATTTCTGTATGAGTTACTTGTTCTGCCAATGTGACATCAACAACTTAAGAAGGGAAAGGAGTTTATCATGTCAGACAGTCGTGGCAGCAGTGGGTCACATTGGTCACATGACATGGCATTCAGAAAGCTGAGTGAACAGGAAGTGAGGCCAGGCTATCAAATCTCAAAGCCCACCCCCAGTGACTTATTTCTTCCAGAAAGGCTCCACCACCTAAAGTTTTCCTCCCAAAATAGCATCAACAGCTCAGGACCTCAGCCTAAGGGGACATTTCACTTTCAAAACACAAGATCCTCTATTACAGTTTGTTCAAAAATTCTTAGTTTCTCCACAGCACTGTGGGGTTTTTTTTTGCCGTAATTCAAATCCTCATTTGTGTAATCACTATCTCTCATACTAGAACACTTTATGAGAGCAATAATCCAGTAGCACATGCCAGCACCTGGAGTATAGTAATAGCTCAATATTTGGTGGATGCTAGCAAAAAGCACAAATATTAAAGCTACAGGGGTTTCCTGGAGCCTTCTTTTAATTCTAGAAACATAATAGCTATATGATTCTAAGCAACTTACCTAACCTCTCCGTGCCCTGAAAATTCTTCATCTATAAAGCAAAGATAATAATAATCATTTAGCAGTTATTTTCTAGGGCTGAAGAGAGGATAGTTGGTGCATATAAAGTACTTATGAGTACATAGTAATTGCTCAATAAATGGCATCATTACCATCAGCATCATCAGGGGTTCATTGTATAATCTTATTGTTGACTGGCTCTGGGTGGTGACATTTGTACTAATCAGAGGGGTGGGGGAGAGATACAGAGTGGGGTGGGGAGAGAGACAGAGATGCTGTTAACAGTAGCAGCACTGGTTCCATGGTTCCAGCCATCTCAATGTTGAGATTAAGTACCCAAAGTTTCTGGTAGTATATCCTGAAAACAATTCAGTTTCTCTCTTTCTGTTTAATTGAAATCTGGGAAAGAGTTACTTGGCTACTAAACAAGTTACCCTGTGAACACGAAACAAAAATACATGTTTGTGTATGTGATTATGTGTGTGTGTGTGTGTGTGTGTGTGTGTGCACGTGCGTGCGCTCGTGCGCACGCATAGGTGTACACATGTACACAGTTACACATGCCTGTGGAGCCAGGGGTCAACCTCACATGTCATTCTCAGGAACCATTCATCTTGTTTTGTGAGAAACAAGTGAGCTCTCTCACTTTTACCTGGAAGTTGCCAATTTAGCCAGGCTGGGTGGCCTGCGAGCTCAGGGAGGGACCTGTTCCGCCTCCTCAGTGCCAGGATTGAAAGCGCTCATCAGTACCTCCCAGCTCTTTTTTTTTTTTTTTTCTTAAATACAGGTTCTGGGAACTGAATGCAGGTCTTTATGTTTGCAAAATGGACTCTTTACCAACTGAGCTATCTCTTCATCCCCATGAAATATATCATTCTGAGATAGAATACAAATACTCTAGTTTCTCCTCAAGTCCTTAGCTGGCTTACTTTCAACATTCAGCTTCTAATTTAACACCAGACAAAATTAATGAAGAGTGGAGACAGTCTAGGGTAACAGGAAGATTGGTGCCAGGGTGCCCCTGGGGTGACCCTGTTCTAGAAAGCACAGTCGTGGTATAGCCACTGCCATCTGTAAGGTGACTGGGAGGGACAGGATGAGGAGCATGTGATCACTCAGGCACTGGGAAACCAGGATAAAGATCAGAAGGGTGAGCGGAGTGCAGGCAGCCATGCTGTGACATAGAGTTCTGAATGGCACCCGCTAGAGAAGGGTAGAAAGAACATTTCCTGTTACATTTCAACAGCTTGGGCAAACAAGCTATTTTGAATTTTGTTTAAATTTTTAAAATTTCTGTATTTGTGCACTTTGTATATCTGACTTGGGGTGCACATATGTGTTCGGGTGCATGTGCATGTGTGTGTAGATGCCAGATGCTGACATAATGTATCTTTCTCCATCCTTCTCATTCTCTGTATTATATTGACACAGGGTCTTTGACTAAATCCGAGTTCATTGATTTAGCCAGCTTGCCTCTGGACCTCTTGTCTTTGAGTCCTGAACACTGAGGTCCCAGCAGGGCACACCCAGCTTTCACATGGGTGCTTAGGATCTGAACTTCGGTCCTCAGACTTACAGAACAAATGCTCGACACTGAGCCATTCCCAAGCCCACACGGCCTTTGAATTCTAGCACTGCTTTTTTTCCTCTACTTCGAGACACAAGCTATGCAATGCCCTCTGATACTCACCAGACCTACCCACTACATCCTTTGATAGTGTAGGGACAAAAGGTCTAGAGAGGCTCTGTCTGTCACATGGTCTTCTAAAAGTCCAGAGCTAGTCTCACAGCTTTTACTTGATTTCCTTTCAAATACAACCCTTACCTTCTCTTGTCTTCTATTCTGATTCTGGATATAAATTAAAATTAATTTCATAAAGTCACACAAACAACCATATTATGTACATTGAGCTACACAGCACCTTAGCCAGCATCCTCTTAGTCACCCCAAAGTACATACACACACACACACAGAGGCACACATGTTACCTGCTGTTTCAGCCTCTTTGGAGACCCAAGCAATGTCAACACTGTGTGAAGTTGATTTTTCAGACCTAACTGTGCATCCGACATGGGTGGGAGCACGCATGGCCAAGCACTCGCTGTCGCAGAAGGAAGAATTTATGTTTGCATTTGCCTCTCACCCCTTCTCACATCTGGTCTTCTAGGCCTTTGGGAATTTGATCGAGAAGGGAAAGGAGAGCTCTGAAAGGAACTCCCAGTGCTGAGGGAGCCAGAGCTGAATAAAGATGAGCTTGCCACTCTTCCCTGACTCATAACAATAGTTACTGACTGTTCTGCAGTTTGATGTGTTTGGTGTGAGTGGCTCTCTTGTCAGATTCTGGTACCTTTGAAGAATCTCCTGGAATCAGTTTAACACTTCACCCAGCCAGAAGTTTTCATGCTCAGGGAGGGTCACAGAGAAAAAGTGGGAGTCAAGGACAGACATATCTCAAGTGCACGCTTTTCCTGTTTTTATTTTTATTTTTTGAAATTAATTTTTATTGGATATTTTATTTACATTTCAGATGTTATCCCCTTTCCCCATTCCCAACCCCAGAAACCCCCTATCCCAACCTCTCTTCCTGCTTCTATGAGGGTGTGCCCCCACCCATCCACTCCCACCTTCCCACCCTCGAATTCCTCTACACTGGGGCATCCAGCCTTCACGGAACCAAAGGCTTCCTCTCCCACCTTTGCCCAACAAGGGCATCCTCCCCTACATACACAGCTGGAGCCATGGGTCCCTCCCTGTGTGTTTCCAGGCTGGTGGTTTAGACCATGGGAGTTTTGGCTGGTTGGTATTGTTGCTCTCCTCATGGGGCAGCAAACACTTTCAGCTCCTTCAGTCTTCACTCTAACTCCTCCATTGGGAACCTTATGATCTGTTCAATGGTTAGCTATGAGCATCTGCCTCTGTATATGTCAGACTCTGGCAGACCTCTAAGGAGACAGCTTTATTAGGGTCCTGTCAGCATGCACTTCCTGGCATCCACATCAGCATCTACCTTTGGTGACTGCATATGGGATGGATACCCAGGTGGAGCAGTCTCTGGACGGCCCCTCCTTCAGATTCTGTCCCACACGTTGTCTTTATATTTGCTCTCGTGTGTATTTTGTTACTCCTTCTAAGAAGGACCGAAGCACCCACACTTTGGTCTTCCTTCTTCATGAGCGTCATGTGGTCTGTGAGTTGTATCTTGAGTACTTCGAGCTTTTGGGCTAATATCCACTTATCAGTGAATGCACACCATGTGTGTTCTTTTCTGATTGGGTTACCTCACTCAGGATGATATTTTCTAGTTCCATCCATTTACATAAGAATTTCTCGAATTGATTGTTTTTAATAGCTGAGTAACACTCCATTATGTAAATGTACCACATTTTCTGTATTCATTCCTCTGTCGAAGGACATTTGGGTTCTTTCCAGGTTCTGGCTATTTTAAATAAGGCTGTTATGAACACAGTGGAGCATATGTTCTTGTTATATGTTAGAGCATCTTCTGGGTATATGCCCAGGAGTGATATAGCTGGGTCCTCAGGTAAAACTGTGTCCAATTTTCTGAGGAAACACCAGACTGATTTCCAGAGTCGTTGTATCAGCTTGCAATCCCACCAACAAGGGAAGAGTGTTCCTCTTTCTCCATATCCTCATCCAGCATCTGCTATCACCTGAGTTTTTGATCTTAGCCATTCTGACTGGTGTGAGGTGGAATCTCAGGGTTGTTTTGATTTGCATTTCCCTGATGACTACAGATGTTGAACATTACTTTAGGTGTTTCTCAGCTATTCAAAATTCCTCAGTTGAGAATTCTTTGTTTTGTTCTGTACTCCATTTTTTCATAGAGTTATTTGTTTGTCTGGAGTCTAATTTCTTGAGTTCTTTGTATATATTGAATATTGGCCCTCTATTGGATGTAGGATTGGGAAAGATCTTTTCCCAATCTTTTGGTTGCCATTTTGTCCTATTGACAGTGTCCTTTGTTTTATAGAAGCTTTGCAATTTTATGAAGTCCCATTTGTCAATTCTTGATCTGAGAGCATAAGCCATTGGTGTTCTGTTCAGGAACTTTTCCCCTGTGCCTAGGTATTCGAGGGTCTTCCCCACCTTCTCTTCTATTAGTTTTAGTGTATCTGGTTTTATGTCAAGGTTCATTATCCACTTGGACTTGAGCTTTGTACAAGGAGGTAAGAATAGATCGATTTGTATTCTTCTACATGCTGACCTCCAGTTGAACCAGCACCATTTGTCAAAAATAAATCCTGTCCTTTTTCCACTGGATGGTTTTAACTCCTTTGTCAAATATCAAGTGGCCATAGGTGTGTGGGTTCATTTCTGGGTCTTCAATTCTATTTCATTAATCTTCCTGCCTGTCTCTGTACCAATACCATTCAGTTTTTGTCACTATTGCTTGAGGTCAAGGATGGTGATTCCCCAGGAAGTTCTTTTATTGTTGAGAAAAGTTCTTGCTATCCTGGGTTTTTGTTATTCCAAATGAATTTACAAATTTCTCTTTCTATTTCCATGAAGAATTGAGTGGGAATTTTGATGGGGATTTCATTGAATTTGTAGATTGCTTTCAGCAAAATGGCCATTTTTACTATTAATCCTGCCAGTCCATGAGCATGGGAGATCTTTCCAATCTTCTGAGATCTTCAGTTTTTTTCTTCAGAGACTTGAAGTTCTTGTCATACAGATCTTTCACTTGCTTGGCTAGATTCACACCAAGATATTTTATATTATTTGTGACTACTGTGCCATTTCCCTAATTTCTTTCTCAGCCTGTTTATCCTTTGAGTAGAGGAAGGCTATTGATTTGTTTGAATTAATTTTATATCCAGCCACTTTGCTGAAGTTGTTTATCAGGTTTAGGAGTTCTCTGGTGGAAGTTTGGGGGTCAGTTAAGTATACTATCATATCATCTGCAAATAGTGATATTTTGACTCCTCAATTCCTATTTGTATCCCGTTCACTTCCTTTTGTTGTCTAATTGCTCTGGCTAAGACTTCCAGTACTATATTGAATAGGTAAAAAGAGAGTGGTCAGCTTTGTCTAGTTGGATCGCTTCAAGTTTCTCTCCATTAGTTTGATGTTAGCTACTGGCTTGCTGTATATTACTTTTACTATGTTTAGGTAAGGGGTTTGAATTCCTGATATTTCCAGGATTTAACCATGAAAGTATGTTGAATTTTGTCAAATGCTTTCTCAGCATCTAGTGAGATTATCATGTGTTTTTTTTTTCCTTTGAGTTTGCTTATATATTGGATTACATTGATGGATTTCCATATACTGAACCATCCCTGCATTCCTGGGATAAAGCCTACTTGATCATGATTGATAATTGTTTTGATGTGTTCTTGGATTCGGTTCGCTAGAATTTTATTGAGTATTTTTGCATCAATGTTCATAAGGGAGATTGGTCTGAAGTTTTCTTTCTTTGTTGGATCTTTGTGTGGCTTAGGTAATAGCGTAATTGTGGCTTCATAGAATGAATTGGGTAGTGTTCCTTCCGTTTCTATTTTGTGGAATAGTTTGAAGAGGATTGGTATTAGGTCTTCCTTGAAGGGCTGATAGAAGTTTGCACTAAAACCATCTGGTCCTGGGCTTTTTTTGGTGGGGAGACTTTTAATGACTGCTGCTATTTCTTTAGAGGTTATGGGACAGTTTAGATGGTTTATCTGCTCCTGATTTAACTTTAGTACCTAGTATCTGTCTAGAAAATTGTCCATGTCTTCCAGATTTTCCAGTTTTGTTGAATATGGGCTTTTGTAGGAGGATCTGATGACTTTTTGAATATCCTCAGTTTCTGTTGTTATGTCTGCCTTTTCATTTCTGACTTTGTTAATTTGGATGCTGTCTATGCTCTGGTTAATCTGGCTAAGGGTTTATCTATCTTGTTGATTTACTCAAAGAACCAACTCCTGGTTTTGTTGATACTTTGTATAGTTCTTTTTGTTTCTACTTGGTTGATTTCAGCCCTGAGTTTGATTATCTCCTGTCGTCTACTCCTCTTGGGTGTATTTGCTTCTTCTTGTTCTAGAACTTTCAAGTATGCTGTCAAGTTGCTAGTGTATACTCTCTCCAGTTTCTTTTTGTAGGCATTTAGAGCTATGAGTTTTCCTCTTAGCACTGCTTTTATCATGTCCCAAAAGTTTTGGTATGAAGAGCCTTCATTTTCATTAAGCTCTCAAAAGTCTTTAATTTCTTTCTTTATTTCTTCCTTGACCAAGTCATCATTGAGTAGAGCATTGTTCATTGTGTATGTGGGCTTTCATTGTTTTTGTTATTATTGAAGACCAACCTTAGTCTGTGGTGATCTGATAGGTTGCAAGGGATTATTTCAATCTTTTTGTATCTGTTGAGGCCTGTTTTTCAATCAATTATATGGTCTATTTTGGAGAAGGTAAGGTGCTGAGAAAAAGGTATATTCTTTTGTTTTAGGATGAAATGTTCTATAGATATCTGTTAAATCCATTTGGTTCATAACTTCTTTAAAAAATGGTTATTTTACTTATTTACATTTCCAATGTTGTCCCCCTTTCCAGTTTCCCCTCTGCAAACTCCCCATTCCATCCCTCCTGCCTTTTGTCTCTGTGAGGGTGCTTTTCTACCCACTCCCGTCTTACCACTCTAGCATCCCCTTACACTGGGGCATCGAGCTTCCATAGGACCAAGGACCTCCCCTCCCATTAACGCCAGTAAGGCCATCCTCTGTTACATATGCAGCTGGAGCCATGGATCCCTTCATGTGTACTCTTTGGTTGGTAGTTTAGTCCTTGGGAGCTCTAAGTGGTCCGGTTAGTTGATATTGTTGTTCTTCCTATAAGGTTGCAATCCCCTTCAGCTCCTTCAGTTCTTCCCCTGCCTCTTCCATTGGTGTCCTCAGGTTCAGTCCAATGGTTGGATGTATCTGCATCTGTATTGGTCAGGTGCTGTCAGAGAACAGCTATACTAGGCTCCTGTCAGCAAGCACTTCTTGGCATCAGCAATAGTGTTGGGTTTGGTGTTTGCAGACGGGATGGATCCCTAGGTGAGGTCGTCTCTGGATGGCCTTTCCTTCAGTCTCTGACCCATTTTTTATCCCTATCTTTCCTTTAGACAGGAACATTTCTGGGTTAACAATTTTGAGACGGGTGGGTGGCCCTATCCCTCAACTAGGGGCCATGCCTATCCACTGGAGATGGTCTCTATAGGTTCTATTTCCCCTTTGTTGGGTATTTCAGCTAATGCCATCCCAGCTGGGTCCTAGGAACCTTTTGCTTCCCTGGCATCTGGACTGCCTAGTAGCTATCCCAAGTTCCCCACCCCCCCATTCATTCTTGTATGTTTCCTGTTGGCTGTATTAGTATAACTTAGAGCGATGGGTGGTACCTTGTCTTGGATTTATGTGAAATCTCAACGTGGTTTGTGCTGTCACTTGACACAAATCTAGACATATCTAAGAAGAGAAAATATCCATCCATAATTGCCTCCATTAGACTGGCCTGTAGGCAAGGCTATGAAATATTTTCTCAAATAAAGATCCATATGAGCAGGCCCAGCCCACTGTCAGTGGTGCCACCACTGGGCAGGTGGTCCTGGCTGGTATAGGAAAATAGACTGAGTAAGCCATGGGACCAGGTTCCATGGTTCCTCTGCTCTTGCTGGAGTTCTGCCCTGACTTGCCTCATGATGGACAGCAACCGGGATATATGCTCCAGTTAACTGATTACACTCCTCAGATTGCTTTTAGTCATGATGCTTATCACAGCCCTGGAATGTGTTTCAGTGTTTCCTTCTCCTTTCTGTTACTTTGCCCTTTTATCCCTCCCTTCTTTTCATCCATAGTCCTCCTGATAGAGAAAGCCTACAACTGAAAGAAATTTCTCAATCTCAAATTGTATATGTGTGTGTGTATATGCATATATATATATATATATATATATACATATATATATATATATATATATGTGTGTGTGTGTGTGTGTGTGTGTGTGTGTGTGTGTGTGTGTGTGTGCATATGCACACGCACTTGTGGTCTGTACCAAGACCAATGTTTGGAGGTCAGAAGATTTACAAGATCTGATGGCCCTCTCTTTTTACCATGTAGATCTCAGGAACCCAAACTAGCTCATCAGGGTTGGTGAAATGCACCTTTATACTCTAAGCCATTTTGTCTTGGTCCTTCTAACCGTTTCTTTTGAAAATGGAAAATGACTATTGACATTTACATCTTTGACTCTGCTTACATCTCAAGAAGTATGTATAATTTCTTCTCTTAGTATAAAGGTTATACTAAGTATGCATATTTTCTTGATGTTTAAATCTACTTTGAGTTTTTTTTAAAATAAAACCTTTCTAATCTGAAAACACTCATTTTTACTTCTCTCTCTCTCTCTCTCTCTCTCTCTCTCTCTCTCTCTCTCTCTCTGTGTGTGTGTGTGTGTGACATAAGTACAGATGCCCAAAGAGGCCAGAAGATGGCTGGATTTCGTGGAGCTGGCATTACAAGCATTTGTCAACTGTGGAATGTGAGTGCTAGGAGCTGAATTCTGGGCCTTTGGAAGACGATCAAGTGTTCTCAACCACCGAGATCTCTTCATCCCCTTACAATACATTTATTGTTAACATTATGAGTATGCTTTGTTACCGTCCTATGCAGGGTTCATTTGTGGAAATGTTCATAAGCCATGAGAAAATACCATTTTCCAGTCTGTGCTTGCTATTGAGTTTGTACTGCTTATTTAAAGCATGTATGCATCCCTACCTGCTTTTGAGAGCCTCAGGAAGTATTTGTAAGTACAGAAGTTATCTGTTCCTCACCTGAAGATCACCTGTTGCTATCTTTAAAGCGTTATTAAAGATTCAGTCATATTAGTGATGAACCATTTAACTTTCCCTATTCTTTTCTTAAAACATTTTATAGCTCATATTTTCCAGACAATTGACCATTCTAGGTTTTAAATTTTTATTTTATGAATAGACTTATTAGTTATTTGGAAACGAAGGGGCTGGGAAGATGCCTTGGTGGTTACAATGCTTGTGATGAGAACATGAAGACTGGTAGGTGTGTCTTCCAGCCCATTACCCAAAGCATGGAAAGACAGAGTTCTCCACAGGCAAGGTGGCTAGCTAGATGACCCAAATCTACAAGTTATAGGCTCAGTGAGAGATCCTGACTCAAAATGTAACATGACAAGCCATCTTGAAAGACACTTGACATCAACCTCAGGCCTCCATACATACATGAGTACAGGAGCATGCACACCTGCATACATGTGAGCATACATATGTGAACACACACATGTGTACATACCACATACAATACATGCAAAACTCACATATATAAATATATTATATATATAATATATATATGTGTGTGTGTATGTGTGTGTGTGATTATGCAAATAAACAGATATGAATATGTAGAGAGAAAGAAAACATGCATATGTGTGTGTGCAGAAAAATCTTCACTGAGTCTATAGACTTGTCTTATAATTTCCAACTCTTCTTCCTTATACTTTTTCCTATTCATCTGTCCAATGCTGATAAAGTTGTCTCTAAGCAAGAGAGCTTTGGCTGTGCTGACTGATTTGCTGCTGTCCCTTCTCAGCCCCTTGGTGTCTGCTCATGTCAGCATTAACCCTTTTTGTGCCTGAGTTACGCTGCTACTGTTTGTTACACTTCTTGTAACTGAACAGTTTTACATTTTTCTGTTTTAAAGATTTCATTCTGCTTTGAATTATGTGTCTCTGTGTGTGTATGTGCGTATGAGTGCAGGGGTCTGTGGAGACCAGAAGATGGAGTCAGATTCCCTAGAGCTGGAGTCTTAGATGGTTGTGAGCTGCTCAGCGTTGGTGCTGGGAGCTGAGTACAGGTTCCGTGCAGGAGTGCAGGAGCAGCAGGTGCTGTTAACTGCTGAGCTGTCTCTCCTCTCACTTTACCATACTTGAATGATGGCACTTCTGAGGTTTTTTATTTTGTTTTTTGTTTGTTTTTTGTTTTTTTGTTTTTGTCTTTGTGGGTTTTTTTTGTTTTTGTTTTGTTTTTTAGTTTTTTTTGGTATTGAGTATATTTGTTGTTGGTGGTGGGTTTTTTTCCCCCTTTTGGCTTTTCATTTCTTAAAAAGTTCAGTTGTAAAAAAATAATACATTTTGGTGGGAAGAAAATTTTGAGAACATTTTTCCCTAGCCTTAAAAAAAAGTATGTATTTGTATGTATCTGACAACTTCACACACACACAATATACTTCAGTCATTTTCACCCCCATAACTCCTTCTCACTCTGCTGAACCTCTTCTTTCCAACAGGTCTCACTCTGATTTTCACGTCTCTGTTTTGTTTGGCTCCTCCACTGAAGACAATGAGTCCACCTCTGTCCCTAACATTTACAAGGGCTGCTCTTATCCCTTTATTCTTGCGTGGTTCTGATGAAGAATTAGTCTTCACTGAGTATTTAGAAGCAGCATGTCCTGCTAATAAGCATCCCTTGATCTCTCTCTGTCTCTGTCTGTCTCTGTTTCTCTTCCTCTCTCCCTCCCTCTGTGTCTTCCCCTCCCTCTCTCTCCCTCCTTTCTCTCTCTCTTTCTCTCTTTCTCCCTCTCTCTCCATACCCCTCTCTCCCTCCTTTCTCCCTGTTTATGTCTGTCTCTCTTTGTCTCTGTCTCTGTCTGTCTGTCTCTGTCTGTCTGTCTCTGTCTGTTTCTCTCTCTCTCTCTCTCTCTCTCTCTCACACACACACACACACACACACACATACACACACACACACACACACATACACACACGCTTGGTTGCTTGACTATGATAAACCTCAGTTGACTCTCTTTGTAGCTACATTGCTGGAAGGTTTTGACTCTCTGTGTTGATATTGCTCAGTAGCTTCCGTTTGAATACTAGAGTTTCACCTACTTTCAAATTCCTAAAATTCTTAACTTCAGATATCATGTTTTGTTTTTCAAAGATATTCATTGAGTTCATCCTCATATGAACACATTTACACATTTAGTAATTTTTTGAATCACAAGCTTACTGCAAGGAATTCTAGAGCTCTGGATAGTATTTCCCGCTGCTGGGAGTTGGGTCTCTCATGTCAGCCAGATCAGTCAGGGGGCTCAGCATCTCTGTCTAATCAGAGCTGGGCTGAGTTCAGCCTAGGTTGCAAGTATGGTTGGATTCATTTCTCTCACTTCTGTTTCCTCTCGATTTCTAAGACTAATCTATCCCTTGACTGACAGGCTGGCAGCTTTTTATCTTCTCTATCTTAAAACATTGGTAGGGGTTTTGGTCTCAGACTTCACAGGTTTGGAGTTCTGCCCCTTCCAAGTTTGGAAAATGTTTTGGGGGAGAGCAGACAGAGCTCCTAAAGACTGTGAGATAAGTGGAGCATTTGCTCTATGTCGTCAAAGCTCAACAGTCTCCCGCACAGCCCAGACTCTGGAAGCCACCAGCAGTGGAAAGCCCACTCTCTGTGAATGCCTTCTGAGGTTTCCAGATGTTCATGCTAACCCAGCACAGTTTCTAAAATCTCTGTTTATTTCTTTCCCTTTTAATACTTTTCCCCTGTGTTGTCTAGATCAGATCCTCAACCAAATTTAAAACCTGCAAATGAAATGGGGGAGGGAGGATATATCAGCCAGCAACTGATCACACTTCAGAACAGCATCTTCTTGGGAATTTTATTCTGTTTGGTTTTCTTCATCTCAACACCACTCTATTACCTTTATAAACACAAAATTGTGCAATTAATCTAAATGGTTGTAGTTGTTGTAGTGAACCTGATAACCTTTAACTCCTATCACTTTCCTAGACCCCCTAATCATACTTAAAAGTCACATTCAAGCAGGTGTGGTTCAGTCTATGAAATATTTCCCTTGCAAAGGGCCTATATTTGATTTAGAGAATTTACATAAACATGCCAGGTATGGTGATTTTTAACCCCCCCACTGGGGAGGCAGAGACAAGAAGATCTTTGGCATTCATTAGTCATCTAGTTTAGTCTAATTGCTGAGCTCCAGGCCAGTGACAAACCATGTCACAAAGATATGGTAGATAGATAGAACTAGCAAGATGGCTCAGAGTTCAGAGCAGTTGTTTCTCTTGAAGAAGCCTCGGGTTCAGTTCCAAGCACCACCTCTAACTTCAGTTCAAGAGAAAGATGTCCTCTTCTGGTCTCATTGGGCAATGCACAGATATGTAGGCAAACCATCCAAACACATAAAATGAAAATAAATATTTAAAAATAAAATATTTATTAATTTATATATTAAATACATATTAATATATAAATTGGATATATATCAAATTTATTAATTATTAATTAAATATATGATGAATGAAACCTGAAGTACATCACCTGAGGTTGTCCTCTAGCTTTCCATGCCTACTGACATGCATGCATGTGCACACACAGATGTGCACATAGACACAAAAATAATGATATTCATTTGGCAGTTGATTCATTCATGCTTTTCATTTGTTTATCAGATTGTTTATTGAGATCTTCTATGTGCTAAGTCCTATGAAAGGTGCTGGTATTCAAGATGAAGAAGACGAGCCTTCTTGTCTCCTTAAAGGAATCCTATACCTGGGAAGGGTGGTCACATGACTAAATGAGGAAGAAGAGATAGAGGCACACAGATTGTCCCCAAATGAGAAGGACCTAGTGGTTTTGCCCAGAAATGATAGTCCTTCACAATTTCTCTAAAGACAACACAATTTCTCTAAAGACAGATGGAGAAGGCATCTATTCTTCAAACTTAGCATTGTGCTGTTCATTCTGAATCCTCACTCTCTTGTCTTTGGGGGTAAGACAGAACCTTTATTCACTGAGCATTTATATGTAGTCTTTACAGAAGCTCCTGGATGCTGAGGGTTGGTTCAGGGAGCTAAGCAAACAAAGATAGCCCCCGTCTTTCATGAGGTCATGGAATGGTTAGACAAGCAGACATGAGACAAGCAGACATCTATAGCTTGGTACCAGGCAGGGCTGGAAAATACCAGGTTTGGCTCTTTAGAACTGTGTTCCTCATGCCTCCTCTCCTCCATCCCGCTGCTTCCCACTAGCTAGGAGAGCAGGTGAGCAAGCATGAGGCACACAGAACCTGTGCAGACTTGACCTTGGCTGTTGGTAATATATACCTTCGACTGGCCCCTTAGAGGCTCCGACAACAATTTTCTCACCAGTTAGAAGGATCCAGAAAGAAAGAATGTGCACTTAAACCTTTCACCATTGTAAGGAGTGTGCAGTATGAGCACATACTCCTAGTCACTTTAAATGAAATCACAGCTCATAGATAAAGGGAATATTTGTATGTACATAACACTAAAGTACACGTTTTCAGAATTGAATGGAGCTGTGTGTTGTGTAGAGTAAAGGCATCAGTTGTCATTTCTGGAGGTGATAGTACTAAGTGCCAGGGAAGTGGCTGAATGCTAGGTGCTCAGTTCTCTGTAGGCATTAGCCCTGTGTTGATATATAAGGAAGTTGAGATTCAGAAGATATTTAATTAAGCCCTGTATTCAAATATGAATTTGTTTCTCTTTCCAGTGCATTGTTAGCTCTATAAAAACAGGCACATACAATAACGATTATTGGTTTTATGGAGTGGTGGCTGTATAATACATTATCTTAAATATAAAAAAGATTAACTAGATTCAGAGTAACTGAGTAAAGTACTTGCAACATGGGTGGTTTAAATGAAAATGGCCCCCATATGTGGAATACTTGGTCTCGAGTTTTTGGAATTTTGGGGAAGGACTGTAGGTATGTCCTTTTTGGAGGAGGTATGTCACTGAGTGAGGGCAGTTTCAAAAAGGCTGATGTGATTCCCAGTGCGTCATGGTGGTGGATTAATATGTGAGCTCTCAGATGGTCCTTCTCTCTGCCATCATGGACTCTAACACTTTGAAACCACAAGCCAAATGAAATGTTTCATTTTATAACTTGCTTTGGTCACTGAAATAGAAAAGTGACAAGAACACTCTGCAAATATGAGGATCTGGGCTCAATACCCAGAATCTATGCTAAAGAAGAAAGAAAAGAAAAGAAAAGAAGAGAAGAGAAGAGAAGAGAAGAGAAG
>NW_021604653.1:6818986-6828943 GCF_004785775.1 Grammomys surdaster
CTCTTGAACTCGAGGGAGGAAAGCTTCTTCAGCAGACAAGGTACCTAAGCCTAGAATCCAGACCATGACTTAATTGGAAAAATAAACACTTCACTTTTTTTTTAGGCTCTTGGCTTTGGGGTTCTGCGAAAGTAATAACTATACTGCAGAAGCCATGTTTCTTAGCTTTTATTTATCTGGTGAGGAAATTAAATTCAAGGGTCCAAAACACTCTTGCAGAAATCCCAGTTATTAGCGATAGAGATAGGGGGTGAACCCAGGGGCTGTGACTCAGCCCAGGCATTAAGGATGAATGTGTTCTATCAAACTTCTAATGGACAAGGATAGTCAATAGGTGCAGACTCAGGAGACAGCTCTAATGTATCATTTACCCCTAGGGTTATTCTTTAGGGATTTAAGGAACCCACACATACAGATTGGTTAGAATAAGGCCTGGACTATACTTTGACTTCATGCTCCTTTTCAATTCATGATTCATGGATGAATGTAATACATTAATATATAGAAGGGGTAAGGCAATGGAAGGTTCTTCATCTTGGTTTGGTAATGCCAAGATGAGATATCACTGTAACAGCTAGCCCAGGAACAGATTCTGTACTAATTCTTTTTCTAGGTTGTCAGCAGTCATTTCTGGCAGTGATCTGAAGGTATGGCTTTGGAACTAATGTTGTCTGCTTGGAAAATATTTAAGTTTTATCATGAATTGATAACAGCTGGTTATCCATCAGTTCCCTAGGCCAGGCATATTAGTAACTAAAAGAATGAGCTTAACTAAGTCAGGCACTAGAATCCACCATGTAGGGGACAGTCTTGCTCTCCACCACAAAGGCCAGCTGCATATCCATGACCTCAGGAGCCCTTCTAATCTCCCTACAAACTTTCCTCTCCATTAAAAGTGTGTATCTCTATGCTTCCCACCATGGCCTTTAGTTCCTTCAGCTTCCAATCATTTTCTCATTGTAGATCTGATACAGGAAGGCTCAGAACCATGGTTAAGCATCCCATGAAAAAGTTTCTTCCTGTACAAAAGTTGAGTTTGACTTAAAGAATCTTTAAGAATCTTTTCTCTTTTTTACCTTGGAGAAACTGATGTTGGTCAGGTACAGTGGAGATATTGCATGTAGAGCAATACTGGTGTGCAGCTTACACCTCTGTTAAAAAGGACACAGGATTTTCTGTACATATAGGTTCTATAGTAGTATCTGTTAATTTGTTTGTGTGTATGTATGTGTTCATGTGCACAGGTATATTTGCAAGCACATATGTGCATCCATGGGCATTCGGTGTGTGTGTGTGTGTGTGTGTGTGTGTGTGTGCCTGGAGCTCAGCAATTAGGCTAGGCTAACTCACCACTAAGCCCACACAATCTGCCTATCTCTGCCTCCACACACTGAGATTGTAAGTACGGAACAAAATGCCTGGTTTCTAAGCTATCTCTTTAGTCTCAGAGTTTGTGGCTTAGAAGAAGAAAGCTTCTTTATGAAAGTGAGAGTCCTTTCTCTGGTTCCCCTTTGGCTATTTTGTCTAAAACATGCCAGATAAATGTTAATTGGAAAGTTGCCAGCCACACTCTCCCCTCTTTCCATCCCATCCACTTTTCCCTGGTTGTGACACCAGACAAAGGTTCCCAGCAATGATTAATAGAGGTCAGAAAGTGTGGGGACTACTCTAACAGGGGTGGGGGACAGAGACATACTCCTTCAGTGCTACAGAAAATATATTAGGAGACTTGAAGTGCTGCTCAGGGTTTGGGGGATTGTGTTTGCATATAGACAGAGAGACTCTGCCCCATATAGGAGACTTTATTACTTGGATGCTCCTTCTGTTGGGTTAGTTGGCTCATCTGGGATGATGGATAGTAGCAGCTGTGGTTGTTGAGGGTTTTCTTTATGCTACATTAAGTGCTTTGGACACAAGATCTCTTTACATCCCACAAAACAATGCTTTAGAGAGGCTCTCCTCCCTGCTCAGACCTCTGCCTTTGGAGGTGAACCATTCCACTCCAATTAGCATGTACCTCAGAGATGGAACTTCACCTGAGAGTCCCCTCACTCACCCACCCAAGTCTTCTGGGACTCAGGACCATAAATCCAGCCTAAATCTCCTACCTTTCTCCTTTATGAGAGTGGCAAGCTACCCATAATCACCAGCCCCAGATAATGTTCTAAGTCTCAGCTCCATCAGCAGTTCCCACTGTGACTTTGAACAAGAGGCAAGGTTCACCTATTAGACACATGAATCCACTTGATCTCATTTTTCCCAAACCCTGTAATCAGCTCTGCCTAACATGTCCCTTGTTTCTGTGACACTTTCAAAAATGTAAATCTAGAGTTCTTTGGTCTGAGACATTGTTTTTCTGCTTGAGCCTACCTGTAGTTTGTCTCAAATGGAGGCTTTGATAGAATAAAGCTATTTTTCTCTTCGAGCCTTTCCATTGCATTTAGGCAGAATAAAAATATGCATAATCTTTCCCTTCAGGCTTTCTCTTCTCCCCAAATCTGGAGGTGAGGAAGAAGGTTGGAAATGTTTTTGAACTGGGAGAAACAATCTCTCTTTTGCATGCCTGGATAAGTCTCCTCTGGCCTCTGGCTGATCTGCCAGCAATACTATGAAATCGTCCACCACTTCTGTGCTATAAGCACACTGGACATGATTTACTTTTTGATGCCTCATTTCCTCCAATTAATAATTTTGGAGCCATAACTTATAAGTAGTTTTTTTTTTCCTTAAATAAATCCCCCACCTTGCCTGGTGACCTCTGACCCAGTTATAATATGACACTTCCTACCCGGCCTTCTTCAATAGAGTTAATTTCCAACCAATTCCCTTATAGACAGAATTCCTAGTTTAAGCACTGCTTTGATTTTGAGTCTTTTAAAAGATTTCTTATTTTATTTTTAATTATGTATGAATGTGTCTGTGTGCGGGTATACAAGTGTGCATGTGTGTGGGAAGGGCTTATACATGTGTGTACAGTCTTCAAGGAGTTCAGAACAGGGTACCAGAGTCCCTGTGACTGGAGCTGTAGGTAGTGATGAGCCACCCAGCATGGGTGATGGGAACCAAACTTGGGACGTCTGTACAAACAGTACGTGTTCTTCACCACTGAGCAACTTCTCTGGCCCATTCAACTTTGTTTTTAAAGACCCTTGCACACTGCTGCCCATAAAAGCAAAGCTGTAGAAAAGGTTATGGTTGTTGTCTGTTGTTTATTGTAAACATATTAATAACAAATTCAATTATACTAGTTTTTATATCAAGGACAAAATGACCCATTTGCTACCAATGAGCATAGCAGTGGGGTCATCTTTTCCTTGAGGCTCTCTTGGGGGTGTTTGAACAGACTACATCCCTAGCCTGAGTACTAATCAGGCCTGAAGTCTGTTGAAACAGTATACAGCTGAAGTCTATGTGTGTGTGTGTGTGTGTGTGTGTGCGCGTTTTTATCAAGCCACACCCCAAGGGAAACAGATACTCATTCTTCCTCCTCATTTTTCCAAATGCAGTTAGCTTATTAGGTTTGACTTAATGAATAAAATAGTTGGTGGCAATGAGCCAACCTCAGGAACATTCTGAGGAAAGAGCCGAGGATGCTGAAGAAGGCGAGGAAAGAGAAAAAAGAAGAAAAAGAATCAAATACATGCAACTAAGCACTTTTCATATTTCACGTTGAACAGTTGGGCACCATTTGTTAAAAGGAGGAAAAAAACATTTTCGATATTCTAAGCATACTGCTTAAACCACAAATTCTGTAAAAAATGAACAGCACAAGCTATTAACAGCGGTATGCGTCCTAAACACCTTAGGCGGGAGAATGGGATACTAATGCCAGGAGCCCCTCTGAGCCATCAGTCTGCACAGGGCTTGGCTCCCGCAATTTCATAAGATAAATGCCTCTGCTGTTGTTACATGATGAAACTACAGCTGAGGCGAATCTCCGTGTTTTTCACCAGTGATTTAATAAAGGGCCAGCTCGGGATAAATATGGAACGGCTACTCCGGAAGCTCTTTTGGTTTTGCGCTGAAATGTGATAGAACTTGCTTCTGTAAATTGATTGCATCCGAAGTTCTGATTCACCCACGCATGGAAGAAAGATGTTTACTAAGTCATGGACTGTAAACATCCCGTGTAACATGCTGTAACAATAGAGGGAGGCTAGGGAGAGAAGCCTCCTCAGGCAGAGCCTGGGGGGCAGGTGATAGCTGACCATTGACATCACTTTTCAGAGTCAGGACTGGCTGAGAAGAAACAAGAATGCGGGAAGAGTCTGACCATCCCTCACCTTAACTTTCTCATAAGAACTTCTCTGTCCATCAGAAATCCCACGAGTACCCAGTTTATATTGTTTTGTCTTAAGCGGTATTAAACATATATCCAATCAATAAGTAGCTAGGGGCCCGAGGAGATGACTTGGTGGGTAAAACACCTCCTGTACAGGCATGAGGGCATAGGTTCAGAACCCTAGCTCACATGTTAAAAATAAATAAAAGTCAGGCAAGTCAGTGTGCACCGTAATCCTAGCACAGAGTAGACAGAGATAGAAGGATTCTAGAACCGTTCAACAGCTAGTCTTTATGACTTAGTTTTAATGAAAGACTCTGTCTCAAAGAATAAGATGAAAAATAACAAAGGAAGACAACGAAAATTGACCTCTGCTTTGAGACACACATACTCGAGCACACACACACACACACACACACACACACACTCATGTGCACACTCATGCACCCGCAGGAACTAGGCAGTGAGATGATTGTAGGCATAAGTAGTCAATATGCTGGATAGCTAGATTGACATACTTTGCCATATTATAGACAACTCCTTCCAAAAACTGTTTTAATTAATAGATAACAAGATTCATTACAATTTGAAAATTTTTTATTTTTATTTTATTTTATGCTCATGGCTGTTTTGCCTGCATGTATGTCTGTATACCACATGTGTATGAGACTGGTGTCCATGAAAGCTAGGATAGGATACCAGATAACCTGAAACTGAAGTTATGGAAGGCTGTGGCTGCCATGTAGATGGTGGGAATTGAGCCCAGGTTCCCTGGAAGAGCAGCCACTGTTCTTAACCACTGAGCCATCTCTCTAAGCCCAAGACTCACTATAATTGTAGTGAATATACTTATGTCTTTCATCCATGAGAAAGAAAAATCTGTGACCCCATTTTTGACGAACAAAAGTAAGTTAAACCAGAGAGTAAGGGAAGAACCCATTTATTTCTGTTTATTTGGAGTTTGTACTCCCTATGTGTGCTTGTGTGCGTGTGCATGTGTGTGTGTGTGCGTGTGTGTGTGTGTGTTTGGGTTCATGTACACCATGTGTATGCTGGTGAAAACCCAAGATCAATCTTGGGTGTTTTCCCTCCAACCATCCAACTTGTTTTCTGAAACAGCCTCTCTCATTAGAACCTGAGATTGCCATTAGACTAGGCTGTCTAGTCAAGGACTTTCAGGAATCCTTTTGCTACAACCTCCCAAACACTGAGACTACAGGTATGCACCACCATGCTTGGTTTTTCACATCAGTACTGGGGAATCAAACTCAAGTCTTCATGCTCTGCTTGGTGCAGCAAGTTCTTCATCCAGGATGGATCCCTTTTCCCAGCCCACTGTGTCCCGTCATTTTGACAGGTGAGTCTGAGTACATGGACTAACCCTATCTCAGGTTGTTGACAAGGTTTCTTGGAGGGGAAAGGGAGGATATGCATGATTGTCACTAGCCCACCAGCCCACTTCACAGAATGTCAAGAGCAGCTTTTATCTGGGGGACCCCGACATGGTTGATGCCTAAGGTTATGGAAGCCAACCAGGTCTTGCTGGCCTACAGCTGGGGGTGCTGTGGGTCTGAAGCCTGCTTGCCTATCTTCTGCACAGGGCCCTTTCTGACTTTAATTGCGTCCTCCTAGGCTGAACTCACAGGTGGCTCTCCGCGGAGGAGGTGGTCCCCTCTCCCCACAGCCCCGGCTGCTCATTCCCTCAGTGGCTTAGCTGGGCCATGATGAAACAGAAGCTGGCGACTTCTCCGTTCTTTACACAACCTGGTGTTAGAGACTGACCTTTCACCCCTGGAGATTTGGAGGATTAAGGCTGCTTTTAAGTCCCGCTCTGGCGGCTAATCCACCACTTTGCCTGGGTGTTATGTAAGCACTTCCTGACTCACCCTTTAAACCCTGCAAACATAATAAAAGAGCGCATAACCTTTACCTTCGGATTTCACCACTGTCTTTTGCGCCGGCAGCATCAACCATGGAAGGATCCAGAAACAGAAAGCTAATAAGTGATAGCCTCATTTCTTTTTCTTTTTTGCCCTGGGACATGTAACAAACATTACAATATTTAATATATTCGGGTCAAATAGTTGTAGGGGAACACCAAAAGCTTCAGACTGGGCAAACAGTGTTCCCCCTCCCCTCTAACTGCATATATTTCCCCACAAAACAATGAAGCAGATGGTATTTGGTGTTTCCTCCCCTCCTCCTTTTAAGCAAATTAGAACCAATAAGGCCCAAGTGATGGTTGAGAAAATAGGCTTAGAGTAACATAGACTTTGACTCTTGTTGTCTTGGTCCCGTATCATCTTGATACAAACAGTAAATCCCAAATTCAACTTTCCCAATCTCTGTGCATCCTTCATCTGGCCAGAGAGCTCTCCTGAATGCTGATGCAAACCTGCCTGACTGCCTCCATGGTCTAGTAAGCAGCCCCCAGATTTCTGGCTAGCAAGTCCTTGGCACACACAGCTGTTCTCGGTTAGCCAAAGAGTAGTTAACGCCACTAGAGCTCATGATCTGACCATGTTGAGAAAGTCCTGTGGAGAAAGGACTGTGGGGCCAGTGGAAGATGGTTCAGTTGATTGAGTGCTTGTTTCAAAAGAGGACTCAAGCTGAACCTCAGGACTTATGTAAAAGGTCTTGTAAACCCAGTGTTGGGGAAGTGGAGGAATTCTGGCACTCACTAGCCACACAGCTTAGTCTTCTTAGTGAATTCCAGGCTAGGGAGAGACCTTAATAAATGAGAGAATGAAAAGGGGAAGGAATGGAAGAAGAAAGGAAAGGAGGAGGGAAGGAAGGAAAGAAGAGAGGGAGGAGGGAAACATAGGCTCCATCCAAGGAGAGTTGTTCTCCATAAGCATGTGCACATATGTACATTACAACTGCATCTTCACATGTATGAACATACATATCCATACAGTTGTGTGCTTTTACACACATACACACACACACTTAAGAGAGGACTCTGGCTTGGATTGATACCTGTTTTTATTCTCAGTTTTGTTTTGTTTTGCTGTGCACACTAGAAGGTTCATCAGACCAAACATGACAGTACCTGGAAGCGAAAAGAGACAGCTAAATGGATCATCCTCAGAACTGCAGAGCAAAGAAACGATAGCAATACATTCAGGCACCCTCTGTCCTGTGGGTTAGTGTGTATAGTCCTCAGCTCTGCATGCAGCCACCCCTCTGTCTTGAGGTGTCACTATGCTTGGTCCTCAGTTTCTTTATCTTCGAATGGTGACAAGATCGGAGTCCTTGCTTCTGATCACTGGAGGCTAGTGTGATATTTTCATGAAAGTTAACTCACAACTAAATGTCCCCAGGAAAGTTTTAGCTGAATATGTGAGGTATCATTTTAAAATGACTATTTGATGAGATGGCTCAGCAGGGAAAGGTGCCTAATACCAAGCCTGATGATCTGAGTTTGATGTATGGGAGTCATAGACTGAAAGGAATGAATGAGCTCCTATAAGCTATCTTTTGACCTCTACATGTGCCCCCTATCCACAATAATTAAATAACTAAACAATAGAATTTTGAGTGGATAATCAATGAAAATTAACAAATAAATACTTATTATCCTTAAATACTGTAGTAATATAATTCAACAATGGCCATGAGTGTCCATTCAAGTGCCTCATATGCTACATAAAAATTTTTGGAGTCTGTGTGTAGGTATGGTACATGTGTGTAGAGAGAATCTCTTAGAAACATTACCTGTCAATAAAAATGCCGATGGCCAATGAGCTGAGGCAGGAAATAGGAGGTGGGACACTGGCAGGAAGAGAGAGGATTCTGGGAAATAGTAAGAGATAAAAAAAAGACACCAGGTGAGCTGAGAGATGAGTTGGGAGACAGACCAAGAAGACAGATGCTGAGGAGATGCTAAGGAAGAAGCAGACTGGTACTGAAAGAGAGATAACCTGCCACATGGTAGAAATAGAATAGTTTAAATGAATTAAATAAGTTAGGAGGTAGTCAGGGAATGAGCCAAACCTTGTGACCTAGTCATTTAATAATAATTAGTCTCAGAGTCCTTATTGATGGACTAAGGGACCGGGAGTAAAAATGGACTTAAAAATTAAGTTTACACCTATGTATCATTGCAATTATACTGTCTGTGCACATGTAGATGTTCATGTAAAAGCCAGAATTGGTACTGAGTTTGCTTCTCCATAGTTCTCCACCTTATTTTTTTGAGATAGAGTTTCTCTCAGACTGAAGCTAGAACTCACTGATTCTACCAGGCTGGCTAGCCAGTGGGCCCCAGATGCTTCTATCTCTGCCCTCTAAAGCCTGGGGGATTTTTTCACAGTGCCATTAAGGATGGGAAGATATGGAAGCCCAATGCCAGTGATCTATGGAGAAGAAAGCAAGCAGCTCTCCATATTCCGTGTGGGGGATTTAATGGGCACTGGGGCATATAGAAAATTTTCTGACAAACGATATGTGCCAATCATGTCTGATGAAATATAGTTTTTCAGTCAGTCTCTTCAGAGTTTTACAAATGTCCTGTTTGTGATGGGAACATCCTTCCTTATAGGTGGATGAATCATCACTTACAGCTTGTGTGAAACTCACATGCACATGAAAACAAATGCTGCCTTGTTTACTGCTTTTGGACCCATCCACATGCTGTGTTATAGCTGAAGGGCCACTCTCAGGCACATCCAAAACCTCCTTAGTGTTCTGCTCAGCTGTCTCAGACATGAAAACAAATAGAAGATGGCATGGTGGAAGGAGAGGTGGTCTGAAGGAGAGGGACCTATCGTCCAGTTCAAGCTGAGATCCTCATTGTCACAGCACAGAAAACTCAGGCATGCTCAGATCTGGGCCCACAGCTAGGTACAGTCAGTCACAAGCTCAGCTCCATTGTCTCTTGTGAGGACACTTACTAGGTCCAGTCCTTTTCCAGACCTGCTAGGTGAATAAAGGAAAATCCAAGTATCCCTACCTGACCTTGCTGTATAACCAAAGATGACTTTGAACTTCTGATCATTCTGCCTCTACCTCCAGAATGTTGGAAGTTTATACAATACTCTTATATGAAGATCAAAGGCAGGACTCCACACATGCTAGAGCAGCATTCCACCTCCATGTAAATATTTTCATCTGTGAAATAGGAACATGAAGACTTCCCACACCCATCTCTCAAGGCTTGTCTGAAGAACAATGAAAACAAACAATAAGATTTTGTGTTTAAAAATTGTAATATCAGAAAGCTCTGAGACAACTATAAATTCTACAGAGACGCTTTGTTATGTCCACTATAAAAGGCTCTATAATAGTAATTGATACTGAATAGATGTTTAATGGATATTTGAACAGTGAGGGAATAAAATATTTGTATAATGCCAAATTAATATGACAGCACAAAATCATGAGTTGGGGCATACTTACATTGGGATACTATAAACATGAGGCTTTTTCTGGGGAGACATGAATATACATCTATTCACCCCAGAAAGAGCACTGAGGAACAAAAGAAGTGATTTATCCATCTTGGGAAACCAAGGTTACTTACAGGAGAGTGAATAAGGGTGAACATGGAAAATTCAAAGTCAGCTGCATCACGAAAAGTGCACATGGGTAGTAATAATGAAAGTTGTCTCTCCAGAGCTCTCTGCATGGTTTGTAGGCTGCTCAACAAAGTCAGGCAGTCTTCTCTCCTCTCC
>NW_021604653.1:6831943-6913354 GCF_004785775.1 Grammomys surdaster
ACAGTCCTTACAGCTTATCTATGCCTAAGGAAAACAAGACTGTGTGATTCTTGCAAGTTCTTGGGACATTCTGAGATTTGTGAGTTTACTTCCTAAGTCTCCACATTCCTGAGTCTCGGTGAATCTCCCTTTTAAATGGAATATTTCTACTCAAAGAAAATGGCTAAACAACAACCAAGTTACAAAAGTCAACTATTCTTTGCTAACCAATGTTTCTTTAAAACACCACAGTAATTGCTTTAAGAAGGCTATTTGCAGATGATACAAGAAGCCATTAAAATTACAATGAAATAACTTTAAACTCAATGTCATTTGGGCTGACATACATATAAAGACCCAAGAAAACACAGGGATTCTTGAGAGGTTCAAGTGTATCTTAGTGTTGAGATGAAGAACTTAATTGTCCCCTCCTGACTTTGTGCCTCTAACCTTGCATATAGTCACAACATACTTGTAGATGTATTTTTTCGAAATTAGAAATGATGGGACAAAATGAAAAAGAACCCCCAAAGCATCTAAAAATGAAGCTTTTTAAGTGCACACACTAATGATATCTCAATTAAGATTTTTTATTCATTCCTGTGATGTCATGAAATTTGCAGGCCAATTAATGGAACTAGAAAAGGTATTCATTTTTAAAACCTTTAAATGTATTGCACTACTTAATTAGTAGAGATTTAATTAGTCTTATTTTATGTGTCTGAACATTAGCCTGCATGTATGTCTGTATAACATGTACTTGCCTGAGGAGACCAGAAGGAGCTGTTAGAACTCCTGAAACTGGAGTAGTAGATGGCTGTGTACTGGGACCCAAACTCAGGCCTTCTGCAAAAGCAGCAAGTGCTCCTTGGTGCTGAGCCTTCCCTCCAGCTAGATTTGAAATTCTTAAAGCCTAGATTATCAAAGACTGTTTGACCTATGCTCTTGATGTGCTTTTAGAAGAAAAGAATGCAGTCTTCTAGGCAAACAACAGCAAATTTGAAAGAACATCAATAGCTCAGGCACTAAGATCAATGATTAATAAATGGGACCTCCTGAAACTGAAAAGCTTCTGTAAGACAAAGGACACCATCATTAGGACAAATCCACAGTGTACAGAATGGGAAAAGATCTCCACCAACCCCACATCTGACAGAGGGATGATAGTCAATATATATAAAGAACTCAAGAAACTAGACATCAACAAACCAAATAACCCAATTTAAAAGTGGGGTACAGAGCTAAACAGAGAATTCTCAACAGAGGAATCTCCCAATGGCTGAGAAACACTTAAAAAAAATGTTCAGCATCCTAAGCCTTCAGGGAAATGCAAATTATAACACATTCTCATGCTAGAGAGAATGTGGAGCAAGGGGAGAACTCTTCCACTGTTGGTGGGAGTGCAAAATTGTACAGACACTTGGGAAATCAATTTGCCAGTTTCTTAGAAAACTGGGAATAGATCTACCTCAAGACCCAGCTATACCACTCTTGCACATATAGCCAAAGGATGTTACACCAAGCCACAAAGACACTTGCTCAAATATGTTCATAGCAGTTTTATTTGTAATAAGCCAGAAACTGGAAACAACCTAGATCTCCCTCAATCAAAAAGTGGATAAAGAAAATGGGGTACATTTACATAATGAAGTATTACTCAGCTATTAAAATCAATGAAATCATGAAATTTGTAGGCAAATGGATGGAACAAGAAAAGATCACTTTGAATGAGGTAATCTAGAACTAGAAAGACAAACATGATAGGTACTCAGTTATAAGTGGATATTAGTCACAAATTAAAGGATAACCATGCAACAATTCAAGAACTCAAAAAAGCCAAGTAACAAGAAGGGCTCAAAAGAGGATGCTTGAATGTCACTGAAAAGGGAAAATAGAGTAGACATCATGGATGGATAGGGGGAGAAGACTGGATGGGGGAGGAGTAGAAATAGGAACAGGGGGAACCAGGTAGAGGGAGGATGGAGGGAAAAGGACTGGGAGAGGTTACTGGAATGGAGGAGTCTAGGCATATCTGGGATGAGCTAGAAATGGAATGGCAATGGAACCCCCCAGGAATCTATGACGGTGACCCTAGCTAAGACTCCTAGGAATGGAGGATATGGAGCCTGAACAGGCCATCTCCTGTAACCAGGTAAGACTTCCAGGAGAGGGACTGGGACACCAACCCAGCAACAAAACCTTCCACCTACAATTTGTTCTGCCTAAAAGATGTACAGGGGTAAAGATGGAACAGGAATTGAGGGAATGGCTAATCAATGACTGGTTCAGCTTGTGAACCATGCCACAAGAGAAACCCCACCCTTGACACTGTTAATGATATTTTTCTATACTTGCAGATAGGAGCCTAGCATAACTGTCACCAGAGAGGCTTCACCCAGCCACTGATGGAATCAGATGCAGAGACCGACAACTAAACATTAGTTGGAGCTTGGGGAATTCTGTATAAGAGGAGGAAAGATTGTAGGAGCCAGATGGGTCAAGGGCACCACAAGAAGACCTACAGAGTCAGCTAACCTGGACTCATATGGGCTCTCAGAGACTGAACCACCAACCAAAGAGCATGTATGGAACTGACTTAAGCCCTCTGCATACATGTAACAGTTGGATAGCTTGGCCTTCGAGAGAGACTCCTAACAGCAGGAGGTGTCTCTGACTCTGTTTCCTGCCTTTGGATTCCTTTCCTCTAACTTGGCTGCCTTGTCTAGTCTCAATAGGAGACGATCTACCTAGTCTTATTGCAGCTTCATATGCCAAAGCTGGTTGATATCCATGGGAGGCCTCCTCTATTCTGAAGAGAAAGGGAGAAGGAGTGGATGGGGAAAGGAAGGGAGGTAAGAAGAGGGGGACTGGGAAGAGGGAATGGAAGGAAAACTGGAGTCAAAATGCAAAGCTAATTAATTAATTAGCTAAGTAACTGATTTTAAAAAGAGGTAGTTGGTACAGTAGAGTGACTGAGGATGTGGATGAACCCTGGAGTGACACAAGGTAAGTCTTTTATTACTAGCTGTGATCCACTGGACATGGCACAGCCCCTGTTTAGTCAATTACTACAAAACAGGTTGAGAATGTAGTTCAGTTGATATAGCACTTGCCTAGTCCCCAGGTTTGACCCTCAAAACCACATACAGCCATAGAGCTGCCGTAACCCCAACAATTTAAGAAGTGGATTGCAAGCTTAAGGCTATCTCCAACTTCCTGACCAGCGTGGGCTACAGGAGATAGTGTCTCAAAACAATTTTTTTTATTGTATGAAATCAGTTAAAAAGCATTATGTTAGAGAGGTATCTGACATATAAAAGGGATTTAATAGCTGTGTTCTTTATTACTTTGTCTTGGAAAGTTCATTTATTTCCAGTGTTCCAGTCTCAAGATTGATATAATAATACATTGACAATTCAAATTATAGTGACCACTAGGAATTGTATGTGTCATTATTTTGGGTCTGATCCTACACAGGTGTCATATCTCCCAAATCCACCTTTGGTAGTCTCTTTGTCTTTCTAACCATTTTCTTGTATGTATGCATATGTGTATATTTGTGTGTGGTAAATGTACATGTTGGTATGTGAGCCTGAGGGTGGAGGCCAGAGGTTGACACTGGTTGTCTTTCTCTGTGTTTCACCTTGTGCTTTTGAGACAGGATCTCTCACTGAACTTAGAGCTCACTGATTAGGCTAGGCTGACCAAGGGGGTCTCTCCTGGCTCTTTTCCCATGCCAGCCTTCACTAGGGCTGTAAAACATGCCACCATTTTAAGTGCCTCTAGGTTCTAGGAATCAGTCAGGTCATCATGGCTGCACAGCAAGTGCTTCACCCCCTCCACCTCAGTCACTACCCTACCTCCTTCCTGGGAGTGCTCTAAGTTGCATATTTCTAACAACAGACACATTGCTAGATTTCACCCCAGAAATAACCATAACCGCTTAGAATTGTAGCAGCATGGCCTCCTTGGAGCCCCTACTTATCAGTCAAGAGAAGCAGCTAAGGCAAACAGTTTCCAAATAAAATGGCAATGAAGCAAAGAATCAGGACTGAAGTGTTTGATGGCACAGAAGTCTTTTCAAATTCCAGCATGAAAAGAATCGCTTCAGCCAGGTGTTGCCGTGTCCCAGGAGTCCAGGTAGAGCAATTACTGCAATAACGACAACAGTAAAATGGTTGCAAAAGAGAAAAAAATGAAAAAAACTTCCCTCTAAAGGCCATTCAGGAAAGGAGCCCAGCACCCTATAAACCTGCTGTTTGTACAGATTCCCTGGCAAACAATAGCTGTGAGTCCTGGGAAAACAGTATGTTGTTCGGTCAAAATACTCAGCATTGAAGGTGACTTTTCTTGAAAAGAACCATGTCTGAGTTGGGGGCTACAGTGGTTGGATGATTTCCCTTTGTGTAAAAGCCATTTAATATGACTGTGCGTAAGAAATGGACCTCTTCTTACAATCTGTCTTACTTTCTACATATCAAAAGAGATGGATTAGTGTTTGTTGAATTGCCTTTTAGTAGAATCACCTGATTCCGTATATAAAAAATAAACACAAGCTAGTCCATTAGATCTGGAAGGTGGGGTGCTGGACCCCTTCATTTGCACCGGAGAGGCCCTGGGGGAATTGGGAGAGTGTCTTAAAATGCAGGGAGACCATTAGAAGATTCCTTCTGTCTTGAGTAAGTCCAAATGTCCGCAGTGCATCCTCATATCCAGCTACCTTCCTGCTCACTGACAGCCTGCTCTGCTTGGGGGCATGTTTATGGAGTCTGGAGGAGAGATTATCTGAAATACAAACAAGGGTAAAAGCAGCCACAAACCAACATCAGTCCTAATGGTGGAGGAAAAAAAAAGGCATCTTGGCTCTTAGGAAATTCAGAGTTCCAGGACTGGTCCTCAGCCTGGGGAGAGGTTAATGCCTATCTCTAAGATTCATTTCCAGGTCTGTATAACACCAGGATGGAGAGATGTGGGATTCACCCATATTAGATAGGGGAAAAGCCCCTTCAGTCCTGGAGCCTGGCATTAACAGTAACAAAGCAGTGCTTTGGAAGAATCTGGAGAAGTTGGAGAGTGGAAGCCTGACCTCTGGTAGTTTGCTATTGTTGTTTAGATTCTGTGATACTCTGAAGTCACCATTGTGGAGCCTTGCAAACTCACCTAGGAACTTGTCCTGACAGCTAACATAAACACAAATGTGGAGATCGGTGTCCATGGTCTGTCTCTGCAGAGGCAAGGAAGGATTGCTGATGGCTATTCTCAACACCTTTGAGCTTTCTCAAGTCCGATATCTTCAGTTTATTTTTACCTCAGTGTGGAAATTGCAACTGACTTCAGCTCTAGACATTGTGAATTAATTTCCTATGCCTGCCCCAGGGGTCCAGGGAGGAAATGGGTGCACCTGCCCCAAATCAAATGAATAATTCATACGGCATCTGGCCCAAAGGTGATAGGCAGCATAGCAATGCAAAAACAGCTGGAAACAAGATCATGGACATCTCCCCCTGCCAAACACACACACACACACACACACGCACACACACACACACACACAGAGAGAGAGAGAGAGAGAGAGAGAGAGAGAGAGAGAGAGAGAGGAGAAGGTAACTGTATTTAGCTTATTATTTGGTGCTAATATTATCTTTTAGTAATATTATTATCTTCCAAGTTTGACCAGCTCAGAGTTCTGTTGCAGCCAGGCCTCAGATGATAAAGGACAAAGCAGACAGGGTGCAGGAGTGGTTATATGGTCACCCTTTTGGCACTAGGGGTGGGAGCCTGCAGAATGTGGCTCTGAGTACCCAGCCATCCATGTTTCCTCCCAGATCAGAGCTGGTATTGTAAGAATATGATGCCTTGACATGGCCACCCTGAGATAAACCCAATGCTCTCATTTGACAGTTATGCCACAGTAGAAGATTTTTACAAAGAATGCCCTACACACATGTCCATCCCACTGGCTCTGTGTGTGTGTGTGTGTGTGTGTGTGTGTGTGTGTGTGTGTGAAGCTTCTGTGTGCCCTGTTGCACATGTGGAGGCTAGAGATCAAGCTGGAGACTCATTCTTTAGATTCTGTCCACCTTGTTTTTTTGAGACAGAGTCTCTCCCTGGCCTGGAGCTCATGAAGTAGGTTAGGTTGGCTGACTGGAGAGTCTCAGGGATCCTCCTCTGTCTTAGTTAGGGTTTTACTAACTAAAGTTAGTGAATAGACAATCATGACCAAGGCAACTCTTGTAAATGACACAGCTAATTGAGACTGGCTTACAGGTTCAGAGATTCATTCCATGATCATCAAGGCAAGAGCATGGCAGCATCCAGGCATGCATGGAGCAGGAGAGCTGTGAGTTCTACATCTTCATCCAAAGGAACACAGGAGGAGACTAACTCTTCCACATTGGGCACCCTCCACAGTGACTCACTTCCTCCAGCAAGGCCACATATCCTAACAGTACCAATCCCTATGGGCCAAGCATATTCGCACCCCCACACTCCCCTCTCCACCTCTCAGTACTAGAATTCCAAGTACCTAGTACTATGTCAAGATTTTTTTTAAGGGTTCTGAGGCTGAAACATGGATCCTCATGTTTGCACAGAAAATGCTTTATTAACTGAGCTATCTCCTCAGTTTCCACTGGCTCTTCTCCAGAAACACAGATGTTGAAAGAATGGAGATATTCATTTGTTTTCCTTGAATCTGGGTGGCTTGCTGTATTATAGTGAATAATATAATCCAGTAGACAAAGGGCTACATGACGTCTAAGAGAAGATCATGGCAGGTGTTATATAATTTTTAACTAATTTATATTTTCACAATGCATATAATGTATTTTGATCAAGTCTACCATCCTTATCCTCTACTTAAATTTCTTCCCTACCCTCTACTACTACTTTCTCCCTCTCCCATTTTATGTTCTCCCCCCCCCCGTGTGTGTGTGTGTGTGTGTGTGTGTGTGTGCTTAGATGCTTCTGCTCTCTATAAAATATGGTTAACTGCTGAGACCCTGAGACCCTGCTTTTCCTGCTTTTTTTATTCTGTTAACCCTAGGAGTAAAAGAATTTGCAACTCTAAACAATTGCATCCCCACAGCATCCAGCTGGCCTCAGAGTCAGTGTTGTCAAGGCTGAACTTGAACATCTACTTCTCTAGTCTCTACCTCCCAAGTTCAGGAATTACCATGTGTCCCACCAGGTTAAGCATATGCAGTTGCTGGGGATTGACACAGGGCTTTGTGTGTTCCAACAAGACACTCTACCTACTGAGCTAAATTCCTAGACACACACACACACACACACACACGATTAGCAGACACAGTTCCCTGTTTATAACGGTTCAATTAGTGATATTTTGCCTTTATACTAGAATGACATGATAGTCATTTAGCAAAAATCATTTAATGTTTAGAATTAAGCACATTCACCTATTTAATTTTCATACATATCTGACTGTGACCATATTTGCCCATTAGCATCTCATGCTTCCCACACTGATAGACTCACTTCCTCGGCCCAACTAGTCACCCTCCTATTTCTGTGTCTTACTTTGTATAAAACAAAACAAACAAACAAACAAACAAACAAACAAAAAACCACCTTGTGCGAGTAGCTCTAGCTGCTGGGTGTTCATGGTTGTATCAGCTGTGTCATATCAGATGTCAGCATAGTCTTTTAATTCAGGTCCTTTTCTGAGTTAGTGATACAGGGCACAGAGCTCTCCAGCAACACTGAGCCACAGGTCAGTGTTGGTGCCTTTAGAGGCCATCAAAAGGCACCAGATCCTCTGGAGTTGGCACTCTATACAGTTGTGAGCCACCCTATGTGAGTGCTGGTGACTGAGTGCCTGTGCTTTGCTAGAAAAGTAAACACTCTTAACCACTGAACCATTTCTCCAAACCTATTATTATTATGGTTGTTGTTGTTATCATTTTTTAACAAAAAGGTTTTGTATTGTGTGATTTTGCCCATCTGTAGGTTTATGCAAGTATTCTGAGAAAATGTAAGTAAGGCAACCTGAGCTATAAGCCTCCACAGATTAGGCACATTGAATATATCTTTGACTTAATGACATTCTAAGTTTACAATGGGCAAAATCATCACACACGTACCAAGAAGCATTTGTATATAAGACAGCATGTGTTAATTAGCTTCATCTAGCCATCTCATTGAACGGTGGTGTTAACTGGCTGATAGTCCTTCATCACCACACCATGGTGAGCTCCGTCTGGTCCCCCTGTGATACTTGTCTTTGCTATCATTCTCCCCAACTTGGCCATGCTCCCAAGGCCTCCAGCAATTGCTCTGAAGATCTGTGAGGCCCACATGCCAGGATCCACTAACAGCCATGCCTATCATCTTTGACATTTGCCTCTGGAACACAAAGGTAGGAAAACAGAGCTAGGAACAGTATCTCTATGGGCCATGAATCAGGAAGCCTATAAATGACAGATGAGAAGAATAGAACAGAGCTACTCATAGCCCACCCCACCATAGTTTATCAGCATTTTTTAAAGGAATTTGAAAACAACTTATGCAGTAGCCTTGGGGCCTTTCAGTTTTGACACCATAAGGGCTGGGGAACTCTTTGAAATGTGGAGTCAGGTCAGCAGGACCAGGTGTTTCTCATTGTTCTAGAGAAATGATGTGGACTTCACTGGGTCTTGGTAGAGCAGCAGTAATATCTGCCAGGGGGTTGGAGCTGAAGGGCAAGGTCCTTCCCCTTTCCTACCAGCTGTAGTTAGAGGGCCCAGGGGTCGAAAGTGGGTAGAAGACAGCCTTAAGATTTAGATCCCTCACACTCTATCTAAATTCTGCACATCCCTCCAGAGCCTGACCAACCTCACATCTTTTTGGGTATCTTTTCTGAGCACACTTGTCCATTCTTTATTGTCCCTCCCTCTGAGCAGCTTCTAACAGTATCGCAATGTCATACCATTTGGTGCTGCCAACTGGAGGTGCTCAGAGTAGAATCAGTATAATACCTAAAGTAAAAATAGTTCATAAAAATAAGAAAAGCCAATGAAATTCTGAAGGTTACTGAGCAAGAAATTCCAGCCACTTGTATGCAATTTTCCCTAACCACGTAGGACCTTGGTATTGCAGAAGGTGCTAGAGTATATAGGCTGGGGAAGGTTAGGGGATGGGCTCCATCTATGTGCATCTCTATGGAGAAACCATTGTGCTTGCTGAGCGAAGACTTTCCAGTGTAGATGTTTGAAAGTCACCCACACTGCAGACAGTAAGACCTCCTTACACAGATGTATAAGTGGGACCCAAAAGCTCATTGGTTCCCCAGAGTAAGCTTTAGTGAAATTGTTCTTGGGGCCTTAGGAAGATGGGGCAGACAGTGCTCACATGTGCTTAATGCCTGGAATAACACACACACACACACACACACACACACACACACCATATATATACCAATCACACCCTCCTGTGTTCTTCCAATCACCTCTGTATTACCTAGGATACTTAATACTAGGTAAGTGCTGTGTAAACAGTTGCTATACCATGCTGTCTAGGGGATAATGACCAGGAAAGATGTCTGAACATGTTCAGTAAACACTTTTCAAAAATAGTTCCCATTCTTGGCGGTTGAGATATGCAGATACAGAACCCAGGCATACGGAGGTCTAACTGTACACAGCCAATTCATTTGTAATTTTAATCTTTTTGAAATTATTCATGTGTGTGACTATAAACAGGACAATGGATGGCCAGAAGTGAAAGTTAAAGGTGTTCGTGAGCCACTGGGCACTGGGAACTGAATTTAAGTCCCCTGCAAGGGTAGCCAACACTCTTTACCATTGAACCATCTCTCCATGTAACCTTTCAAGCTTAGCAGCTGATAACTAGCCAGCTGTAACTACCAAGCTACTCCACATCATTGCTTTTAAATTGTAGAATACACAAGCCTTTCAGTACATTCTGATAGCTTCTGGAGCCATGTCACTACTTGAATTTACACATCTGCTCTCTTCAAAGGACCTGTTTCATCCTTAATTTTACAAAAGTACATCTGAGTAATAACATAGCAATTGCTGCTGCTTTTGTATTGGGATCTGAACCTATGACCTTATGAGTGCCAGGCAAGTGCTTTCCCTCTGAGCTACTTAGATGCAGCAACTACTAACTTCAGTTCTTTTGAGCTATAGGTTGGATCATTATGGATCCGTAGTGAGTTACATTTTTTGTTTAAAATGCCATAAGAAGTTACTGATGATGTTTAAGGATCAACAAAGAAACTTCTCTTTTTGATGTGTGTATGTGTGTGTATGTGTGTGTGTATGCATATGTGTATTGTGTACATGCCCATGTGTGTGCTCACACACACACATATATGTGTGCCCATCTGTATGTTTGATCATGTGTGTGTCCATGTGCATGCACACTTTTAAGCAGGCCATCGGGACCTCTGGATGTTATTCATCAGGAGCATAGTCCACTTTCTTTTATAAAATGCAGTCTCTTCTAGTCACTGAGGTCACCAAGTAGGCTGACTTGGCTGGCTTGCAAGTCATGGATCTGTTGGGTCTTCCTCTCCAGTCCTGGGACCAGAGCAAGCATCAATACACCTGACTATTTTTATGTGAGTCTAGGGGATCAAATTCAGATCCTTATGCCTGCGTAACAAGCACTTCACCAAGTGATCCAGATCCCTAAGCCAAGAAAATATTTCTGGTCCATGTTTTTGGACTTGATTGGTGCTTCTTAAAGGGCCACCACACATTCTAGAAAGTAGCGCAGGCTCTGATGCTCATCGGCAGGCAGCAGGAAATAGGACAATATGAAAATATACCTTGCTCCAAGTTGTAAAGCAGCATCTTACCATAGCAAGCTGTGGACAGACACTGAGCATCTGTGTAAAGTCCATTGTTAAAGTGAACTCACAGAATGAGTCTAGCATAAGAAAGAGTCCAAGATCCATGGGCCAGTGGTGTAGGAGTCTGGATATCATCCAGATGAAGAGGGCAGAAGAAGCAGAAGGTAAAGAAGAAGAGGAAAGGACAGGCTGGGTTTAAATTTGGTACCATGGAAGCCATAAACAAAAGTATTGTCTTCTGTAGAAAGAGAGTTGGCATAGACAAAGTTGACAGGACAAAGCCTGCACTTTGAGCCATAAGCACAGCTGGAGTTGGGGTTTCTGCAGCAACTTTCTTGCACATGGACAGCAGGACAGCTCATCCTACCCCAGGTCCTGAAGATCAGGGATAGAGGTGCTGTCACAGGTATTCATTTCCACTCCCTGGTTCCTGGAGAGTGAAACTTGTGAAGAAAGCACTGTGTGTCATCTATGTGGCTGACTACCCCAGTGAGAGCAGCCAGTGGCTAGCTTCTCAGGAAACTAGATTATGTTGTCTTCTTCATTTGTTTCTATGATGCTGCCCGTCACTGTACCCCATGGGAAGACTCACCGATGATGACTTATAGCTCATGCAGTAGAGCTTAGGTGGCTTTTGCTTGTCTGATAACTCACCATGGGGTTAGAGAATATCCCATTGAAAATGAAATGAGCCCCAGTCTCTAGGACAATTTTAATATGCAGACAGAGATAAAAACCAATGACCAAAGAGTCTTTAATTAATAGTAACTGTTTTCCAAAAGGGTCCCTAGACCTCTGTTCTAAGGCCTGTTAGAGACAAGGGCATGTGTCAAAAGTTGAGAGTTGCAGCCTCTCCCCTGCTGCATGGGTGCTGCCAAGCACGTGTTTACAGTGGGTACCACTGCCTACTGTAACCAGGAGGTGTCATTAGAGGAGTACATCTGTCTGTCTCTGTATAAGGAACCCCACTGTGCTTCATCTCAGTCTTGTAGAGTTTTGACATTTAACATATGAGGAAACCAAGGCCCTTAAATATAATGAGCATGGGAATGAATATCTCCAATTATATCACTGCTTTGAGGCATAGTGTTTTCTCAGTTAGAGTTCTTGGGATCACAAGCATGTCACCACACCTGGCTTTTTTTTTTCATGTGGGTTCTGAGGATAGAACTCAGCTCCTTGGGCTTTCAAGGCAAGCACTTTACAGACTGAGCCATCTTGAGCCCCATTCCACACCTTTAACAGACCAATGAGCACATCTGAACAGTTACTTGTGGTGTTTATTTTGTATAGGTGTGCCATCATGCTGATAAGAGACATGGCATGAGAATAATAATAGTCATGGCCCCTTTGCTTTTCTGAGCACTTGCCCCTGCTAGGCAATGCTCAATGCATTTCAAGGTGAGTTACTATCCTCATTATGCAGTAGATGTTATTAACCCATTTTATGGACTTGGAACCAATACACAGTGAACTCTAATAATGGTACTAAGATCAAGCAGTCAATATATAGTTTACTCACAGAGCTTGTCTCTGAAGTGCTGGGGAAATTTTATGAGATTAAAGTATTTTGTTGATAGCTAAACTACTCTAAATGTAGTTCACTTGAGGAACAAGCACATTTTCACAGGCACAATCTATCCAACTGAGGCTTCCTGGCTTGTGTCGGAGGGTTAGGCTGCATGGTGGGGGACTCCGGTGAGATTTTTGGCGGGCGAGCATCCCCCTCCAGGCTCTTAGGTTAGTTGTTCTGTGAATTCATCGCACACAAATATTTTATGACTGCATTTATTCTTCATAACAATATGAATGAGCTACTGAATACAAGCCAAATCCCTTATGAAGCCAGAGGAAGAGTGATTAAATTATAATCATCCTGGATTAATTAATCTATAATATTTGCTCTTTATATGAAAGAAGAAAATCAGCCTTCAACATAAAGGTTATGTACTCTTGAGGTCTGTGTCTTAATAAAGGAAGGGCTTGGGGAGAAAACTTGACAAGCCCCCAAGATACGACACGTTGTAAATGTAGACAGAGGGTTATTACTGATATAAAATATATTCAATGTAATTATCAGTCACAACAAATAATCAGAGTGGTGATAATGAATAATTAACATTTTTATACTCCTATAGCCATGTGTCTAACAGATAAGTGTGCAGCATTGAATTAATTTATTGTGCTATAGCATTTTTAAGGCATGAAAATTGCCTAATCAAAGCTTTCTTTCCACAACGTTGCCAGATACAGGTAGAACGCACCAGTGAGGCTTATTTCTTTGTTTTCTGATTGATAAAATATCTGAAAAAACAAACCTTAAGTAGGGAAATTGCACTAAGAATTAAGTCAAGGTGAGCTATTGATGTAAGTCAAGAGGACACAGATTTAAGGACACTGCTTTTGGTCCCTGGAATTAGGAGTTAAGATGTGTGAAACACAGGGCTAGGGAGACAGCTCTCTGTGTAAAATGCTATTTGTGTAAGCATGAAGACGAGTTTGGATCCCCAGAATCCTCCATCAGCCAGATCGGACAGGGCATACCCGTGTTCCCAGCTCTGTTCCAGGGAGATGGGTGCAGGAACACAGACAGGGAAGTTCATGGAAGCTCATGGAGCAGGTAGCCTATGTATGCAGTGGCAAACAAGAAGGCCTGCTGACTTGAGCTGTTACTGGGAGGTCACAGACTCATCCGCTCAGATCAGGTACCTAAAGCAAGCACGGATACCAGAGGAGGAGGATTATGTGAGCAAAGTTGATTCTACATCCTGGTCCAGCAAGGATTCTCATGCAACCTGAATCGTGGAAGCCCAGCACCCAAGTAGAGCATGAGATGCTAGCAAGCAGGTTGGTGGAAGGTAGTAAGATCTTGGACTTGTTGTTTAGTAGTTCTCCATGGCAGCAACATTTAAATGTATGCACATATTAACCAACCATAGAGCCTGTTGAAATGCAGATTCTAGTGCTGGGCAGATGGCTCCATGAGTAAAGAGCTCCTTAGGAGTAGGAGGACTTGAGTCTGATGGATAGAACTCAAATAACAACTGTAACTGTGCACTTGTAATGTCAGCACTGAGGAGGTGGGGACAGGCAGACCCCTGGAGTTCACTGTCCTAGTTTCATTGGTAAGTTCCACTCATTAAAGATTCAGCCTTTTTTTTTAAAAGTGGACAAGGACTAAGGAAAGATTTCTAAGGTTCTAAGGTTGACACATTGTCTTTTTTTTTTTTTTCAGGCCCACATTCATGTACCTACACACAGGGGAAACACAGGAACACATGCAAACCTGGAAATGTAGATTGAGATGCAGTATGCTTGGCAAGGTCTCAGATTCTTTGGTTATACCAAGATCCCGGGTGACCTTTAGCTGCTTTTAGACATATCTTATATTTGCATAATATATGCGCCACTGAGTGAGAACCCATGTGCTCCTCTCCTCTACTTAGCACGGACTCTGTTGTCTTTCCAAAGATGCTGTGAAGGAATCAAGCATTGCTCACTGGGTACCAGCCTGGTCCAGATGTGTGGGTGGTGTCCAGAGAGAACTGAATAGCTTTGCAAATGCTCAGCTTATATGATAAGTGTATATCTTCAGTGTGACTGTATCTTAATTTCTAATGTAACGCTGTCTCAGGGGTGTAACCGGTGACAGCAGGAGTATGCTTGCCCATGTTAGGTGGACATCAACTTTATATTAGCAAAAAGCAACATGACTTTCACACTAACAATCAGAATTTTGTCCTCAAAATGGAAGCAATGAAAAGGATGAGATAGAATAATAATAAAAAAATCTACCCTAGCAGTAATGATGGCTTGGAACCAGTTTCTGTGATTTTTGCTGTCTCTACCTGTCTCTCTCTCTCTCTCTCTCTCTCTCTCTCTCTCTCTCTCTCTCTCTCTCTCTCTCTCTCCAAAGTAGTCCCAGTGGAGTCTGGCTATTGTCATAATTGTCATAGATTTTACATCCTTCCTTTTTCTTTCCAGCACTGAGGATTGAACCTACAGCCTTGTGATAATGAAGCAATTGTTCTGGGGGATTGAACTCCATCCCCCAGCCCTTAAATACATGATATTTAGATGTGTCTCAGCTAGGATTTGAACCCATGCCTACAGGATGCCAAATCTACCTGCTTGGACAACTGCAATAATTATCTCAGGTTTTTCTGAATGATTGCAGAGACTGTAAGTCCATGAGGTATAAGAGGGTACAGCTCACAGGGCTTACACTTGAATAGTTGACATGAAATACACTTAGGGGCTGAAGACATACCTCAGTCAGTAAAGTGCTTGCTTTTCAAACAGAAGACCAGAGTTAGTGTGATGGCTCTTCTTGGTTGTCAACTTGACTACATCAGGAATTAACCAAAACACAAATGACTAGGCATACCTGTGATAGAATTTTTAAAATTAAATCATTTGAAGTGGGAAGACCTACTTGTAATCTAGATCTTAGCAGTAGGAAGATACACCTTTAATGTAGATCACACCTTCTGCTGGAAACCCCATATAAAGGGCACAGAAAAAAAGCAGTAACTCTCTCCTCAATCTTTGCCAATTTGCTCTCACTAGAAGGTCCATCCCTTTATTGGCATTAGAACCTATTTTGTCAAGATTCCAGCATATTCTGAAGGCCAGTTGAGACATCGAGACTTCTTGAACTGAACAACAACTGGATTTTGTTGGTAGACAGCCATTGTTGGGCTAGCTGGACAGCAGCCTGTAAATGGACAAAAGCCATCCTAATAAATTTCTAGAAAACCTTGATGATACAGTTAGGTTCTCAGGACCCAATGAAAAAGCTGTGTATGATGGCACTTATCCATAATCCCAGCCCTAGGGAGGCAGAGACAGGTAGATCCTTGGGGCTCACTGACCAGACAGCTCAGCCTACTAGTTCTAACACAGTAAGAGATGCTGTCTCAGAAAATCAAGGTGAATGGCATTATGAGGAACCACACCTGAAGTTGTCCTCTGGCCACCTGTGTGTATATACATGCACACACACTCACTTACTCCATTGGTGGTGGGAGAAACTACTAAGTCCAACTCCAAAGGCTTAACATGAAATTGCCCTGAGAAAGAAGAATCACTGCACAGAGGGGTAGCCATCCATTGTCTTTTAAAAATTGTTAAAGTCAAACTAGCTCTAGGGACTACAGTGTTAGTTTGATTTAAATGAGGGATGAACACGCAATGGACATGGGTGAAAATAAGTAAGTGATACAGCTTTAGAGAGCAAGTGATGGAGATATATACTTATACCAGAGGATGTCATATGCACTAGAAATGTGACTCCCAAGGCTGTGTGAAGGTCAGCATTGATTATCAACATGACAGGAGCTAGAACCACCTAGGAGACAAGCCTTTGGGAAGGTCTGTGAGGGAGTTTTTAGACTGATCTACATGAAGAAGAACACCCATCCTGAATGTGGCTATGGCTAGAGTTTTGAGCACCAGCTGAGCATTCAGCATTAATCTCCTCCTGCTTCCTGACTGTGGATGTCATGTGACCAAGGCTGCCATGCCTTCCCTGGTACGGTGGACTGTATCCTCTGAAACCACCAGCCAAGCATAAACCCTTTATTTCTCAAAACTTTTCCTATTGTGTATTTGATCGCAGCAATGAGAGAAGTAATGCCTACAGCATGCATCAGTCTCCACTAGGAAAGAGTCAAAATGCCAGTGACTATCGTCCCAATTTTATGACCTACAGTAGCAGAGTATCCTCAGATGAAGAGATGCCGATGTGATGTTCATGTCTACCCTTAGACTCCAGTAGCCAGCACAAGGCTTTTGATGTGGTCTTGCAGGGAGAAATTAGGAGGTACTTCTTGAGGAAGTGAACATCTGGGAAGGTTCAAAGATGTATCTGCTCTGTGTATGTACACATGCATGTATGTGCACATATGTTATATGAGTGCATAGTCATATGTGTGGCAGTTACTTTTTTTCCATGCATTGTGAAAGTGGAGGCCAGAAGTCAGAGGACATCTTTCTGTATTGTTTTCTAACATTTTGTGAACCCAGATTGGCTAGGTTGGTTGGTCTGCAAGCTGCATGAATCCCCCTCTTTTTACCTCTCAGCTCTGGGCTTATACAAATGAAGCATCACCCAGCTTTGTCCATGGGTGCTAGGGAATCCAACTCAGAGCCTTGAGCCTGTATCCTGCTCACTAAACCATCCCTCCTGTCCTGGCGGAAGGATTTTGGAAACACCATCCCCAGGGCTAAATCCATCTCTAGCATATATGCACTTTGACTCTTTGGCCAGGGTTAGAAGTAGATTTCACCAAGAAAACTGGACCAAGACTTTCTCCTGTGGTGCCTGGGGCTGAACCTGACAAGATAAAACAGGCAGTCTGACTGGGTGAAGCACACATGCCTCCCTCTGCTCCCATCCTCAGGGACACTTCGATCCTCCTCTCAGCCTCTGTGATCTATAATGCCTTCTAATAGAATCTCTTTCATTTTTGTTTTAAGATTTCTTGAGGGGGTCCAAAATTTTTGAAAAAAAAATAGCAACCTCCGTGTTTGGCCACTATTGATTACGTTCGGTTCCAGTTGGTGGATTTTTATATAAAAAGAAAGAACAAAGTAATTCTCCTGGGCTGGCCTAAGCTGATTACATTAGAACATATTCTGCCATGTGATTTGAGGAGGGCTTGGTTTCCCTGTGAGCAAGAAGCCTGAAATCAGAAAGATACATGCACATCCATAGAGGAAGAAAACAGAAGCAAGAACTTTGGTCTTGTTAAATAAAATTCTGCATATTATGGGGTGGGGGGCTCAAATATATGACTCTAACTGAAAATACAGCAGTCAGATAACCTACTGATTGAATATATTAGATGTATATATGTATGATATATATAATATATTGACTATATCTAATATATATCGTTAGAAACTGCCCATGGCTCTATATAACTGGTGCCTGGAGGGCAACTAAGACAAGCTGAAATGATTTAAGCACAAATGGTGTACTGGGCAGTCTGCTCAGGGTGGCTAGAAAGCCTCCATGGAGCATTGTGGACCCAGCTTCCTTCTTGCCCGTCCCTTGTCCTTCCCATTTACTCAGTCACCATACTGGTAAGATATTTGGTTCACCTTGAATATTCCTTCTGGGATCTGGCAGAAGTGGGGGAGACAGAGTCAGAAGGACAGGACAGGAGAAGAGAAGAGAGAAATAAGAAGAGAGAATAGAGGAATGAGGAGAGGACGAGGTGGGAGGAGAAGGATTCAAGAACAATTAATTAGTTATGTCAGGGAAGGGATTCTGACAAAGGACGATTACAACAACAACAACATCCATGTGTGAGAGTCTTAAAACCAGATGGAACTTTCCAGATGAATCAGATTTTTCTAAACCAAGGAAATTATATCTGAGGGTGCATAGCATTGTGAAAGTTCATGAACTGGACTTCTTTTTAGCAGGAATGACATAAGAAAGGTAAGTAGAGCCCAGGGAGTCAGGATTTCCTATGTCATGATGCTCCATGGGAGGAGAGGTCACTACAGGAGTGAGAGGATAGCAAAACATATAATCAGATTAGTGTCTGGGAAATTTGGCCTCAGTCAAGTTCTGTCGGGAGACCGAAAGAGGGCAGATGGGGAAGAAACTGGTACTGTGACTCAGGCAAGAAATCACAGAAATAGACTCGGGATGTGTCTCAGTTGGTTGAATGCTTGCCTAGCATGCACAAAGCCCTGGGTTTGATCCCCAGCACTGTTTAAATTGGGCAAGATGATGCACATCTGTTATCCCAGTAACTGAGAAGTAAAGGCAAGAGGAACAAGACTCAGTAAAGGTCCTTGTTGGCTGCGCTATGAGTTCAAGGCCAGTCTGAACTACTTGAGACAGGACTGTCTCAAAATCGAAACCAAAACAAAGGTCTTCCCAAAGCTCAAAGCCTGTCTTCAAACCCCAACCCACTCTGCATAACATGTTCCTTTTGGGGAGCTAGGGAGTTGTCACAAAGTTGTGGAAGATCTGTTAATTTTTGTTGCTATAACTACCACATTGTCATTTGTGCCTAACTCAGGACACATGAGTCTTGCACTGGAATCCATGGTGGCAGGTCAATCTGTCAGCTCTGCAGTAGGCTGAATCTTAGAACCTTCCCAGTTTTTGAACCCTGTGCCATGGCCTTCAGATCAGCTATGTGACTATTTGCAAACTTTTTGACCCATGTCTGGCATATGACAAGGACTTGGCTTTAGTAGTCAGTAAAGACAGCATCTTTAAAGAATGGTTTCTGGGGCTGAAGATAAAACCCAATGTAGTATGATTACCCAGCATACATGAGACCAGGAGTTTAATCACCAGCCCAGCTTAAATGGGGCATGGTGGCACACACTTATAATTGTAGTTGTAAAGAGAAGACAGGTAGATCAGAAGTTCAAAACATTCTTAGCTAAATGTAGAGTTCCAGACTAGCCTAAGCCACATGAGACCCAGTCTCAAAAAACCCAAACCAGAATGATTTCTAAACCCTGATTGCTTGGGTGCAGACTCCACACTGGTGCTGACTTAGGATGCTTAACTTCATCTCTTTCTCAGCTCCTTTGAGATTCTTAATGATCAAAGATGAACTCCTAATTAAACTAGCCATTGTTGTAAAAGAAGTCATTCTCCATGAAAACAAAATCAGGCATTCACCATGTTTCAGGACATTAGTAAGTACCAATGCCTATCTGAGGACAGATGTTAGAGTTCAATCTTAGAAGAGGACAGTATTGACTATGAAAAATGCCCATCTCTTTTTGACACTTCTGAGTATTAGGCATGGTATTATTTCTTTTCTATATCTTATTTGAAAAAAATCCATCATATACTATTTATTAAGACATACAGACAACAAGCCCAGACACTATTGCTGATGCCAAGAAGTGCTTGCTGACAGGATCCTGATATAGTTGTCCTCTGAGAGGCTTGGCCAGAGCCTTACCAATACAGATGTGGATGCTTGCAGCCAACCATTGGACTGAGCACGGGGATCCCAATGGAGGAGTTAGAGAAAGGACTGAAGGAGCTAAAGGAGTTTGAAAGCCCATAGGAAAAACAACAATAGCAACCAGCCAGACCTCCCAGAGCTCCCAGGCACTAAACCACCAACCAAAGAGTACACATGGAAGGACTCATGGCTCCAGCCACATATGTAGCAAAGGGTTGTCTTATCTGGCATCAATGGGAGGGGAGGCCCTTGGTCCTGTGAAGGCTTGATGTCCCAGTATAGGGGCATTCTTGGGAGGTGAGTGGGTGGGTGGGTGGGCTGGGGAGCACCCTCATAGAAACAGGGTGAAGGGTATGGGATAGGAGGGTTGTGGAGGAGAAACCGGGAGAGGGGATAACATTTGAAATGTAAATAAATAAAATATCCAATTAACAAAGGGAAAAAAAGACAAGCTAAACAAGTGGTGGAATAAGAGTTGATGACTGGTACCCCAGATTTTACATTTGCTAGAGAGCTATAGTAATGAAACAAGAGTAGATTCACTGACCAAGGGAATAGAATTAGTGGCCCACACACAAGCCCTATAGACACCTGAGTTTTACAAAGAGGGCAACAATACACTGGAGAAAAGCCAACATCTTCAACAAACGGTTCTGGTCAAACTGGACAGCTACACGTGGAAGAATGAAACTATATCTTTATCCTGCACAAATGTCAACTACAAATTGATCAAGGACTTCAACATAGGACAGGATGCTCTGAATCTGATAGAGAAGAATTCACTGGAACTTGAGAGGATCTGAAATCATCTAAGAGACACTTGATGCCTCTAAGCATGTCTGCAAGGTCATTTCCAAGAAGGATTGTCTGAGGGGAGAAGGCCCCCCTTCACTGTAGGTCCCCTACAGTGTGCCTTCCTGAGCAATCTGGCTATAAAAAAAATGTCCAAGAAAAAAGCATGGTTGCTTTAGTGCCTACTTTTGCTTTTGCTTCTTGTTGGTAAATGTGCCTGGCCTATTGCTGCTGGTGCTGTAGCAACCATCCTTTCCTGATATTGGAACCTCAATTCTTCAATCTTCTAAGCATGGACTAAAGACCAAGAGCTCTCCAGGAATCCTCCAGGCCTTCAGCACCAGATTGGGACTGCAGAGGCTTTGTGGACTGATGTGGAGGTTCTCAGCTTCTCCAGTAATTATACAGGCATCGTCGGACTGCCCAGCTCCTACAGTGCAAGCCAATGGAATTAATCACTTTTAATATATACTTTCATCCTTTCAGTTCTGCTCCTCCAGGGAGCCCTAATTCATATAAGACTTAGCCTCAAGTACATTTGATTTTTAATTTTTTTTTGAAGAAGAAAAAATGTCCTTGAGCTGAGTGGTGCAGCTAACTGGTGCCTGCTTGCCTTGCATGTGGGAAGCTCTGACCCATCCCTAGCACAGAAACGAGCAAACGTCACCCTTAAACTACAATTGACCTCAAGCTTTGGATGTGGTAGATAACTGTATTTAAATGATCGGTATTTCAATGTCACCCCATCAAACTCATTCACAGACCAGACTCTCAAGGCCAGTGGTTCTCAACCCTCCTAATGTGAGCCTTTACTACAGTTCCTTATGTTGTGATGACCCTCCCCAACCACAAAATTACTTTCATTGCTACTTCATAACTGAAAATTTGGCTACTGTTGTGAGTCATAATATAAATACTTTGGAAGATAAATGTTTGCTAAGGGGGTCCTGACCCACAGATTAAGAACTACTGCTCTAGACTATCATACCTGGCCTACAATTTTTCCCTTACACAAAACCAATCTCCTTGACTTCCCAGCAACTATAGACCTAGAGAAGAGACTGCTTAGAGAGTGAAAAGAGTAAATGTACTACCCCAATTTATTATCCCAAAAGAAGGCTGACCAGAAAGACTGGACTGAAGCCACTTGTCAACTAGGCCACCTGTGGCTTAACTTAAAAATGAATCTAGTTGCTTATACTACAAGCAGCACACATCACCCTATGATTAGCTGATCAACAGGGCAGCCAAAGCCCAGTGGACCTGAGTTCCTTGCATCTGTTTGTTCATTGAGGTGTAGACTTGTGTTGGTTAATACTGATTGCCAACCTCGAATGATCTAGATTCACACAGGACAATGGTTCTCAACCTTCCTAATACTTGGATGCTTTAATAAAGTTCCTCGTATTCAAACATTATATTGTTTTCATTGCTACTTCATAACTGTAATTTTGCTACAGTTATGACTCATAATGTCAATATCTGTGTTTTCCAGTGCTCTTAAGCGATCCTGGAGAAAGGACCCTTAAGAGTCCCCCGCTACAGGTTGAGACCCACGGACCTAGGACCAAACCTCTGGACAAGCACGTAAAAGAATTTCTAGACTGGATTAATGGAGGAGGAAGTTCATTGTTCAGAAGTTTCCTCTGAGATTAAAGCATTCTATTCAGAGAAAAGTTCCTAAGGCAGTAAGGTGAACATCTCAGAAGAGCTTGAGGAAGACCCTGAAATGTAGCAAATTTATTCCCTGACGGAGTAAGCAATAAAAGCTTAGAGTCCCTCTCAGACACAACAAAGCCAAGCTGCAAAACAAACAAACAAAAAACAAAAAACAAAACAAAACAAAAAACAAAACAAAAACAAAAACAGACCAGCTGACTATAAGAAGCAGAAACCAGCCAAGGAAAAGGCACTTCCTAGCCTGTTGAGCTGTCAACACTCTGGGCAGTGTGCTTCAGGTTTCCAGCTTTGTGAGCTGTCACCCACGCTGGAGTGTTCTGTGGTGCTGCAGCTGTCTTTGAGTCAATTCTGCTCCTGTATATAACCGCACACTCATACTCCTGTAAGTAATTCTAATAAAATCCACTGCTTTACCAAGTTGGACTTGGTAGTATCTGTACTTTGGTCTGTCACGGGGTTCCTATCTAGGGTGAGTAGACCTGTGTGTAACATCTCCCCAGGAAGAGTTTTGTCACAGAACAAAGACTAAACCTAAGTGTGGCCTTGCACCATGCTGTGGGATGGGGACTAAATAATGAAACCCTGAGCTAAGCACCAGTATCCATGGCATTCTGCCTCCTGTGTGTGGATACATATGGATGGATGCCTCATGCCCCTGCCAGCAGAGCTCCTCACCATGATGAACTAAATCCTCAACCTGTGAGCCAAAGTCAACCTTCCCTTCGTTAAATTGCTTTTCAAGGTCTTTTGTCACAACAACAGAGCAGTAAACATACAAGCCATTTCCTCGTTATGTTTTATCTTCTCATTATCATACAAGCACGCTGCCAGCCATCTCTCTCTGACCCACTGATGTAAACCACTGCTTCTTCATGCTTAGGCCAATCAGTGATGAGGACTATGATAAATTCAACATTAAAACGAAACAAACAACTAGATGTATCATCTTCCCCTTTAAGTTGGGCTCCCTTTCAGACATGTTTTAATTCCTGACTCTTAACGTGGGAATAGATTATGTTCACTGTAGGAGCAGTGAGACACTCCTAGAGAAAATGGCCCTAAGTTATACATTGCCTTGTGTGACAAGTGAGAAAACAGAGCTCCGAACTTAAATAAATACTGAATTTTGTATCAAACTCGTTCACTAGATTAGGGAAGGGGAGAAAGGGCGTGAGTAGACATTGAAAAGGCTCAATACTTTGTCCCCTTGCACTGACTTGATGAGACCTGGGTATGAACTACCTGGTGCAAGTAGGAGACAGATAAAAAATAAAGCCCAGAGATGTCCAGTGAGAGATGCAGAGCCACACAGCAGGCAGTTCCATGATGAGAATGCTCCTGAACCATGACTCCTAAGAGGGGACAATGAGTATTTGTTACTAAGCACCTCTGAGCCATAGACATCTTTGTCCCTTCCTTTTGTAAAATTATCTGTGTGTATATCTAAATAAAGTTTAAGGAAAAAAGGCAGCCTGAAAATCAAAGGTGAGTCGTTGGCTTTTTTTTTTTCTTTTTAAAGAAAACTGTTCAGAAGGCTGCCTGTAGCAATTAAATATTTGCTGTTACTAAATGCACCTCCACTTGCTTTATTAAATAAGTGGGAGTCGAGGTAGCAAGGCCTTCACCTCCTTCCCAGGCCACATCAGCAACTACCTATAGTGCTTCTAGGGAAGTCATTGTCTTTTTTTCTTCATAGGTCCTCCATTTTCACCATGGAATGTTCTAGTTGTGATCAACTCTAAAGGTAGGGGTGGGGAAGCAATGCTGGGCATCTTGTTGAAACCACTAAGAATTTTTCCTTTGTTCTGAACATTAGAAAGACAAAAGACAAGATAAAAGGTTCCCATTGTGTAAAGTCTTAGAATAACTGCAAGCAACATGTATAACAGGATGCATACAATATCTATAACAGGCTACATTCAACATGTATAACAAACTAAAAACTATCATTTTGTTTCTGAGAAAGATACAGGATAGTTTGACCTTCGATTTCAATACTTCAATTCTGTATATCTCACCAAATGTTATTGTGTGTGTGTGTGTGTGTGTGTATGTCTCTGTGTGTGTGTGTGTGTGTGTGTGTGTCCCACAATACACATCTCTGTCCTGTCTGTCTATCTTGAATATTTCTGTTCTGATTGAGTCCACAGAACTTGTTATCAGAAGAAGAATTTTTACTATCTTTTACATTATAGGAGAGTGTATCATATTTATTTACTAAATAAGAGTATATCTATCATGACAGAAATATAATAATACATTAATGGTAGCAGGTCAGGAGACGGCATATATTAGATACCAGCCTTGGTCCCTACTGTGGGAACTGACATCCTGTGATGATTCAGTTCTCTCTTAAAGTCAAAGTGAATGACACTTGCATTTCCTGAGCATCTTTCCTGGTATCAGTGATCACTTCTTTTCAAGAAGTTGCTTTTGATCATGGTGTTTCATCACAGCAATAGTAACCCTGAGTAAGACACCCATTTTGATCTCTGGTCTGGTAAACACACACACACACACACACACACACACACACACACACACACACACACCATAGACAGACAGAGACAGAGTTCTGGAACCTCTATTTACTCCCAACAGTATGTATGGTAGGAGCCTCAAATGGTTAATCTACAAGTATAATATAAGCCAAAAATTCCACCATTAGACATTTTCCCAAGAAGAATACGGCCAGAAAAAGGCTTGCATACAAATGCTTATAGCATCATTACTTCTAATAGACAGAAAGTGAAGGCAACACAGACCTCGTAAGTGGATGAATCCAATGTGATTTATTGTCTGTACAATGGGTTATTTTTCAGCCATAGAACGGAATGAGGTACTGATTCTGGCTGCAGCTTAGATGAGCCTTGAAAATATTTTCCTAAGTCAAAGAGCCCCTTAAGTGACTGTGTATTTGGAACCTGGGGGATGGTTCCATTGCTAAGGTGCTGATTGTGCAAGTTTAAACCCCAGAACTGATGTGAAAAAGAGCTGAGTGTGCTGGCACATTCTGTGAAATGCCAGGAAGGAAGGTATAGGATGATCCCTGAAGCTTGGGGAGCCAGCAAGCAGAGAGGAACTGGTGAGTTCCACATCAGTGAAAGATGCCCCTCCCCCCCCAAATAATGTGAACTATGTCCCAAGAAATAACACTTGATCTTGACCTGTAGCCTACATACATAGATGCACATACATGTGCATGGGTACCTGCACACATGCATGTGTGTGCGCGTATCCACACACACACATGCACACACACACACATGCACACACATGAGTGCGTGCTCATGTATACACAGGAGCAAATGCTAGCACACACACAAACATGTACACTCACACATACACATGCATACACACAAGTATACACTCATACACACACAAATATACACACTCACACGCATGCATACACATAGGAACACACTCCTACACATTTTGCTGGCACAAAGGACTGAAAATTGTATGACTTCATTCACATGTGAATCCTAAATAGACAATTCAGGAGAGATAGAAACTAAATCAGTGTTGTCTAGGGGTAGGATGTGGGCGACTGTGGGGGGCAGGAGGAGGAGGGAGTGGGAGAAGGAATATTCTCAAGTATAGGGAAAAACCAATGATTCCACATATACCAAAGATAAAGTTGGAAGGGGTGTGAAGTGGGTTTGGATCTGAGAGGAGTTAGGGAGAGGAGGGGGAAATGATTATGGTCAAAATACATAGAATGCAATTCTCTAATAATTAATAAAAATATATATCAAAAGTCAAAAATAATGGCTAAATGAAACCTAAAGTAAGCCACTAGACATTTGAAATAGAACTGTGTGTGAAATATATCTCAAATAAATATTAAAAATTTAAAAGCTATCCTGTGCTTTATGAAAACCAAATGAGGGCTTTATCAACAGACATTTTGATGGATTAACACACACACACACACTCCTACAGCTTTAACACACATGCACAGGTACACAGACACATGCACATACATGCATATGTACTCTCACAAGTATACTTACTTATAATACACACATGCATTGGTATACATACACACAAATATGTGTATCTACATACATACTCAGACACACATGTACATAGGCACACGTACATTTTTACACCATTATGCACATACACACAGATTCAGACATATGCATAGATATACAGACACATACCTGTATATATGCATATATATATACATATACACAGACTCATGCACATACATATTCATTTATCTATGCATATACACAGATGGATGCACTCATTGATCCACGTACACATAGACACAACTACACACACCTCATTCACATGGACACACCTACATACATACCTACATACACACATGCCAGTTCCTCTGCCACGGGGCCTCCTAGCTCTGTTTGGGATGCAATCAGAACTGGGATGAGTAGGTGGTAAGAAAGAGCCAGGGACTAAAACCAGAGTGAGCTATCTTATCCTTAAGTCCTGGGCTTAAAAGTTCTAATCCTTCAGGCATCAGCTCTGTAATCAAGCTGTCACAGAAGTTATCTATATGGTCTAGAAGTTATCTATCTTGGCTTCAAGGAGATCATGGGTACATGGATATATGAAAAGGTATGGGTAGCATGATCTTGCTTTGTCTATGCACCTATGCATGCATGCAGATGAGGACATATGGGGTCATGTACTCATCTATCCCTGTATGGGACATAGCCATACTGAACTCTTAGTGTGCCCAATGCATAGTGAAGGGAGGGCCCATGTGTATGAGTATGCATGTGTTCTTACAACACACATGCAAATCTATGCAGGCTCCTGTTTTCTGCTGGAGGATAATTGGATTCGTCTGCAATCTGCTCTATTGGCCAAAGCCTACATCTCCATAAAGAGGACTTCTCATCTCCACCTCCTCCCCATGTCTCGTCATTAATTCTGCGCATGGAACAGAAAGGCAAAGTCAGGCGGAAGGGAGGTCAGGGCCAAGTGAGGGCGAGTGACAGCTTCTGGCATTCATGAACTCGGACCCCAGAGGGAGCAGAGGCACAAAGAACATCCAAAAAGGTTCATCTCCTATAATTGATTTCTTCTGGCAGGTCTGACCTCCTAACGGTGCCCAGGCTGGGCTGGCACAATTATAATTAGTCTCCAATCCCTGAGACACTGACCGCATGCTGGCATATGGAGACCGGCTGCCTGGGGTTACAAAGTTGCTCTAGGTAATTCACCAAGCAAACCATTCTCTTCTAAACTACATTCTACCTGCAACCAGATGACTGGTATGTGCCAACAATAGAACACATGAGAAAGGTTTGTCATTCCAGGGTTGTATGATCCTGCCTGCAGATCCAAAGGAGCACGTGTCTCATTTCTCTTTCTCATGTTGCAGTGCACATTGTACTTGACATGTTTTTTTGAAGAGGACACAAAGCTGGATGAAAGTGGGTGTATCTGGAAAGAGTTGGGGAATGGGCGAATATGCTGAACACACATTGTATGACATTCTTGAGGAGCTAATAAAAATGAGAATGAAGCATTGGTGAGCTGTAAGTGGGTAGAAACGCTACAAAATGGAAGAGAAAATATCGCTCAAACAATCCACTAGTATCTGTTCACTTGTTGACCACTTCAGGTAAAACTTGGCCATCTCTATTAAATCCCACCACTTAACTTTGTTCTGAAAATCCCAGCAGATTCAATAAAATAAGAATCCAAAAGAGGAGATGCTGGGAACAAATCAAAAAATAGCCTTCATCTCAGGAGAATGGCATCTTTTCTGTCTTTTGGGTATTTGTGTGTGTGTATGTATGTGTGTGTGTGTATGTGTGTGTGTGTGTGTGTACGTGTATGCACATGTGTGTGTCTGGGTGCATATTGTATGTGTGGTTTTATCTGTATGTATTGTGTGTCTGTGTGTATAGTTTCAAGCTGGGCATCTTTCTCAGTTGTTCTCCTCCTTATATTGGGGTGGGAGTGACAGTATCTCTTGTTGTATCTTGGGCTCATTGGTGTGCCTAGGCTGGTTCCCCAGGAAGCCCCAGGAACCTGCCTATCTGCCTTCCTAGTGCTGAGTTTACAGGTGCACACCATTACGCTCACCTTTTACGTGAGTGCTAAAGGTCAAATTCAAATCCTCATGCTTGCTCGGCAAGCAACTGAGCCACCTCTCCAGCCCTTGATTCCTTCCCTTGTGACAGTAATTTCAGGAATTAAATTGAATGAAGTATATATTTAGACAACTGATCTAGAAAGAGAAATAGAATCCACTGAGATAACTATACAGTCACATATTACATGGAATGACTTCAAGAGACACTTATTGCCCAATAGTTAAAGACTACTTGTCCCCAAACCTCAACCATCTTATTCAACAAATGTTTTTTAACATTAAGTTGCTTATCGCCAACGATTCAGTATAATGTATATGGTTATAAATTTACAGTTACTATACTGTTTTACTTTAAAAGGTAATGTTTTACACTGTTAGTTTTTTGAGAAACTGGAATGCGCTCTCTCTCTCTCTCTCTCTCTCTCTCTCTCTCTCTCTCTCTCTCTCACACACACACACACACACACACACACATCTCTCAAGTAAGAAACAGTCTACAAAATACCTGGGCTCATCCTCACAACTAAAAGTTATCATAAATAAGGACACCTGAGAAAAATTCCGTGCCCAGAGAGACATCATGACCACAGTGATGGAATATGTTGGGTGCAACACTGAAATAGAAAAGAGACATTTGGTTAAAAAAAAGTCTCAATTTTCAATCATATGTAGATTTTGATTAGCAATAGCTCTATATTGGATTGTTACTTGTAAGAAACAGACTTGCTAATGTGAAATGTTACAAATTGAAGTCTGTGTGAAAATTCTTTATTACTTTGGCAAATATAAAATATAAATATAAAAATATAAATATAAAATCAGAAGTTTGATTATTAAAGGAGCTAAAGAGATGGCTCAGTGAATAAGAGCACTTGTTGCATAAGTGTGAGGACCTGGGTTTGGATGGGAGTCGCCATATCAATAGCTAGGGGGTCTTGGCTAAACCTGTACTTATAGCCCCAGCCCTAAGGACTGCAGAGACAGGAGGATCACTTTAATTTAATTGCTACCAACATAGTCAAAAAGGTGAGCTCCAGGTTCAACGAGAGATCCTGTCTTGAGGGAGTAAAATGGAGTGTGATGGAGGAGGACTCAACATCTTCCTTGGGTCTTTGTGCATGTGTTTGGATGTGCAGAAATGATTTATGAAGTAAACTACAAATCTATAATCAGGAACACCCAAAAGGGACTGGGAAAATTGCTCAGTGAGAAAGAACATGGTGGTGAGGGAGTGTCTAGACTAGGTTCATTGAGATGAGAAGATCCAGTCTAACCGTGGGCAGAACTATTCCCTAGGCCGGGGTCCTACACTGAGTGAAAAGGAGAAAGTGAGCTGAGCACTCTCTATGCTTCCGGACTGCAGATGTCATGTGACCAACTGCCTCATATTTGCTGTTCTTCCTCCCCACTGAATCCTCAAACTAGGAACCGACAAGGGAACCAAAAGCTAGGAACCAAACTAGGAACAAAAACCAGCTCTTTTTGTCAAATATTTTGTCACAGCAATCAGACACATATCTAATACAACTCCTAAACTCATTTTATGACTTCACTATAACTTTAATAGTAAAGCCTGACCAAAATTTACAGGTCACTGCCTTTTAAGCACATTGATGGCAGAATTTTAAACACTTTATAAGTAAATCTAACAGCATGTGAAATTGTTACTTCTCAAACAAGTTTCTAAAATTAATATAAATTTGGACTAAAGAGATTGCTCAGGGGCTAAAACCTCTTACTTCTCAGCCAGAGCACTTAGCTTTGGTTCCCAGTACCCACCTAGTATCTCATAGATACTTATAATTTCAGCCTTAGAGGTATCTAAAACCCTCTTCTGGCCTCAGCAGGTAGCTGGACACACGTGCCATGTATGTACACATACACATAAATAAAAATAGCATTCACTTAATTCATCACATTAATTAAAATTAAGGAGTAAAGTACATGAATTCCCAAATAGTAGTAAACAGATACTTGATAATATCCAGCATTTATTTGTTTGTTTGTTTGTTTATTTATTTATGATTATTTTTGAGACAAGGTTTTTTTTTTTTTTTTTAATAGTCCTGGCTGTCCTGGAACTCACTCTGTAAACCAGGCTGGCTTTGAACTCAAAGATTCTCCTGCCTCTGCCTCTTGAGTGCCGGGATTAAAGGCATGTACTGCCACTGCCCAACACATTCATGATTTTAGGTAAGAAATTCTGTTAGGTTAAAGTAGAAGAAAACTTTATTAAATGGTTAGTAAACTTACAAGATCCCACAGACATCTTATGTATTCTCAAGGTAATATTCTCTCCATGAAGAGCTATCCATGATGCCTGCTGCCGTGTACCTAGCCATCTTTGTTCTGGCAAACCTCCCTCATTCAGTAAGTCAAGAGAAATATATAAAAATAAACTGAAATTACAAAAGAAGAAAACATAAAGCTGGTTCATGTTTGAAGTGGTTACACTTTGATGCATAGAAAACACAAAAGCATTTGTCAACAAACTATCCAAATTAACAAATGAATTCAGAAAGACTTTTGTATATGGCATGAATAAAAATAATCTCCTATATGATAGTATAATACTATAAATAATTAGAAAATGTATTGGGGCATTATATTTGTTTCATTAATTTCATTAAAATGAAGACTTATTCCCAGACTTGAGAATAGACTTAACCAACAATATAGAGGCAGCCTCTACATCACTCTTTGATCTTTCCTTACCTGAATCACCATGGGTTAACTAAGACTAGACAAAAGAACTTGGGTACTGTGTTCAGAAGGGGTTCATGAATGTTGAACACGTTAAACCACAAACACATGTGCCTCAAGTGGGAAATAGTAAAACTGAGTTTCAGAGACTCTGATAACAGACAAACGGAACATCTACAACATGTCAGAAAGCAGTCCTAAAAGCAGAAAATGAGTTATCCCAAAGGCTGTAAAGAGGCAGACACTTAGACCTTAATTCTGACAGGCATTCTTCCCTCAGGTGATGACTGGCTCCAAGGCCAGGAGAGGAGGCACCTCATGCTGAGGGAACAGGTTGCCAGACAGTCTCCTAAGGTACCTGGACACAATCCCACATGGAGGAAGGTTGGGCCTTGACTTCCAGCCAGGAGTCCAGTGGCTTGGCTGGGCCTGGGTGTCTATGATTAGCAGGAGGTACCATCCACATACTATCTCTCTGCAGTACCATCTGCAGCTGCCTTCTGCAATTGGCTCAAGGTCAGCATTGCCCGTCACTGGGCCTTCTGTAAGCAAGACTTGGGGAAGGCTGGATTTGATACTTGACTTCTCTCCTTAAAGTTGGAAGGCCCAACTTAGGTTAAGAAATGACAAACACACAAACAAACAAACAAACAAACAAACAAACAAACGTGGCAGGATGCCTTAGACAGCTTAGCTAGGTAGCAAACTAGAAAGCCTCTACACAAGAAGTGCAGAAGAGCCACAGAAAGTTTCTGTGGCCCTGAGGTTGATAAATCATATTCTAGAAGCTTGAGAGGTTAAGAAGTTTTGTGTGTGTGTGTGTGTGTAAACCAAAGGTTGAAGTCACGGATCTTCCTCAATTCCTCTTCACCTTATTCTCTTTAAGTATTTTTTTTTTAATTCAATGTTCTTTTAGACAATAGGTATAAATCATGTGACATCTCCCCCCCTGCCGTCCCCCCCGCCCCGCCAAATCTTTCTTCTCTGAGATTGGGTCTTTTACTGATGCTGGAGCTTACCAATTGTGCTGGGCTATTAGGCCAGCAAGCTCCACCTCCAGAGTACTGAGCACCTATGGGGATAATCTCTTGTGTTCTATGTGAAAGCATCTCCCATCAATAAAAAGCCTCTAGCCTAAAGGAAAGGGTGAAATAGAAGGTGGAACATCCGGAAGGGAGAGAGGAACTCAGGGAGATACTCAGGCCTGGGAAGAGAGAATTGTGATCTGGAATTAGAGAAAGTCAGATGTATAAAACTGGGGTGAGGTAAGTAGCCATGTGGCAGACATAGAGTAGTTTAAACGAGTTGAGTCATGAGCTAGTTGGGCAACAAGCCTAGCTTGAGGCCTAATTAATAAAGAAGAGCCTACAAGTCATTATTTGGGAGCTGGGGTTTGGGTGGAAAAGTCCATGATGATAAGCATGCTGCGCACCCCACATTTTTTTGTGGGTGCTGGAAATCTGAACTCTGGTTCTCACCAGGGCTTAGAGGCTGTGTGACAAGCACTTGACAGACTGAGCTCTCTCCCCAGCACAAGGACTTGTTTCCCAAGCTTGTACAATTCAGGAAAAAAAAACAACAAAGAAAAAATTCTTTACTTGCTTTTTCTTAAATATTGAAGGCATGTTAGAAAGTCAAGTGGTCACTAGTTAATGCTGGCTAAGGTTACAAGTGTCTGATCCTTCCATGTTGACATGTGACCCAGTAGAAAAGGGGTTGTACATATCTGAGGTTACAAGGAGATGGCTAAGACAAAAGCTATATCTTAGAGAGATACTATACGTCATCCTGAAGAAAGCAGAATGGACTAAACCAGCAAACTAAATGTCCAGCCTGGTTAGCTATGGATTTGTTGCTGTGTGATGTGTGTGTGTGTGTGTTTAGTATATATATATTTCTTCATTTTTTTTTTTTTTTTTGGTTTTTCAAGACAGGGTTTCTCTGTGTAGTCCTGGCTGTCCTGGAACTCACTCTGTAGACCAGGCTGGCCTCGAACTCAGAAACCCACCTGCCTTTGCCTCCCAAGTGCTGGGATTAAAGGCGTGCGCCACCACTGCCCGGTGTAGTATATTTTTATAATGTGTTCTACTCTACATCACAACAGTATATTGGCTGCTGTAGGACCACGAAAGGCAGCCTGATTTTTAGTTGAGCTATGTTTGAAACCCCAGTGACCCCTACAGGGTCCCCGGCAAGGGATGGTAAGCGTTTGCCATGCTCCCAGACTCCAGGCTCCTGACACAAGGCTTTTACGAACTGTCACCCATGTGAGGTTGGTGATGCAGCTGCCATTGCATCATTTCTGATCCCGTAAGTAACCTCTCATCCATATTCCTGTAAGTGATCCCAATAAAACTCATTGGTTGACCAAACTGAATTGTGGTAGTATTTTTTTTTTCTGTCACCAGTTCCCTGTCTGGGGTCAGTGGCTGTTTGTTTTCCCAGGAATGGTCTCATATTATAGTGCCAGGAAGTGACCTCGGGTCATCATTCTAGATAGCAAATGACTTTACATGCTGAGCTTTCTCACTGGTCCATTTTTTTTCATTTCACTTCTATCTCTTCTGCCATGTGAGGACACCATAACAGGATGTCAACTAAGAAGCAAGGATTGGGCCTATCTTACAGTGGGTCCAGTCATTTCCCAAGCCCATCCCATGGTTATCACTCCAGTGGGCCTACTGATGATCCCCGAATTGACATACAGAATCCAAGACTTACTAATGGATTTATTTGCCCAGTGAAGACTCTTCTAGAAAAGGCTAAGTGGAAGCTACCAGAACTGGCTTTCCTTACAGAAACAGTAAAGGTAAAGCAGTACCATATCACTGTGAATATATCAGGGATTGCCACAACAATGATTTGAAAGAGGCTGGGGTGATGATTCCCATCCCATCCCCATTCATCTCACTTCCTTGATATGTGCAGAAAACAGATGATGGCTTCTATTGGGTCTGTAGATTATTATAAATTTCATCAGAAAGTGAGTTGTCTCACAAACACTATTTCAAATGTAATTTTGTTGCTTGGGAAAATCAACATATTTCCTGATGCCTATTTGTAGGCTTAGATTTTTCAAAACCTACTTTAATAAGGGTTCTCAAAGGCTTCAAGCCTACAGTCCAAAGGTAGGGAAAAAAATAATGGTAAATAGGACAAGGGGTCCACCTGTTTAAAAGTAGCTCTTTGGAGATGGTTTCAATCTCTGTTGTCAGGATATCAACAGCCCAGTTCAAAAGTGTCACCAAACACAAATCAGCAGCAGAGGCACAATCCGACAGAAACAGCCAGGCCTCTGCTGAGTCGGTCAGCAGAAGCAGCCAAAATCAGCTGGAAAGCCAGAAGAAGTTCTTTGCTGTGCTTCTCTCAACAAAGTGAAGATCAACTAAGACTTGAGACCAACAAAATGTTGCACAGCCCGCAATGCAAATTTGCTGTCACTGTCTGTTGAATCCTACTTAGACTCTCTCCAAACATTGTGTGTTCTCTCATGGGTCTCCTCTAGCAAAACACCATATGAGTCTTCATCACATGACACAGCCAGTAACTTCCACTTCACCTATTGCTTGTTGTTCTGAGAAGTCCTGTTTTGCTGATCCTTATAGTCCACTGAAATCCATTTGCTTTCACCTGAGGCCTGCAATGCACTTCCACTGTCCCACCTCAGTGACGTACCAGCACCCCATGTCATAATTTAGTTCATGCTTGTTATGTTCTCAAGACATTCTGTTGCTTCATCACACAGGCACCATCATTGCTGACAGAGCTATTGAACAGGAAATAGCTGTGAAGCTATTAGGAGTGTTAAAAATGCAACCACAGGCCACATGTGTCCTCAGATAGCAATGAATTTAGCCCAACACTTGTAGATGAAATATCTTAGTGCAATGTCAAAATATTGGACACCCCCCCTTGTGAAACATATTTCTAAGACACTAACAGAGCAAAGGATGGAAAATAATCCAACAAAAATCTACCTCAGTTAAATATTAGTTACTTTTCTTTTGTGACTGAATACCATGACCCAATGTAATTTAGGGAAGAGTTTATTTTAGTTCTTGGTTCCAGGGGTTTATAGTCTGTCATGGTAAGGAAGGAAAGGCATGGAGGTGAGATCAGGATTGAAGAGATAGCCTTTAATCCACACACAAGAAGCTAAGCAAATGAGCAGGAAGTAGGGAAGACTATTATAAGCCAGTGGGTCTCAACCTGTGGGTCAGGACCCCCACAAGGGTCACATGTCAGATATTTTGCATATTGGATATTTACATTACAATTAATCACAGTAATAAAATCACAGTTATGAAGTAGCAATGAAATAATTTTATGGCTGGGGGTCATCACAACATGAGGTAACTGCATTAGAGGGTAGCAGCATTAGGAATATTGAGAACTACTGCTGTAAACCTTCAAAACCTACCCCAGTGACATGCTTCATCCAGCAAGTCCCTGTGTTCTAAAGGTTCCAAAAATTCCCCCAAACGCCATCAACTGGAGACCAATTGTTTAAATATATGAGCCTATGGGGAGGGAGGTATTTGTCATTCAAACCACCACGTCCACCAAGTTGAACATTTAGAGAAACACTATGAATGCAAGTGGTATATATGGCCTTAGGCTCAAGTAGGTCCAAAACACATAAGAAAATGGGGCTGCAGAAAAGCCTCAGTGGTTAAGAGTATTGGCTGCTCATTCAGAAGATTTTAATTCAATTCCCAGAACCCACATGGCAGCTCATGACTATCTGTAACTCCAGTTCCAGGGGATCCAATGTCCTCTCTGGCTTCTCTGGGCACCAGGCATACACATAGTGCAAAGGCATACATGCAAGTGGAACCCTGGTACACATAAACATGAAGAAAATCTTAGGGAAATAAGGCACAAGAAAATTGACTGAGGAAAAGGTCCAAATTCCTATGCTGTGAATATCTACATTAACCCTAAGCCAGCCTGTATCTATAGCTTTATAGGGTGTTTTAATGAGCAGTTGCTGTAGGAAAAAAAATAAAACCTTTGCCTTGATTATGTATGTTTCCTTTTTAGAGGGTGCCTAACAATGAGAGACTTGGAAAACACTATTGAAAGTTGGTGACAAAGTCACATGCACACACACACACACACATACACACACAGACAAAATTAAAACTAAAATAAACTTTAAAAAAACTCTGTCTCACTTGGCTGTTTACTGAAGGTTAACAACAGCAAGCAACAAAGAAGAATCTTAGTAATCAAGTGGATGGAACAACCTGCTCTGTGAAGCCAGTCACCTCCTTTCCCCATCACTTCTGTTACTACCCAATGGGCTCATGCACAAAGTAGACAGAGTAGGAGAGGTGGAGGTTATGCTAAGTCTCAATAGCAGAGACTTTCACTTGTCAAGGGCAATCAGGCTATGGCTACTGCTAAGCACTCCATCTGTCCTCAGCAAAGTCCAACACTGAACCACCAGTCTGATCCTATTTCACATGGTGATTAATCCTTTACCTAATCTCAGGTTGAATACACTGACCCACTTCCAAAATAGAAAGGATAACATATTTTCTGATTTTGTCAGATATCCACTATGGTTATTGATTCACCACTCCTTCCTATCACAATTTTTCCCAATATACAATCCAAGAACTAGAACAATGCCTTATCCATTTTCTCTTATATTGCTTCAATAAAATATACATACAGAAGGAAGGATATTTTATGACGCAGAATTTAAGGGTATAGTCCTCGTGACAGGATTTGGAAGCAGCTGGTTATACTATCTTTGCAACCAGGAAGCAGAGTGAAATTAATTATGGTTTCAGCTTGCCTTCTATTTTTTATTCCTAAGTTCAAGATCCTCGCTCTTAAGATAACATCACCCATTTTTCTTGTTTTTGTTTTCTGTTGTTTTGTTTTTTGAGACAGGGTTTCTCTGTGAAGCCCTGGCTGTCCTCGAACTCACTCTGTAGACCAGGCTGGCCTTGAACTCAGAAATCTGCCTGCCCCTGCCTTTCAAGTGCTGGGATTAAAGGCGTGCGCCACCATTGCCCGGCAACACCACCCATACTTAAGATGGCTCTTCTCACCTTAATTAACTTAATGAAGATAATTCTATCACAGACATGGCAAATGTCATGTTGACAGTCAATGTTAATCATAATATCCATATCATCAGTTGCTTCTGGTAGAAGAATTCGATTCACAGAGAATGAAGAGCAAATTGTCTGGCCATTGTCACAAAATTCACTAACTTTACCATGTTAGTCATTGTAAAGACCATCTAAAAATCTGGACAGGGTGGCTCACTCCCAGAATCCTACCACTTAGAAAGCGGAGGCAGGAAAATTCTGAGTTTGAGGCCATGTTTGGCTATATAGTGAGTTTTGGACTAGCCCATGCAGTGTAAAAGAAAGCCAAAAAATATCAGATAGATGATAATGTAGCTATAAGAGATAGATTTTCGAAGATATAGATAGATGATTGATGATAGATAGATAGATGATAGATAGATAGATAGATAGATGATAGATAGATAGATAGATAGATAGATAGATAGATAAAAAGAAAGAGACACAGATACCAGCAGAGAATACAAGGTTAGTTGCTGAAACTAAGACTATGGTGGTTGTGCTTGTTCTATATTATGTTGTGAATTTTTATAACAAACAAATTTTTCTTCTATCATCTAATGAGAGATATATTTATGATATGGCATTAAAGGAGAAGTCTGACTATTATCCAAAGATTATTTTTCCTCTTCTAGGGAAAGAGTTATGATGTTTTCAGTTACATTCATGATATACTAGGTATAATTTTAACTTCATTATTGCCTTAACTGAAGAATTACTATGTATGGCTCAAAGAGATGTGTATCGGTGTCAAGTTGATGAGAATGCCTGTGACAGCTTTATTTATAATCTTGGTGTGGCTATAGTTCTGGATTATATAAAAGCTGAAGATAAAGATGGACACATGACTATTGTAAGTATGAATATAATAAATCATAAATAACATTTACCTGAGATTTCAGAGTGCAACTTATTTTTTTCTTGAGTAGTTGAAACTATCAAGCTGCATGATTATTCTAACCATGTGACTCGGGCCAATTCAGGTAATATCTCTGAGCCTCTTTCTGAAACGGAGCTGACAACAAACAGTGGCTTTGGGTGGTATTGTCAAGGATAAAGTGCACAAAGCCCAGCTCATTGCTGTGATTATCCCCATCATTTCAGCAATTGATGGCCCATGGTCAAATGTGACTAGAAGATTATCCAGAGACTTGTTAGAGTTTCCTTTTGTCTAGCAGGGTTTGTTGATCCTCTCTTTGTGTTGTTTCTTGTCACTCAGATACTATGTGGTTCAGGCTAGAATTGATTGCTTCCTTGAATAAAGAAACAAATAATTAAACAGAAAAGCTAAAATCTTTATCTAAAGGTATCTATTTCCTAACTACACGAAGACATACTAGGTATAGAGAGGCCTATAGTACGTGCTTGGTTTTCTGATAGTTTTGGGGAAAATGTAAGCTTCCACTCATTCAAATGAAAGAAAATCCTCCATACTTCCACAGCCTATTAGAGGTTTTTATTTTTTTCTGCCTAGTGATTTTTATGATATCAAAGTAATTTCTTCTCTTCTCTCTGTGTGTGCATATGTATATTTGTGAGCATGTATATTCATGTGTTTACAAATGTGAATGTCGAGGCCAGAAAACAACCTCAGATATAATTTTTAAGGTGTTAGTCACTTTGTTTAAAAAATAATTTCGAGAGAAGGCCTCTTACAGGGATCTGGAGGCTCACCATCTCTCTCAGCTAAGCCACTGACCCCTGTCTCCTTCACTGTACCATAATTACAAGCTATTGATACAACGCTTAGCTTTTTATCTATCTATCTATCTATCTATCTATCTATCTATCTATCTATCTATCTACCTACCTACCTACCTACCTACCTATGTTCTGAGAGTTGAACTCAGTTCTTCATGCTTCAGGGAACCACTTTTTTGGTTAAACTATCTTCTTTATTTCCACAGCCTCAATAGATTAGATGATTAATTATTAATTTCTTATAACTCTATATAATGTATATAATTGCCCCCACACTTTACAGAGGAGCAACTAGGCACTAATAGCTTATCTTTTCCATAGCAACATGTTGACAGTCACAGAGGCAGGGTTTAGACCAGCAATAAGACTCCCGAGCCTAAGTCTTTAACCATCACAGCACACACCCTCTGCAACTGAGCTTGCTCCAGCTGGTAAGCAGAGTAATTAAGTCTGAAAGAATAATGGTTTAGTGACTATACAAAACCCTCTGTGACTGGATGGATTAGGTGACCAGATGGATGTTAAATAATAGCAATTTTCTTGGGCAACCCCAGATGGGGTGACCAGAGAGGAGCACATCCATTCCTGGATGCCATGTAGTATCCTTTTGTTTGTGTGGAAGATGAATTCAAACAACAAAGATCCCTTAGATTTTCATGAAATTAGCTAAATTCTATCTTGACTGTATAAACATGACAGGCCACTCGCAGAAGTTGCTACATTCTTCTATTGAGATGTAAGCTGTCCAAGATTCTGAATAACTGAGAGCTCACCAAGGGGACATCATCAGGATCTACACACGACAAGGTAAAGGGATCCATAAAAAGTAGGGTGGGGCATCTTATTTATAACACCTTAGTGGCACCATGACATTAAGGATGAGTGGGTAAAGGAGGAGAGTGGACACTAGTTCTGACTTTCTAGGTTACCTACTTTTACCTCACTGTGATAAAATGCTTAAGAAAATGATTTGAGGGAGGAAAGGTTTCTGCGGGGTTACAGAGCCAGATTCAGTCCATGGTAGACTAGCTCCATTGCATTAAGGAGTATATGGAGGTAGGACCATCATGGAGGAAGTACATGACACAAAAATGTTGCTTATTTTCATGGAGGCTAGGAAGCAGAGAGAAAAGGAGAAACTAGAGATAAACTGCGGACTTCAAAGGCATGCTATCAGTGCCCCAACTATGCATAGTCTAGCCCACCTCCTCTCAACCATGCCAACAAGTTATAAATCCACCAATGGATATACCATTGATCAGCTCAGTGCCTTCACTAACTGTCTAATCACTTTTCCAAAGCCCATCTGTGGTAGTTAGAATGAGATATCCCACATAGGCTTAGATGCTCAAATATTGGGTCCCCAGTTGGTGGTGCTGTTTGGGTAGATTCAGAAGGTGTGAATTTGCTGGAGAAAGGATTTCACTGCATGTGGATTTTGAGATGTAGAAGCTATGTGTTTTGTTTCAGCTTCCTGATCACAATTCAAGATGTGAGCTCTCAACGTGCTGTCACAGCTGCCATGTTTGCTGCCTTCGTTCCACATCACAGACTCTAACCCTCTGCAACCATAAACTGCAACAAACTCTTTCTTACATAAGTCACCTTGATCATAGTGTTTTATCACAGGAATAGAAAAGTAACTGATACAGAGTTGGTACCAGGGAACTGGCTCTTGCTGTGACAGACCTGACCAAGATGGGTTTTAGGGCGATGGTGGGTATTTTTGGAGGAATATAGACGTTTTGGTGACTTTAAGTCTAAAATACAAAATTGGTTGAGTGCTATAAACAAGGCTTAGTGCATCATCCTAGTAAAAGCCTAGAAGACAGTGTTGAGAGCAATGCAGACTTTGGAAGCTAGCTCAAGAAGCTTCAGGAAACAATATTTGTTGTGTTTATTAAAAGATAAAGAGAGGGGGGAATATGTTTTATGGAGGTGTGGTGAGGTATGGGGGAAGGGGGTACCTCAGCGGGCCCATGCCAAGGCATCCCTTCCCACTGAGGGACTAGCCACATGATGGTATGGTATAGAATAGAGTTTATTCAAGGCATGGAGAGGGGAGTTAAGAGAGTAGTAGAGGCAGATAATGGGGGGGGTTAGAAGAGTAGAGGCCAGCTATGAGCATGTGTAAAGAGAGGTGGAAGGGAAGAAAAGAAAGAGCAAGAGAGAAACAAGAGAGCAAGGAGGGGGCAAGCAGCCCCTTTTATAGTGGGTCAGGCCTACCTGGCTATTGCCAGGTAACTGTGGGGCAGAGGTTAGACAGAACACTAACAATATTAGCAACCTGGGCTAGAGATCTTTGCTGTGGCATTATGGCAAAGACTGTGGCTGCTTTCTACTCATGTCCTATGAACTTGCCTGGGACTAAATTAACAAGCAAATAGACTATTAGTGGAGGAAATTCCAACTAATATTGACGCTGACATGTGGTCATTAGTAGGCCGACTTGTGAAGGTCTATGATGAAAAAGAGCAAATGGAGCAGAAAGAAATACAGATTGAATACTCTAAAGGGAAGAAAGAACACCAGGGAATTTAAGTTTGCAGTCTAGGCTAAAGCTGAAAGAGGTAAGGAGATCAAGGAGGGTCCTGATGTGTGCAGCAGGTAAGGAAGGGTGTCCTCAGGGAAAACTCCAGGCAGCTACCTTTCCAAATTGTGGAAAGAAAAGGCCTCCTAGAAAAGACCAACAAGCAAATCCTTCTCCACATGTGGTTCAAGGGAGCCAGGTTCCATTCCGAGCAGAAAGCCAAACTCAGCAGTGTTATCTACAAAGTACCGGTAGGCTTCAGACTCAGGAAGATACAAAAGTACAGAGTCCTGGAATCTTCCTTCAATCTTAGAGTTACTGAGGTCACACAATGTGTGGCAGGGGAGTCCCCGCACTGAGACACTAAGAGGCAGTCATATGAAGATGTGAAGCCTGGGATGTGATGGAGATCCAAGATGGTGGAAATGCCAGAGCCATGGGATTCATTCATTCAGCTAAGGAGAGCTGAATGCAGGGAGTAGAACCAGCCCAAAAGAGGGAAGAGGAGAGGGAAGCATTATAGGCAGAGAAGCTGTAGAGGTAGACGCATCTAAGCCACTTGACAGCAGACATGGAACATTTGCCCTGCTGGGTAACATTTGCCCTGCTGAAGCCTTGCTTCAGTCCAGTATTTCCTCATGTTCCCTCACTTCTCGCTGTTGTAATGGCAGTGTTTATTCCGCATGATGGTTTAGAGGAAGAGTGTAATTTGGTCTTAATTTTACTTGAGGTTACTGTTAAGAGATTGCCTCAAACCTCAGAGAAGACTTTGGACTTAGGGCTTTTAAACAGTGTTGTAACCGTGAAAGGCTGCAGGAACTTTTTAAGTTGGACTAAATGTATATTGCAGTGTGATATGGTTGTGAGCCTATGGAGGCATGGCATGTACCCAGCACAGCGGTGCACAGGTTTAATCCCAGCACTGGAGATATAAGATCAGCTGTTCAAAGTCATCCTCAGCTACACAGTGAGCCTGAGGCAAGGAAAGAAACAACAACAACAAATAATAATAATAATAACAATAACAATAACAATAACAATAATAATAATAATAATAATACATGCTCCGGGATGGAGATTTGAGATGCTATTGAAATATGCAATACACGAAGTTATATAGATTAACAGTAACAGAATATATGCAAAATGTGTCTAAACTATGCAAATGAACCCCAAAGCGCCTGTTATGTAACATACAAAGCCTTTACTCTGCACAGCAGGTGTCAAAATGCTTAACCTTTACTCTTGTCCATCCTGTGTCTATCTTTTCCTAATAAACTGCCCTCGCTTTTATTACAACCATGCGCTTCTGTCCAACTCTTTGTTCTTGGCCAGAGGACCTGGAACCCCTGCAGGCATCTACTCAGAACAGCTATATATTCACTGCTATCACGAATAGAAAATTACCTAACTAGCTACAATTTTTAGAATCCTTGTTTATCCTCCTCCTCTTGCTCCAAAATCTAGCCTGCTTCTCCTCCAGGCCACACCCAAGGCCTCTGCCAACCTTTGCTGTGTAACTACTGCTAGTGTCATTGTTACTAACTTCCGCTTATATTGAACGTCTTTTGTGTGTGAAGTACCTTCCATCAATTATCTCAGTTCACATGGCAGCTCTGGGGAGTTGGAAAGAGTCTACCTGTTTCACGATAGGGATAAATACCTCAGGAAATTAGTCTGACTCCTTGATGGTCCAAGAAAATGTGGAGCCCAGATTTACCCAAGGTCTTCCCTTCTGGATGTCTCCCAGAGATGACCTAGTTGACCTAAAATCCCAGAGCAATAAGGGACTCATGATAGGATTAGAGGTCAGCCCATCCATCCAATGCAGGGACATGGTCTTCCGCTGACCTCAAATGGACCACATAGTGGATGATTTCTCAGCCCTGCTCTGCTTCAGATCCCTAGTTGGCTGCAGACAAGGGCAGCAAGCATTCGAACGCCAAAACTGGCCACATCATTTATTTTGAAATACATTATGTCATCAGTGGCTGTCACTGTGCACTTCTGCTGCACTCCGAGTCCCCACCTGCTTTACTACCCTGCTTAGCCTAGAAAGCCTTAGCTACGCAGGTAATAAATGCTTCGTGGCTTTAATCAAGGACAGCCTTCCAATGGGTATTCAGAGATGATAAGCACACAAGGCATTCAGGTTGCTAAGATGTACACATATTCTACAAACATTATCTTCATTGTATTTTTATAAGTTTCTAAATGAAAAAAAATAAAATAAATGAAATCCTATTCCTTTAAGGCTCCTCTCCGCTGCTCACTCTCTGTGGCCCCTCCCTTCTCATCCTTTCTATTTGGCCATTTTCATTTGGGAGAAGTCTCCATCTCTCTTATTTACATGTGAAAAAACTTGAAGCATCATGTGGTGCAGGTTCAGGCAGACCCTGAATTCCATTCAGTTCTCATTTCCTCCCTGACAGTCACCATTGAATCAATCATGTTCTCCCTGCCCTCTCTCTGACCACCTCCAAGATCTCGAATCGCTTTTCATCTCAGGTGTCAATCACCCTCAGACCATGTCCAGTTTTCATTACCAACATGCTGTCACATGACCTGCTAATCTGTCACTTTCTGACAGTGGTTAGTGTGCCAATTGATTTAATTAGCAATCAATTAGCTTGTTACTATTGGAAGTAATTACCTTTTATAGAGAAGAGAGTGCAGCTGGTGAGGGTAATAAAACCACACTAAATGAAACTGTGTCTTGTTCCCTCTGCACTGGGGTAGAAGCTGCACTCAGGCTGGTCAAATTATGGGTGACATACACATCTTTTGAATAGTCTCCTGGGAAGCTTTCCCCCCTCTTTGGGTGCATGGCCTCTCTATCATGGATGTTACTAGAATTTGTATTCAAGTGTGGTGACTGGGTTGCTGGTTTGTGTTCAGTCTCGCAGTATAAACTTTTCAAAAGGCTGATGTTTTGATGCAGGAAGAGTTCTTGGAAATACATTCAAGCTCCAGACTCACTCAATACATTCAGGGCCAGAGATAATAAGTAACTCACTCAAGGTCATACAGCTAGCACGTGTTAGGGCACTTCCCTGACTTCTGGCACACTCCCATATATCTGGAGAGGAATCACATTGAGCCCTGTAACATCACAGGTCATGCAAGCCACCATCAAAAAACCTGGAGAAAGGGACAGAAAGAGCATATTCCAGGAAAAGGATCCTCATGATACTGAAGAAGAAAGACATAAAGGAGGTTGAGGCTATGGCTTGATGGGTGAGGCTCCTTGCTAGGCAAGCATGAGGATCTGAGTTCAAGCCTTCAGTAGTCATAGAAAGATGAGGGTGTTGGCAAATACCTGTAACTCTAGCACTGGGGAACTGGGGAGGTAGAGACCAGTAGATCTTGGGCACTTGCTCAGTGGCTAGTCAGCCTATCTGAAACAGGGAGCTCCAAATTCAGGTAGAGACCCTGTCTCAAAGTCATAAGGTAGGGAGTGACAGAGAAGGACACTGCATGTGCTTCTCTGACCTCTCCATGCATGCATATCTGGACACACACACTCACACACAGAGAGAGACAGAGACAGAGAGAGACAGAATGACAGAAGCAGGGTGATAGAGAGAAGTTGCTATACAAGGAGACAAACATGGTATAGTCCAAGTCAGGCTCTGTGTGGTCTGGGTGGCAGGAACTGCAGCAGCTAGGGGTCTGATTGTCTCTTCTTGAGTATACATGCCTAAACCACCCTTCTGTGGTTCCTGACCCAGGGCTACAGTTCATTTCCTGCACTTTCACTGTTAAATTCAGCCTCCAAACTAGTCCCCAGACACTCCATGACTCGCTACATTAGCTCCGTGGTGAACAGCAGAGGCCGTAATGAGATGACTAAGGAGCCCCGGATTCCATTCATCATCCTGCTAGCTCCAATGTAAGCGTTCTTTTATCAGCACTATTGGTACTGATGTCATCGAAGGAGGCATAAATCACCTCACCGGTGACAGGGTCCTATTAAGGGTCATGGCCTAAGATCATTATTGACAAATTAAAGATCATGCTTGGCCATTTTTGTAGGTCTGTCCTCAATTGGGGGTATGGCCTGCTTCCTCTATCTACTTGAAAATTAAATAGTCATTTAGAGTCTTGAACAGCCTTGTAGAATTAATTCAGAACACTAGTCTCTTCTTTCTCTCACCCTGTATCCCCCACCCCCCACTCAGATTTGAGAATGGCACAGTTGTTCTCAGCCAAAGGAATCACTCCCAGAGAAATTTTTCATCCTTATCACCTGTTCTCATTTCTGTAGCTGTGGGGACACACTGTATGACATTCTAAAATTCAGAATGGTCTTCGCTTCCAGACAGACAGACGGAGAGGCTTGTCAGAGACTCATGGAGAATTCTCATGTGTCTGAAGGATGTCGCTGTCACCTCTTTTTTGGAGAGAAGATAAAATGCAGATGAGAAGGAAAAGGGAGGAGCTCATATGGCCATCTTTTCTACAAATTGATACGCCAAATTATAAGAAAGATGGCATTCATTCCCTGTAATATGAGGTGAAATGTGTGTGAACACCACCAATGGCTTCCTACTAATCTTTCCAAAAAGAATAAGCTCATTTGATAAGAGTTAACTTCAGGACTTCATGATTCATGGGGGCCTGGCAGGCTTCTGGCAGGCCAAGAGTCACTTGGGAGAGAGTAATCCTAAATGATGCTGAAAGGTGTTTTTAAAAGACTTGAATAAATGTCCTGTCAGGCCCCTGATTGGAAAGAGTCAATGTTGTTAAGAAGTCAGTTTGTTCTAAATTGACTCTTAACTTTGATGGGATTCTGCATGCATTTTATAGATGTATGTTTGTCAGTGTGTGTGTGTGCATGCTCACATAGATACAAAAAAATGATTCTGGAAGAATAAACAAGGAAAACTGGCAGGAAAGTTCCAGAGAGTAACTGATGGGAACACAACCCAACAGATTCAAAATATATTACAAACCAGCAGTCATGGAAACAGTGTGGTAATTGGGCCTAAACAGACAAGTCAGGAAAGATCAGAGGGAGAGAAAGAAACCAAAACAAGCCACACTCAAAGGCTTGGCACATGTAAAACAGAAATTAATGGAGGGAGTTTGTTCTTTCGTTGCACTTATGGGTTCTAGGGGTTGACTAAGATTAACAGACTTTGAGGCAAGCCTCTTTCCCCACTGAGCCCATCAGTTTAAATAATGGGAAAGACATGAGTAACTTGATAGAAAAAACTATGTTTTCAAGAAATGTTGAAAACATGAATTTTACCTTCTCTTTAAAAAGAGTCATTAAAAATACAAATGTAAGGGCAGCTAGAAGGCTCAGGAGGTTAAAGCAAGTACTTGCCACTGAGTCTAATGACCTGGGTTCCATTCCCAGAACCCATACAATGGGAGAGAATTGACTCCCACAACCTGTCCTCTGATATCATACATACACTACTGTGCTATGCATATGCATTCAATAAATAAGTACATAGATAAACATAAGATATAAGATATTTAAATAGTTGGGTATGGTGGCACACACCTATAATTCTAGCATAGAGAGGGCAGAGGAAGATGAATCTTCATAATTTGGAGGCCAGTTAGGTCTATGTAGCAAGTTTTAGGTCAGCCAAAGCTATTTGGCAAGACCCTGTGAGTTGTTCCTACAATCCTGCCTTTGCCTCACCATCACAGACTCTTAGTACTCTGAGACAAAAGCTCTAGTAAAAGCTTTCTTTTTATATAAGCAGCAAATCTTGATGAATGGGATCATCTAAGCCTTTTGACATCAGACATGGAACTACAGGATTTGGAATTTTCTTTGTAAAGTTTCTCTTTCACCTTGATCTAGCATTTATCACCATGCCCCAAAATTCCTCCCTTTTGGAATACTAATGTGACATTGCATGTCAGAAACATGTAATTTACTTTCTTATTTTTCAGGGGATCAGAATCAAGGAATTTCCTTGAGTCTCAAAGTAACTTTGAACTTTGGTCTTCAGGTTAAGACTGAATTACTATGGGGACTTTTGAAGTTAGACTAAATACATTTTCCATCATGATATGGTTATGAACCTCTGCAGGCCAAGAAGTAAGAGTATGGTTGTTTGAATGAGAACAGCCCCCAGAGGCTCATATGTTTGAATGTAGGGTCTTTAGTTGTGGGACTATTTGAGGAGGATTAGGAAGTACGACATTGTTGGACTAGGAGGTGTGTCACTGTTGGAAGACTTTGAGGTTTCAAAAGACTTGCTTCATTCTCAGTATGCTCTCTTTCTCCTATCAAGATATGAACTCTCACGTGTTCTTGTCTCCATGATTCTGCTCTGTTGTCATGAACTCTAACTCTCTGAAAGAGTAAGTTCAGTTACAGCTTCCTTCTATAAGCTGCCTTGCCAATGATGGGTTATCACAACAATAGACAAGTAACTAAGACACCTACTACACATAAAGTCCTAGTCTCCACCCCCAGTTGGGCCGCAGAGCCTGGAGCACATGAAATTCAGCTTTAATAAAAACTATTAAGGAAATAAAAGTGAGAGATTTAATTACATGAGAACTAGAAAGAGATTGGGTAAGAAGGCTCAGAGGGCAATGGAACCTGCCACCAAGCATGACCATCTGAGTTCACTTGGAACCCATATGGAGAAAGGAGAAAATCAAGTCCCTCAAGTTGTCCTCTGAACTGTACATACTTGTGGTCACACACACACACATTCATACACATACAAACACATGCACATATATATATACATACACACATACACACAGACACATACATACACATAATACACACAGACACACAAATACACACATCCATGCACATGCACACTCACAATAGAAAGCTTATAAACTATGGAAACTAAACAACTCACTACTGAATAAAAAAAAAGGGTCAAAAAAGAAATTAAGAAAGAAATGAAAGACGTTCTAGAATTGACTGAAAACAAAGATACAACTTACCCCCATCAAAATTTCAACACATATCTTGAAATTCTTCACATATCTTGAAAGGACAATTTTTCACCTTCATATGGACACACACACACACACACAAACCAGGACAGATGAAACAATCCTGATTAACAACTACAACTACAGCAACATCAAAAACAACTAGAGGTATCAGTATTCATAATTTCAAGTTGTACTAGAAATTTGTAGTAATAAAACCCACATGGTATTGGCATAAAAACAATCAATGGAATCAAATTGAAGACCCAGACATAAATCCACATATCTATGAACACCTAACTTTTGACAAAGAAGCCAGAAATACAACTGGAAAAAAAATCAGTATTTTCACAAATGGTGCTGGTCAAACTGGTGGCTGCCATGTAGAAGAATCCAGATGGATTCATATTCCTCATCCTCCACAAAACTCAACTCTAAATGGATCAAGACCTTAACATAAACCAGATACCCTAAACCAGGTAGAAGAGAAAGTAGGGAATAGCCTTGAACTCATTGGCACAAGAAGAGACTTTCTGAACATAAAACTGTAAAATTGTTGGTACAGGTACTAAGATCAACAATTAACAAATTAACAAATGGGACCTCATGGAACTGAAAAGCTTCTGCATGGCAAAGACACTGTCATACAAACAAAGCAGCAGTCTACAGAATGGGAAAAGATTATATATATATATCCAATTCTGCAGTCAATAGAAGACTCTTCAAAATATATGAAAAAGAAAAACTCTAGATATTAAGAAAACAAATAACTCAATTAAAAATGGGTTACATATCTTAACAAGGAATTCTCAATAGAGGAAACTCAAATGGCTGAGAAACACTTAAAGAAATGTTCTACATCATTAGTCATAAAGGAAATGCAAATCAAAACTACTTTGAGATTTTATCGTACACCTATCAGAATGGATAAGATCAATAAAAAGTGACAGCTTATGCTGTCAAGAATGCAGAATAAGGGGAACACTCATCCACTGCTGGTGGAGTTCAAACTTGTACAGCCACTATGGAAATTAGTGTGGCATCCTAAGGAAGATAGAAATTGGTCTACCTCAAGATTCCAAAGGATGCTTCATACTACCACAAAGACTCTTTCTCAACTGTGTTCATTGCTGCTCTATTACAATAACCAGAAATTAAAAACAACCTAGATGGCCCATAACAGAAAAAGGGATAGAGAAAATGTGGTATATTTACACACACAAAAGAGTATCACTCAGTCATTTTTTTTAAAAAAAGGAAATCATGAAAATTACATGTAAATGTATGGAAGCAGAAAAAAATCATCCTGGATAAGGTATCCCAGACCCATAAAGACAAATATAGTACATGATCACTTTTATGTTTTATGTGGATATTAGCTGTTAAATCAATGACAACCAATCCAAAATCCATAGAACTACTGTGTTTATGTAGAAAACTAGTGAACAAGAAGAATAGATATCTTATTAGTAAAGCAAAATAGAATAAATAGTTATGGATGGATGAGGAGCAGAAAAGAAGATCAAGTAGAGAAGGGGAGGAGAGAGAAGGATGAGGAAGGAAATACATGGAGAGACATCTAAAATTAAGGGCCATTTGAGAAGTAATATGGAAACATAGTAGAGTAGATGCTTCCTAAAATAATACATATACGGAGGTGATCTAAATGGAATTGCCAAATAATGGAGCTCGAATCCCAACTAGCCATCTATTGTCACCAAATGAATCTTCCAGTACCAGGGTTGGGTTACATTTAATCAAATTGTTGGCCAAATGAGTCCCATGTGAATTCCCAACAAATTCAAGGCACAGCCCCATTGCTAACAATAACAGCTACAACAGCTCATTGATCATGGAGAAGTTGAGCTAGTTCCTATAGAGAGCCTACACATCTATGTTCTAGCTTCTTTGGTTCAGTAAAGTACTTTGCATGCTACCAAAAGGGAAACACAAACACAAGCCCAGACATAAAGCTTTTGATCTGCAATTGTGTCCTGCCTGCAAGATGTGCTAGGACAATGGTGGTACAAAGCTTGTGGCAGTAACCAACCAATATCTGATTTGACTTAAGACCCATTTCGTAAGATGAAACCCACACTCAACACTAAACTAGATAGCCCAAGACTAGATACCTCAGAGACCTTGGATAAAAACCAAATGTTACTAGTCAAAAATGAAAACAAAAACAAATTTAGTAACTCTTGTCTTAGTTAGGGTTACTATTACCTAATGAAACTCTATGACCAAAGCAACTTGTGGAGAAGAGGGTTTATTTGGTTAACACTTCCATATCCCTAGTCATCATTGAAGGAAGTCAGGACAGAAACTCAAACAGTGCAGGAACCTAGTATGGAGTGGTACTGCTTACTGGATTGCCCCCCATGGTTTGTTCAGCCTGCTTTCTTATAGAACTTAGCCTTGCTAGTCTAGGGATGGTACCACCTACAAAGACCTAGATCCATCCCCATCAATCACTAATTAAGAAAGTGTCTTATATAAGAAAGTATCTTATAGAGGCATTTTCTCAGTTGAGGTTCCTCCTTTCTGATTATTCTAGTTTGTGTGTCAAGTTGACATAAGACTACCCAGAACACTCCTAAAGATAATGTGCTAAACTCATAGACCAGTGCCTTGCTCAGCCACCATCCGAGAAGCTTCCTTGTACAGCAGATGAGCACAAATAGAGACTCACAGCCAGACATTCTACAGTGAGAGACCTTAGAATGCTCAGCCCTAAATTGACTGTCTCTGTGATATCCCTTCCCTCAGGGCTCAGGGAACCAGAAAGAGTGTAAGAGCCAGAGAGAATGGAGGACACCAAAAAGCCAAGGCTCTCTAAACCAACATAATCAAAGTTTATGTGAACTCAGAGACTAAGGCAGCATGTATAGGGCTTGTAAGGGTCTGTATCAGGTCTGCTGCAAATATATATGGCTTCCACTTTAGTTTTTTTATGGGATTCCTGAGTGTACAAATGAATGAGTTTCCAGCTCTTGTGCCTTCTCTTGGACTCTTCTTTCTGTATGTTTCTTTTGTTCAATTCTGATGTGCTAGATTCATTTTATCTTATCTTATTTTATTTTATTTTATTTTATTTTATTATTCCTTAGAAGTCTGTTTGCTTTCCAATGAGAGACAGAAAGGGAATGGATCCTGGTGGGAGGTAGGGAGGGAGGAATAGAGTAAGGGAAAACCATAGTCAGGATAGATTATGTAAAACAAAAAAATCTATTTTTAATAAGATGGGGAAAAGTTGGCCAGATATTATTTATAAGAAGGGGGAAAGTGCTGACAGATATTGTTCATGAACTTCTATTGATAGCATTTTAAATCAAAATAACTAAAGTTAGCTGGGCAGTGGTGGCGCATGCCTTTAATCCCAGCACTTGGGAGGCAGAGGCAGGTGGATTTCTGAGTTCGAGGCCAGCCTGGTCTACAGAGTGAGTTCCAGGACAGCCAGGGCTACACAGAGAAACTCTGTCTCAAAAAACCAAAACCAAAACCAAAACCAAAAAACAAAAACAAAACAAAAAATAACTAAAGTTAAAAATAAGGCAGGGACATTACAAATTGACATATTATTTGTTATAATTTTATTTAATTGTTTTTATTTTATTATTAGTTCACTGATAAATTCACATCTTGTATTTTGATTATATTCATTCCCCCAACTTCTTCAAAAGACTCCTTTATTTACATACCTATTTTTTTCTGCCCATATTCTCTCCAAGTTATGGCCTTCCATTAAGTGTGACCAACAAATCAGGTGTCACGCCCTTACAGAAAATAGTTTCCTTCTTCAAACTGCTATTAATTACCTAAAGTTCATCAGTCAACAAATAGATCAAACTAGATAACTAAATATAGAAGAATAAAACTAGATCTTTATCTCTCACAAAAATCAACTTCAAATGGACCAAAGACTTCAATATCAAACCTGATACCCTGAATCAGACGAAGGAAAAAAGTAAGCAATATGCTTGAATTCACGGACACATGAAAAGACTTTCTGAACAGGGTGATGAGAAACAATGATTACTAAATGGGATCTCATGAAATTATTACAATTTTTAAATAAATGCATATGGTGTGTGCAGGAATTTAGGTGGCACTGTTTGTGTCTGGAGGTCAAAGGACTACTTTTTAGAGTTGATGCTATCCTTACAGAGTTACATGGGATTTGGAGGTTGAATTACAGTCTATGCACCATTACCTACTGAGCCATCCTGATGGATCCAATATCCAATATTATTTATTACGGAAGAAAGCATGGAAACAAATTAAGTTCAACAATGAGTAATTAATTCAAAAGGCTTAGATCACTTACATGACAAAACATTAACTTTTTTTGAACAAGGGATAAGTTATAAAATATAAGAATATATTGGTTTCTAGGATACAGAGAGAGAGAGAGAGAGAGAGAGAGAGAGAGAGAGAGAGAGAGAAGGAGGTCAGGACAGGATGTTGAGAGAAGGCAAAAGAACTGAAACTTACCTCAAAGAGGGTCTAATAACATGGTTCTATTGAAGACACAAGAAATGTGACCATGTGTGTCAAATTTATATGGTGAATTTTCAGGTTGGATTTGTGCGTGTGCATGTGTGTGTGAATGTGTGTAAGTATGTGTTATAGAAGAGTATATAGGGGCTGGAGAGACAGCTTAGCAGTTGAGCAGTGCTTGCTACTGCTCTGGGAGAAGACATGAGTTTAGTTCCTAGCACATACAGCAGGTGACTTGTAATCACCTCTAACTCTGTCTCTGTCTCTAACTCAATGCCGTCTGCAGGCAGCCCTGTGCCACATATACACATGCACAGACACCAGATTAAAAATAAAACTAAATCTTTAAAGAAAAGAATATACAGCTTTGTATGAAGGAAAATATGTGCGAATTTATTAATATGCATACTTGTTCATGCAAATATATACATATGTATATGAATGCATGCATACACTCATACCTATAAGCATAGATATACAAACACATCCCTATAATTAGAAATTTGGTAGACTTTCATCTACTTTGGTAGACTTTAATCTACTTCAATTTGAATATGGTTATGAGTTTGGGTATCTTATATTAAAATTTTCTTTCTTGAAAAGCAAGGTAAATGATAATTTTGCTTATATAGGCAAACTGCATGTGGAAAGAAAATATTAACTAGCAATGTAATAAAGAAGTGATTTCTTTTGGGGCCTTAAGCTCAAATCTTCAAATTTGCACTGTTTCCTTGTGGAATTATTTGATCAAACTGAAATGAAAATCAAAATATCTAACTGGTTCTGGTCAGTCCTCTCGGTTGCTCCAGACGTCGGCCAGGATTTTCTAACCTTCTACAAGAGAATAAAGTAACAATTATGATTAACACCTTGGGGGAGTTCATCCATTCATTCTCTTAATATTAATTGGGGGCCTTTACTTACTTCACAAATCTTTCTGGTGAGACTGGCTGTTTATATCCAGTGTTCTAGTCTAATAGAAGTAGCAAGGAGACAAGGCCAGGGCAGGGTGCTGGGAGAAGGCAAAAGAACTGAAGCTTACCTCAAGAAGGGTCTCACAACATGGTTCAAATGAAGACACAAGAAATATGACCATGTGTGTCAAATTCAGCTGGTGAATTTTCAGGATGGATATGTGCATGTGCATGTATGCTGCGTGTATGTGTGTGTATGTAAAGGCCAGAGCTATCATTCCTCAGTAGCAAGATTTGGCTATAAACTACAAGGCCCACTTTTTTTTTCTTTTTTTTTTCTTTTTTTCTTTTTATTGGATATTTTTTTTTACATTTCATATGTTATCCCCTTACCCCATCCCCCACCCACCCAGGAACCCCCCCATCCCCTTACCCCTCCTCCTTCTTCTCCGTGGATGAAACCCCCACCTACCCCCCCCACTCCCACTTCTCCACCCTCAAAATTCCCACCCCCTGGGGCGTCCAGCCTTCATGAGGTCTAGGATCTCATCTTCCACCTGTGCCCGGCAGGGCCCTCCACTCTTACATATTCAGCTGAAGCCCTGGATCCCTCCATAAGCTTTCTATAGCCCATCTCACCCAGCAGGGTTCTGCCTCCCCAAAGGGCACCATTCACTAGAGTCAGTAGGGGACATCACACATTTGAACTACAATGCAAGTCCATTGGAAACAGCATCTCATTTCATACTGGTATTCTAGCCTCACCGACTTAGTGGAGGAAGTAGGGGAGGGAGAGGGAGAGGGGAAATTCTATAGAGTTAAATCTGGTGATAGGAAGTCACTTGCACTTCACTCTCTAGATGGTTATAGAGTCCAGAAAGAAGACAAACCAGAACCACACACCCTGGACAAGAGTCCCAGTACAAATAAGGATGGTCACAAGACAAAGCCCATCTGTGTTGTCCCCCAGGAGCAGCAAAGGTGTGGATGCTGAAGTGGGAGGGCACAGACAATAATGTGATCAGCCTTGTGTGTATGGAGCCTCAAACAGAGTGATACTGCAGAGAATACTTGCTTTACTTTAAAGAAATAAAATGTAGCTGTTTAAGACTTTGAATGCTATTCAATACTGTCCTTTTCAGTTATTTAGTTTAGGTGTCTAATTCATAGAACTTCCTTCTAAAAGAACTGAGCCCCTCCCCCCTCTTTCTTGAGCTCTAGACACCCCCCCCCTCCCAACACTAAGCCCTGTGTGCACAGGGAGAGCCAATTGGTCATTTTGGGGATCTGTCTTCATTTCTGCACAGAGAATAGAGAAGGCAGCAAATGGAGAGGGAGGTAAAGAGTAAATTGGAAGATAGAGATGATGAGAAACAAGGAAACAAAAGAGGGTGAAGAGAGGGGAAGGAGAGAGGAGGGAGAGAGAGGAGAAGGAGGAAGGAAGGGGAAGAGGAAAAGAAGTGTCCTTTGGAAATGACAAAGGACAAGGATCCTTTCAGGAGGTGAAGAGCATGGAGGGAGGAAGAGAAAGAAGGAAACCCTGAAATGACTGAGCAGAGGCTCAAAGGATGGAAATGTTGGGTGAGGACAGACTGTGTGCATGGGGAAGAAGTGAAGTGACAGTAACAAGGAGTTACAGTCTCCATCTCCTCTTGCCTACCACAGAGGAGCTTCCAGGCTGCCCAGCCCTGGTCAGCAGATATTTAAGAAGAAAAAACCAAAAAGCACAGTCTTACCCTGGGAACTGTCTCAGTTTACTAAGGGTGGTGTACTCCCTGTGTACTCTGGGAGTGAGTGGCTGTCTGGCTTTGGGCCCTTCCCCTTCTTACTTCCAACTTCCTCTCCCCTCCATCTCCCCCTCTCCTCCTCTTCCTTCTCTTTCTCCTCTTCCATAACCTCACTGAAAGCAGCAGCTCTTTCCCATCTCTCCAACCTAGTATTGCCTGGCACTCCCTGGAATCTGAGCCAGTGAGAACGGAACAGATTAACAAAATGAATGCGTGAATGATAAAATATATATTCCAAGAATGAACTATCCTGGAGTCCTGATAGCTTTGGAAGTTACATTGAGCTAGTGGGTGCAACTGACCAGAAGAACCAGGATGAGGACCTACCCAGCCAGGTACCACACAGGATCATGTGCATTCACAGGAACGTTGTTGAAATTCACAGGAAGCAATTTGAAGAGTGATAACTAAGAGTATGTACTCCTCTGACCTCCAGCAAAGCAGCCATCCTAGGCTCCTCACATCTCCCCTGGTTTCATTAATTATGGAGGAGAAAAATGAGCCCCAAAATGGAGTTCAAAGAGAATGTGGTTGAGAATACTGAATCCTAATATTAAAAAGTAACTCTAATTTTTTTCTTAAAATGATCTAAGAGGGCACACAAAAGGCATAGGCTCTTATAATTTCATGTCTTTTTGAAGTTATTTGCATTAATAATCCTCCCACATTTTGCCCCCATTCCTATGTATAAGAACACAATTTCCTCTGACATTTTTCAGGGAACTATTGGGCTTTTAAAGATGCATTCAGAACAATAAATATGGTGTGCCAAAAAGTATGAAATTTGATACATTATATTTGTATATAAAATGCATTTTGTAAATTTCTAAATAAAAATTCTTATATATCAAATTGCTCTATGTATAAAAATCTGCTTTTCAAAAAGTAAGATAATACCTTACTTATCATCCTTCAAATTCAGATTTTACCATGTACGGGTAGTTCTGTCAATATATGGAAGCTTTTTTGTTCTTATTCATGGCTACATTGTGTCATATTGATGAAATCAGTATAGCACAATCAATTTATTGTTGCATGTTGCAGTTAGCTTCAGCTGTCATCTCTCACACAACCTAAAATGGAATCTCAATTTTGGTATTGCCCAGTTCAGACTGGCTTGTGGCTATTTCTATGGGGAACTGTCTTGTCAGTTGATATAAGAGAGATTAGCCTACCATGGGTAATATCATGTCCTAGGCAGGTAGTCCTGGGATGTATAAAAAATTTACTTAACCATGAACCAGCAAGAGTCATTCAGCTTCAAGTTCCCACTTGAATTTCCATCCTGAATTCCCTCAATGATGAACTGTGACCTGGAGGTGTAAGCTGAAATAAATCCTTTCTCTTCCTAAATTGCTTTTGGTTAGAGTGTTTTATCACAGCAACAGGAACAAGTTTTTATTCAATAGATATATATCAGAATCTAGTCTCACCTCCCTGTAACCGATCTTTGGCTACTTTGTGGATTTTTCCTTCTTCGACTCCTCTAGATCCCCCCTTTTTTTCACCCTTTCAACCCCCAACATTAGATAAGAGAGAAAACAGGATAGAGAAGAAAGGAAAGAGATGCCTAAAGGGGATGACATTATCGTTAGACTACTTCCTGCTGACTAGGGGCATCTAGTTCCTTGGAACAAGCTTGATCTTCATTATCAGGATATTTAATTCTTCTTCTTCTTTCTTCTTTGCACATGACGACTTAACAAATCATGACCAACAGCAACCCACTTGGCCTCTCAGGGTCCTAGCATTTATATACCCTCTGAAAAGTCCCCAGGATTCCAAATGTCACACAATCACAGAAACTAGCTACGGCTGGCAAAATCATACCCTTGCTAGATCATAAGGTAAAACATAGTCTCCTGCTGTGGACAACCTGAATCAGCCCATATCTCACACCCGGGATTATAACAAAAAATGTGTTCTTATAATATTTCCTTATTTTTAAAAGAAACCAAAATTCCAATACACTTCCCCTCATTGGGTAACCAGTTGTTTTTACATTATTAATTGACCACTTTGTCCTTTCTGGCATATTTGAGGGGCTCTTGTTTGGTTGGCTCAGTTTATTTCTAATGCATCTTTTTTCTTTTAGAATTTGAGGGAAATTGAGAAGACTGGGACGATGATTACCAAAATACAGTCCTAGCCATTCTGGACCTCTTCAAGCTCAATTGTTTCAAAACTGTGTTCCCAAGAACATCAATACACTCTAATAACACCCAAACAATCTCAGGTTTAATAGGTGCATATGGGTGTCAGAGCTGTCTGATGTCCTTGTTTTGATGGCTAAGAAAATTTGTACTAGTATATTTTTGTACTTCAATTTTTTGTTCTAGTTTCCGATAGAGAAAAAATAGATATGAGTCACAAATCCAACACCTTTGGTATTCTCAATAACTATGAAGAGTGTAGAGGCCAGAGATTGGACTTGGTAAGTAAAACGGTTGCCATAGAAGCATGAGAATAAGAAGTCACATCCAGCAGCCATTTAAACCCTGCCTGGGTTTGGTGGCCCACATTTATGTCATAGTTTGAGAGATAAAGGGGATCCCTGTGCCTCATCAGCCAGCCTACATAGCTTAATTAGTGAGTTCCAGACCAATGAGAGACTCTGTTTCAAAAATAAAAATAATAAAAAGATGGTCAGCATGTGAGGACCAGTATCTGAGATTGTTCTGTACACACACACACACACACACACACACACACACACCTCATTAAGACTTAATAAATAAATCTGCAATTAGTATATTCCATATTGAATCATGGTGACTTCTGATTTCTGAGATTTGTAGTCAGTCTAGTTCTGCTAGTGAGGACTATTGTGATTCAGCTCTGTGATTCTAATTCCTGCCATTGCTCTCTAAGCAAGGTCAGTCTGTGTGAAGAGGTGACTTTGACTGGGAAAGAGAAGCAGTAAGCTCCCAGGCTGGGGGTATTTGGTCATTTATTTTCTGGCAGTTACAGCATTCTGCACCATGGGATAGGCAGGCAGGAAGCAGTGGGTATCTGGCCCTTAAAACTCGGCCTGGTGTCACTAGACCATGGCAATTTCCAAGTCTGTCTGCCGGAGGTCAATCTAGCCAGCACAAGGAGACATCATAAAATGAGATGGGACAAGGACCTTTAGTATCTCAAACTCTGAAAGGACCTCAGCTAATGTTCTGTGTTGCTTATTAGGTGACTAAATTATCTTCAGAGCCTCCCAGTAAACAGTTCATGTATCTAATCCCAGCACTTGGGAGGCAGAAGCAGGAAGATTTCTGAGACGAGGCTGGCCTGGTCTACAGAGTGAGTTCCAGGACAGCCAGGGCTACTCAGAGTAACCCTGTCTTGAAAAACCTAAAAACAAACAAACAAAACAAACAAACAAAAAAAACAGTTCATGTATCATATGTATCATGAAGACCAGAGTTAACAGGGAGCTCATACTTCGTGCCTAGTAATTCCTTTATTAACTAGTTAGAACAACACTATCTTGCCATTCCACCTTATGTTAACACTCACAAGCCTCTCATAATAATTACAAGTTTTTCTGGACTCCACCTCATCCCCCATCTCTGCTGGAGAACTCTGTCATGTTTCTGCTGATATATAACACACTGGCCCAAATTGTTAAACCATAACTTAACAGACTGGCTTAGTTGGTAAAATGGTTTCCTGCAAGCAAAAGGACCTCAGTTCAATGCCCCAGAACTAACATGAAAAAGTAGGCCTGAGACATGCTGGTAATCACAAGTTCTAGGGGGGCAGAGACAAGAAGATATCTAAGCCTTGCTGGGCAGGGGTACAATTGGATTAGTAAGCTCTGGATGCAACAAGAAACACTAATTCAAAAATTAAGGTGGAGGGACCATTAATTGAGGCACTGTTGGCTCACCCCTACAAGACTCTCCATTGACACATTTGACTTTGAATTCTATGTATCTAGGATGACATTTGATCTAGTTCTTGTTTAAAATATTTGTTAAGCTAAACTACATGGGATCTACACTGACCAGAAAGATGCTTCCATACACAGGTCTTGTCTTATATTCAAAATAAGGGTAGGCTTTTGTGGTGGTTTGAATAGATATGGACCCCATAGACTCATGTGTGTAAATGCTTGGCCCATGGGGAGTGGCACTAATAAGGTGTGCCCTCATTGGTGTAGGTGTGGCATTGTTGGAGAAAGTATGTCACTGTCAGGTGTACTTTAAGGATCTTATATATGCTCAAGCTGTGCCCAGTGTCATACACAATTCTCCTTCTGCTGCCTGTGGATCAAGATGTAAAACTCTCAGTTTCTTTTCCAACACCATGTCAGCTTGGATGCTGCCATGCTTCCCACCATGATGACAATGGACTGAACCTCTGAAACTGTAAGCCATTGCCAATGGAACATTGTCCTTTATGACAGTTGCTGTGATCATGATGTCTCTTCATAGCAATAAAATCCTAACTAAGACAGTTTCTTCCTTATTAAAAATTAAACAACACAAGAAAAGCTACAGAGGCCAGGAGTTAGACCTCACTGGGCAGTAAGGATGGAGCCCAAACCCTGAAGACTTCTGCTTCTTGACAGTTGCTTGCTGACCAGAAACTGAAGGCATCCTGATTAAAAGCAAAACAAAAGAAAACACAGGAACCAGCAACCAATAGCACAATGATTGGCACTCAGGGCGACTTCCCTACAATTATCTCTTCTCCCACAGAAGGCTTTTAGGAAGGATTTTATTTTTATTTTTTAAATAAAATATTTGTCAATTGATCATGTACAAATGCATGCATGTGCCTTTGTAGGGGTCCAGAGGCATGGGATGATGAAGGTACAGATAATTCTGAGCCTCCCAATCAGGATCCAAACTCTGCAAGAACAGTACATGCTCTTAGCTGCTCGCCGAGTTCCAGTCACCACAAAGTCCTTTTCTAAATATCCAGACAAGAGCTGAACATCAGCAACTTATTCTCTGGGTCTCTTATGTTAGGAGGGAGGTGTGGTGACTGGTGATCTGGGTCATGGCATCTTTACATGCTCTCAGGATCTCCATTTTCCCTGCTGCTCAGTATCTTAGACCCTTGAGGCTGCATCTGGATTCAGCAACAGATAAAACCAAGCCAGAACACTGGTCTGTTCTCCCAAGGAGCTATCTTTGAAGTTGTTGGGTGACTTTTCTTGGGGAAAAATGAAGAAATCCTTATTCCCCACAGATAGAGTACCAATGGCAGGCCAAAGCAACAATTCTATACTATCTGCCTTGGTGAGATAGTGAGTTTATAGGAATATGGGGGAAGCTAAGCTGTCCAGAGAATCTCTTCTCCCCAGCCATTATTACTGCCTAATTAACCTTGGGCAAGAACCTTGTGAATTCTATTAAGTTTCAGGAGCTTCCTGAAACCTGTGAGTTGTTGCTCTCCTGGGCCTTGTAAGTTTCATTCCCTTCCCGAGTCTTAGTGAATTTCTCTCCAGGAGGGAAGGCTTCAACAATAATGCAAAGGATACCTCCAGATTCTAGGCTTGCTGAGATTTCTTCTAATACTGGCCATGTAGCTTAGTCTTGCTGAATATTATGTTCCTACCAGAAAAGCAAAAACCATCATCATCATAGTGCAAATCTCCAAATATAATGAGGTTCCAATCAGAGGGCAGTATCTTCCCCATTGGGACCCTGCTGCAGGTCAACAAGGTGATGTACCTTCCTTTCATACATTTCGTGGATGAGACAATGTCACCACCATCAATGACACTTGCATCAAAAGGTATTCATTGTTTAGTGAAATGACAGTCACCTTTGAGGCCATGCCAGTCATCTACAGCCAGGCACAAGCTTAAGAATGACAAACCTGGTGGTCTGGGTCCTGATAAGTCTTCTTTGTTTTCCCCTCCTGCTTATGACTAACTACTCTTGGCTGGTTCCCAAGTCTTCATATTAGATTGGATAATCCCACTTTTAATAATGCTCAGGATATTTGCCTCCCTTGGGGAATGGTGATCACTGCAGCAGAGGGTATTAAAATGGAGTTGAATGCCATGCAACACATACCCTTTCAGCTGTGTGTCTGTGGCACAGCCTTGTGCCTGTTTGCCCATGGGGGGATGTGTCTGTGTGTGCATGTGTCTGTCCATGTTCATTCTTCTGGCCTTCTGAATTTTATGAGAGAAAGAGAGAAAGGGGGGAGAGGAGGAAAGGAGAGAGAGAGAGAGAGAGAGAGAGAGAGAGAGAGAGAGAGAGAGAGAGAGAGTAAATCCTATCCACTTCACTTGCAGTGTCAAAACAAAGCACTAAAGAATCCACTCAAAACTCAGATTTCCTAAGTGGACAAGGCTATTAACTTACAAATTTGTGTTTTGATTTCCCCTAAATGGTATTAGCTAGGCATTAAACTTAAGGGCGCAGTAATACCTTGGGAGACCCCAGAAATGTGATGTTAATACATAGCCAGATTTATTCAATATGATGTGAATTGTGCTTAGTATTTTAAACAGCACAAACTGAGCAATAATCAAGTCTATGATTTTCCACCACTGATAATAATGGGATTTGAGTGTCATGTTTCCTACCCCTTTAACTGGACCGTTCTGGTGATCAAGGAGCCACTTTAAAGATAACTGGTGGAGAGCAGAGCAAAGAAATATACAGTGTTACTAATATACACCGGGGTTTGAACTGACATGAAATTTTATCTTAATTATCGGACAAATTTGTACTCCCACTATCTAATTCAATTTGCATGCATCGGTAGACACTTATTAAAGGTAATATTACATCTGTCATTTTAAGACTGGTGAGAATTTTATCATATGAACTGCAAGAAACAGCCACTCTATTATGTGCCAAATTCTTTTGTATGGCTTAAAATAACCAGGATTGCATCCTAATTAAGGTTTTCTTTCTTTCTTCTTTCTTTCTTTCATTTTTTTTTTAACTGTCTCAGGGCAGTCCCTGTCTTGTCCATTCTACGGCCATCTTGTAAGTTATTTGGACAAAGATTTGAAGTTTCAGAAGTGGATGTCTCCTCCCTCTGCTTCCTTGTTCTAAGTGAAAAATGAGAGCTTTTTTAATAAAATGTAAACTGGAATCAAATGTTCAAATAAGGTTTTATGAGAAGCACACTGTGCATAAACCCATCTTAGAATTCTCCACTGGATTTAGGATTCGGCTGTCTACAAATGTATCAGGCTGTCTGAGGCATTAGCAGTTGAATGTGGTGGTGTTTTTTTTTTTTTTTGAGATGAGTTTATTAGATTTATACTTTGTATGAAGTGAATCCATGAAGAGCTAACGCCTTTTTGCCAGTCCTCGGCAGCAATGGCAGTAGCTCTGACGTGCCATCCATGTAGATGCAAAACTTTCTACACAGAACCCTATATAAGCCCACTGACTTCTGCTTGCAGCCTTAGGGCTCTGGGAGGTTGGAAATCAGCAGCTAGGCTTACAAAGCACACAGTTAAACCCATCCACACTCCCTGTTCCAGCCATCTTGGTTTCAAAGCTATTTCTTACACCTAAGAAAAGAAACAAAGAATCAAGGAAATGCCCTAAAGAATTAAAATAGCAATCAGCCGGGAGTAAAGAAGGAAGCTGAACTGGGCAGCTGTGCCCAGATGTGGACTACACATGCAGGGCTGTAGGGAAGGGCGGTAAAGTCAAATGGGAACTAAGGGCTTAGTATCCCCCTTCCTTCTTTTTCCTGGGCACCTGCATGCTCTTGGAAATGGAGAAACAAGCTTTGGTGCTTTTGATTAGCTTGTAGAGGCCCATAGGTACATCTGGCATCCTCCAGAGTTTCTCTCATGCCCGATAACAAGGCCTAGGTTTCCTAGTCTTCCATCTGAAAAGAAACATGACCTTTATATGTGACTAAGAACTACAGGGTTCTGATCAGATGCCACATCTCAGAACTGTCATGGAATTTACTTGGTCACAGTGATGTCTTCTTAAGTAAAATCTTTCATTTCTTGAACAAAACATTTACATAGGATATATGTTAACATTTAACATAGGTAATATGTGCATGCACACACATAATTTTTCAAGTTTTTAATTTTTTTAATTTAAAAAGTTTAATTAAAAAACAAGTTTTGTCTTATTGTGAATTGTGTGTGTGTGTGTGTGTGTGTGTGTGTGTTATCCTCGTGAATGCAGGCATGCATGTGTCACATTTTACAGTGTGTGTGAAGAAGCCAGAGAATAGCTTGAGGGAGTTGATTCTCTTTCCTATGAGTACCAAGGATTAAACTCAGGTCATAGGGCTTACAGTATAGAACAAGTGATTTTATCCACTGAACTGTCTTGCTAGTCTATTGTTTTACATTTTTACAGAGACAACACCTTCTTTATAGCCACACTGATAAGGGTAGATAATTTTACTTGAACAAAAATGTTAAAGTGCTTTTTAAAAATCATCTAGCTCTGTCTCTTTCTCTGTCTCTGTCTCTTTGTCTCTGTCTCTCTCTCTCTCTTTCTCTCTGAGTGTCTGTGTGTCCATCTGTGTGTGTATACATGTATGTATGTGTGTGTGTGCACACATGCTAGTGTGCATGTCCTTGTATGCACATGTGTGTAGAAGATGGAATCCAGGGTCTGATGTCGGGAGTCTTCCTTGGTCTGTCTCCATCTTACTAGTTTTTGATGCAGGACTTCTCACTGAGCCTGAAAAAGTCCTACTGATTCAGCAACTATCAAGGATCCTCCTGTATTTGTCTTCCCAGGGCTGAGAATACAGATGCAGACTGCCACATCAGGCTTTCTTACACAGGTGTTGAGAGAGCAAACTCGGGTCCTCATGCTGCACAACAAGAACATTTTACCAACTATTCATCTCCCTAACCTCCATGCCCATCTTTAAAAATGATGCTTTGGTTTTTAAATCATCTCAGAATCTAAATATTCACAGGTGTGTTTGACGCTTCTTCTGTCTCAAAGCCATCCATCTTGCTGATTTTTGCCACCCCAAATATGTCCAGTGTGCTTTCCAGATTTTAAAGGGAGGTGTGCTTCCATCCCCCATGCCAGTCCTGAAGAAGTAGATGAATAATTCATGTGCCACATGGAGGTTTTGTCTGAGTTCTTCTCTGGAACACTTCTGAGTGGCCCGAGAACCAAGGAACTTACAATCACAGTGTGCTGTGTCAAAGAACAGTCAATCAGTCTCCAAAGAAATGTGAAGAGAACAGGTTTTTCATGCCTGTGCGTTGGGCGGGAGCCAAATGTGTGTTGCCATTTGACGTGGAATCAGTGTACACCTGTTCCGACCAGCTGTCGGCATAACCTGTGTCACAGGCACATGTCACACCCGCTGGATCTTCACAGCAGGCCGTGTCTGTGTGACAGTCAGGACAGACACTGCTAGTAACTTGGGGACTGGGAAAGGAGGAGCTTGTGGAGCCGTGGCGGGGACACAGATGTGTGAAAAGTGTGATAAAAAAAAAAAGAGAGAGAGAAAGAAACATCTGAGGGAATACGCTCAAACACAACAGCAAATGTCATTTGCATTATATAATTATGACAGACCATCGAGTCCTTTGTAATAACACTCAGTGGGCCAGTGTTAAAACCTACCGTGAGTGATAAAAGGCCGCAGCTTGGAAAAAGGTCAGCATGAATTAGTATATATTTGCTGATTAATTCAGACTGTGCCTTCATCAATTTTATAGTTCACGGCCCCAGCCTGGGTTTCGACAACAGTCTATGAAATTCAAATATGCTCCACTCAACACGCTCACATTCCAACCTAGTGCAGTGCTTTGTGCAAAACACTTTCTAGCAAACAGGTAGGCACAGGTAGGCACAGAGTGACTCACACAGGTACCAGTGGAAAAGAGGCCCGTTTGCTCATGCGCCAAACGCCAGATGTGGGCCTGGGATAGCACATGTCACTTGGATGGGTGTTGTGAAAGTGATGCAAACGTTTCTACCTTTATTCAAACCTCCACAGCTTGGGCTGGTCAGCAGTGGCAGTCTCTTTGTCTCTTCCTGTTTGATGTTCAAAGGTAAATGCTATCTCAGGATCACTGTGAATCAAATTCATATGAAAAAGACATGTCTTCTGAGAGAGCAGCGGGCTAAACCTGCTTTTCAGACTATGAATATGGATTCAGTGTTTCGATGGAATGCATGTGAATGAGCATCTATTTGCATTACTCTGCAATTACAGCTAATCATGGAACGGACCTGTTAAAGTCAGTCTGTCAACTATAATGATCCCAATTGCTCCTCGAGACACCACACTTTCATTCCTTTTTTTTTTTTTTTAAGATTGGGTTTCATGTATTCCAGGCCAGCCTCAAACTCATGTTGTAGAATGCCAATGACCACCTTGAACTTCTGATCTTTCTGCTTCCATTTCCCAAGTGCTGAGATCACACACGCCCACTACCACATATGGTTTACACAGTGCTGGGGGCTTTGTGCGTGTTAGGCAAGCACTGGGCCAGCAAGGCTGCCTCCCCAGTCTGAGGTACCAGGTACCAATTCTTCTTTCCTTTTCCATGTGAATGTATGCATGGTATACATATGTATGTGTGTGTGTGTGCACATGTGTGTGTATGCACGTGGAAGCCTGATGTAGGAAATCATCCTCAATCTATCATCTGCTTTATTGATGGAAGAGAATTCTCTCAATCAAACTCAAAGCTTGCCAGCAGGGCACTCTTGACTCCACTTTCCATGGCTAAAATTACAGGTAAACACTCACATGGCACTTACAGCATTTTTGTAGGTTTCTAGGCATCTGAACTCCAGTCCCATCACTTGAATAGCAAGCATTTTAACTGCACACCATCTTCTCAGGCCCCTGAGATATAAGTTCTCATCTCAGGTGACCAACTCTCCCAGAGTTAGATCGGTGGCTGGGACTTGGCCACAAGTCTGGTCACTTGAAAGCCACATCCCATCGTGTGTCCTTTCAGTGGCTTGCTTTACACTTGTGTGTGATGCATTTCTATACCTATTTACTGACTCCACTACCAGATGCTGAGCTGGGACCCACATGTGGCACACAGATACTCCCAGATTTCAAACACTTACTAGTTGGAAATTCCACCTCATCTGCATTATAAAGATCTTCTTTTGTGGTGATAGGAGTTCAACCCAGGGCTTAGGACATGCTGAGCAGGTGCTCTACTACCCAGCTACATATTTAGCTACAGTGCAAGGAGACAAGGTTCTCCTTTGCTGTTCTACAATGGCTTTTCTCTATATAAAGAATGGAGGTCCCCTATAAGACAACTCTAGAAGAGTTCCTCTGTGTATATCAACATAGTATTAAACTGAGTCAAGCAACTAGTTTACAAAAAACCAGGGAAGACTTTGAATCTACTGCAAACAGAGCATCTTTCCATCATTAAAGGAGGGGAGGGGAGATGACTTAGTTTGCAAAGTACCAGCCATGAAATCATGAGGAACTGAGTTCAGATCCCCAGCACCCATGTAAAAGCCAGGCAGGGCAATGTGCAAAATATCTGTAACCCCAATTCTGGGGGGTAGGAGACAGGTGGATGTTCGGAGCTTTTTGGCCAGCTAGTCTAGTTGAATGTTTGAGTTACATAGAGAAGGTGCTCTTTCAAAATATAAGGTAGAGGGTGATTTAAACCTCTGATGTCAGTCTCTGATATCTAGCCTTATATGGACACATGTGCATATACACTCATGAATATGTGCATACATACACACACACACACATATACACACTTTCTCATGCTTTGGGAGACAAGCTAGGTACACATCTGGCAAAGAAATCCTTGACACACCCTGTATTGGTTAGAGTCTTGTCAATTTGATATAGCATTTTGTCATCTGAGAAGTAGAAACTTCAACTGAGAAAGTGTCCTCATCAGATCAGCCTGTAGGCAAGCCTGTAGGAGCATTTTCTCTATTGATGATTGATGGGGAAGGGCCCAGCTTACTGTGAGTAGTAAGTACCATCCCTTGGCAAGTGGTCCCACAGTATATAAGAAAGAAAGATGAGCAAACTATAAGGTTTATTTCAGAACAACAAAATTCAGCAAGCCTCAGCATTCCTCCAAGGAGTCTGCTTCAGTTCCTGCCTGAAGGTTCCTGATGGAGTCCTCGCCCTAAGTTCCCTTCATTATTAGTGTTACCTGGAAGTCTAAGCCCAAATAAACCATTTCATCTCTAAGTTGCATTTGGTCATAATTTTTTGTTTTTATTTTTTTATCACAGCAACAAAGAGCAAACCAAGAGACAAAGTACCAATTATGTTACAGCACATGGATTAAGGTGTTTGTAAGTTAACAGAAATGTGAAGCTTTCTCACTTGATTCCTATTTCATTCAGACAAATAGTGGGAACCCAGGTAGACATATTGGGAAGGCTGTCCTGGAAAAGAATATAAAGGCATCATACCAGTTCAGCCAGGTTCTGCTTCTAGTTTGCAAAATGATTCTAGACCAACCAGCCACATCTAATCCACAGCATGAATGCACCCCAACGCAAAATCATACACTCTCTTAAAACATCATAGGAAAATTTTCCATGTGACTATAATTGCAAGTTGATTCTGTGAGTCTTGAGTATAAACTCTGTGGATGACAAAAATTGTATCATAATGTTAAGAGGTTGGCCACACCTGGAAGCCTTTCTTGGCCTTCGATTTTTCTTCTGTGAAATGAGTGTGCTATCTCTGAGGAGACTTCGGACTTAATCATACTGTTGATGATGACGTCTTATACTACAGCATCTCTCATGGTTCACACTGAGCTTGAACAGATCAATAAAATGTAGTGAAGAGACAAGTCCATGTGTAGGGAGTGGAAGGGTTGGAGATAGGCCATCTCCCTACATCCTCAGGGGACAGATCCTCAGATATACTGCTCATCTATATAGATTCACTGAGTGTATCCACCTCTGCACTGTCATTTACATTTGGTTCTCAAGCCAGGTGCACCTCTGTTGTATGACTTTTCCTGGGAGGATGTGCACATGTGTTTATTCACCCCTGATCGAAAGCTAATGACAGATCAAAGTAAAAATAGCTCTAAAGTCCAACTCAGTGAAACAAGTTTATTGGATTGACTCCTAGAAATATGGGTGAGGGAGTACTTACAGGAACATAGACATCTTAGAGACAGCTACATCTGGTTATAAGATCAGAGGGAGGGGGTTGTCTTGTGAATCTTGTAATTTTTAGAGACTTCCTGAAAGTTGTGGATCATTTTATTTCCTGAGTCTTTTCAAAATTGTTTGTCAATTATTTTATTTTGTGCTATGTGCTTGTGTTGGGGGATCAGGAGGTGTGTGCAGAAAGTACAGGTGCCTGAGACCAGAACTGTTGTATCTCGCTGAAGCTGGAGTTACCGGTCGTTATGAGCTATCTGACGTGGATGCAGGGAACAGAACTTATGTTCGTTGCAAGAGCAGTACATGCTGTTAACTTCTCAGCTTCAGGTTAACATTTTCCAAGTCTTAAGGAGCCTTCCTATAGACTGTCTGAATCTCCATAAGCTGCCTTTCAGAGTAGAACATTTCAATTTGGAAGACATTGTTACACAGCAACCTCCCATCCCTACCCTACTTCTGAAAGACATTGTAAATTTCCCAATCCTGTAAAGTTTCTCCTGTGAATACCATGAATTGTCTTCCTCTGAGCCCTTACCACCTGTCAGTTACACAATGATTAATGTTCTGTATCACCTAATTCTTTCCCATGTCCATTGTTACAGGTCAGTCAACAAAGAAGGACCTCACTTGTCCCCACCCACATCTGTTGCCACCCCCTTACATTTCTCTTTGCTTCTGCAAAGAAGCTGTGAATGTCTTCATGTTCATCCTAAGAAACAGCTGACTCCCAGGGCCAGGAACATTCTCGGTCTCATTCCATCTCTTCCCTTACTTTCAGGAGGCAGCATTAGCATCGCCTCCTCAGAACAGACTTCTGTGGCCTCTCATGTAGAACGTGCCCCATCATACATTCACAGAGCTGTCTGCAGTGATACCACAAATGTAATGTGTTCCTCATACTTCCTCCCATTCCAACTTCAAAACTAACTGAAGTCTTCCTTGCCCAGCTGAGACCCCTAGCATCTAGCAGAGTCATGTCACTTACTACGTGAAAAGATACTTGGGAGGCTAAACCCAAGGTTTGTGGACAGAGATGGCTCAATGCTGCTAAGTAGGATCCCTTCCTTGTGCGAGCTTGTTGCCATGCCCAGAAAGGATTGGAGAGTCACTTGGTAGCCCCAAGGCCCTTGATTAGATGTTTTGGAAAGTGAGTGAATTGAGGGGGTGAAGGGAGATGGGTTTCAGGTGAGTCTCTGAGCCTGTAAAGTTAATTGCAGCCTACCCTGTCCCAGAGGAGACTTACCACCTGTCCCTTCTGGCTTTCCTGTCTGTGGCCTTTCCAAGGGTTGAAAACATAATGGAGCCAGTTGCTTAATGCAGTTCATTTTTAAAACAAACTAAAGATAAAGACTATTTTAGTGTTTACGTTTTAGTTCCCATACTCTCCAGGATTTTTCTAGAGCCTCATTGAAGTAGTGTACAGATAGCAGGTTCATGTAAGATGAGGCGTACACAATATATAAGATGTCTTATGCCTGTTTCAAACTGGGCTAGGGTAACCAGCTGTTCTGTCTATCCAGACCCAACAGGTAAGCTAGAGTCTGAGACTTTCTAGGTAGAAATCAGAAGATCCACAGCTGTTGTGAGATTTCTTCTGGGTATATGTGAACAAACATCAATTCACTTGCGATATGGCACCCACAACAAACCAAACAAATGGTTCTACCCCAATCTAGTGGAATGAACCAGTGAGTCTCTCGAGGTTATTTACAGAAGCACAGGAGATTCAAAGGCAGCTTCTTAACAGGAAAGTCCACCCCAGCATGGGAGAATACTCATGGAAGCTGCACACCTGGAGAACCCTGCAGGACTTGAAGGCAGTTCCACTGAAGAGTATCAGCTGCTGTTACTGCTCATATAACCTTGGGGAGGAGAACCTTGCTTCCTGAGTCTTTTTAGTTTTATTTACTCCCTAGGATTTGGGTGTTTTCTTTAGTTCCTGGGTCTTATTGGCTTACCTCCTCTTTCTCCTAGAGAATTTCTTCTGCTTGGAGAAAATAGTTACATAATGCCAGCAAGCCTGAGGCAGAGGCAGTTGGAACAAATGGGCAGATCAGAGTGACTGGCAGCTGCTTATCTGATATCTCAGTGTAGATTCACTCTGCAGCAAATACCAAGTTCACGGAGAGCTCCATGAAACACAGCCTAGAGACCAGAGATTTTCTATGATAAGGTACAGCCTTCCACTGACATTCACAGCCATCAGTAGAGTCTTCTCCCTTAGTGCTGCCAACTCCTTTATATTCAAAGTTGCATATACTAAGCCAATGCTATGCTAGAAGATTCCCACGGGAGAGAGTAAATTCAGTTGGCCAAGGAGAATAGGATGTACCATGTAAGTACACGCTGTACTTTAGGCGCTAAAGCTTAGGAGACTGGAAAGAGATATGCCTAGGCATGAATTTGAGTTATGATCCAGTAGGGAGCAAGTATCAGGGAAGTGGTATCTCATATAGACCCCAAGGGGTTGACTGACCTCAAATGGCCCCAACGAGACAGAGACCTTGGCTAAGGTAGGTACTGTCTGTATCTGTCAGTATTTGGATGCAGGAAACACTCTAGGTCTTTTGAGCAGAAAATGAATACTCTGAAAGATTTGTTTACAAATATATGAAAGAGCTGGAAGGTGACAGGAGCCATTGCTAAATAAGCACATCCAGTACCGTGTCCATTCCAGCTATGGCCCAGTGGCCTCCTGCTGTCCATTGCTGCCACCACCCAGTGACTTTCACTGCCATGGCAGTGCTGCCAGATGCTCTATCACAGAGCAAGGCTCCTACAGGTTCTCACCTCTGTCCAGCCTTCTTTGGCAGGCTCAATATCCTAACCGCCTGGCATCTTCTAAATCACCCAGAATGTACTAGATTAACAGTCTAATCTCCATCTAGATCCTAGCTGTCAGAGCTTCTAGACGGTTTGGGTTTTAGTTTCCCAACTTTTCCAAATAAATGGGGATAACATGGTGGTTGAGAGAGCCAAACCCAGCTTTTCCTAAACCACATACAAATGTGGACGGCACAGCTGTCGGGGACTAGTTAGATTACACGGTAAGTGGAGCTGACAGAGATTCCTAACAGAATTAAGACTGAGCTTTCTTTTCCCTCTATCTTGTCTTCTCTTACACTGGTGGGTGTGTCCAAGTCACAACCTATGCACATGTCACATGTATCCCAGCATATGAAAGTGGCCCAATCATAAACTCACTTAAACCATTATGAGATTATTTTGTAATACTTTTGGTACCTCAATTGAAGTTTTTTTTTTTTAGCATAAACTTTGTAGTTGACAACTTGTCACAATATCAAAGAACACTCGTGGGATCAATCCATCAGGATAAATGAACAGGGGCCAGGAAAGATGAGCCAATGAATAAACGTATGTATGAAGATGAGTTCAGGTCCCAAGTATCCACACAAATATAAAGAGTCCATCCACCTGCAATACCAGTGTACAGGAGGTAGAGACAGCATTCCCAGAGTAAGCTGGATAGCTAAATCCACTGAGTCAGCAAGCTCTAGGTTCAAGTGAGAGACCCTGCCTCAATAAGACAGATGGGAGATTGATGGAGAGCATCCATTATCAACATCTGTCCTCCGCATACATGTACGTGAACAAACACACATGCAGATACAGACAGAAAGACAGATACACACACACACGTGCACACACACACCTCACAAATAAATAAGCAGTTAAAAAGGTACATGAAAACTTTGATATCACTAGGGTCACAAGTCAGAAAGAATCTCACTCATTGCCTCCAAACAAAGACTGACATTTCTAGTGGCTTCCACCAATAGACACCTGAGACTTAATTCTGGGCTCCGATAAAGCTCTGAATTTACCTAAGTCCCTGTCTGTTTCCCTGCAGATCAGGGGTGGGGGTCTCCTAAAGACAGAACCCATTGGAACATCCAGTCCTGAGTCCATGGATGCTATCAAGAACTCAAGACCTGAATGTGAAATGAGTTCATTCCATTTCCCATCACAGGTGACAATGGCTTGAGGAAGTGCCACCTTTCACCTGCCCATTCTACCCTAGCACAACAGGAGAGCTCTATACAGAGCTCAGAGACAGGGTATCAGTAGGGCTGAGATAAAGTAAGTTTTGTAAGTATGAGACTGTGGCCACTTTAGTAGGCTCCAACCTTCCAAGCTCAGGACCAAGATGCCTCTAGATCCAGGACTGATTCTCAGTGAGTTGTTGGAAAGTCATCCTTCCCAGACCACCATAACATGGTTTCTTTGGTAGCAATCCAGTGCATTTGAGAGCTGGAGATGTCAGTTACATACGGAGAAACACCCAAATCACACCAATCCCTTCTCAACCCACTGTGACATCTGCCTACAAAACCCATGGAAGGAGCCTCCACCAACCACATCCCTGTCTTTAGGAAGCTGCCATTATAAGAAAAGGAGATCCAGCCCTTAAACCCACTAGCTGCTTAATAATTTCTTTCCAAAGTACCAATCCAGTTTCATCTTTATTCATATATATGATATATATTTGCTTTATGCAGGGAAAATAGAAGCATTGATTTTTAAAAATACAAAAATAAATAAATAAATGAAAAGTTCTATGGTATTCCATGCCACCATGCCCATCAACACAGGAAAAATTCTTTCAAGCTCCCCTTCCTCCTCGTTCCTTCATCTTCTTCTTCCCTTTCTTCTTCCTCCTCTCTGTCCTCTTCACCTTCTTTTTTTTCTCTTCTCCTTTATTTATTTTTTTAAGAGGAAATAAAAACCAACATGAAAAGTAGTAAGAGTGGTGGCTGTGTTTGCACTGTAGAAAGCCAAGCTGTTGTGGAGTCTGGAAGATGGAGATCGCACCATGTCACGGTGCAAGCTCTTGATACTCATGTTAGCTTGGCTTGGGTCTGCTGGGTATATGGGGAGACTACTCATCCCCTTCCCTAAAAATGGAAAGAATCTCCTGTGACTTTTCTATCAAGCACCTTCCTTGGCTTGACCTAGCTTCTGCCATTCTAAAGAGGGCCTTAACACCTCCAAATGGAGGCTTATTCAGATGACTTTAGAATCAAGGGGTACCTTCCCAGAAGAAGATTAAGTAGTAATACTTCAGAAATCTTCATTGGCTTCTGGGACACCAAGGCAACAAAATCTCTTCTGTTGTGTCTTGAAGTCCTACTATTCTTCAGGAGTCACTATGAAAGTCTTTCTTAACCTGGACAAGTAAGCTGACCAGGAAAGAAATGGACAGTAAAGCAGAGAAAGAAACCCCTGGAGATAGTTTCAGCTACTTTACGGTATACTAGAATCCAGAGTCAATACAGGGTCTGTTGTTAATGGTTGTTTGGTATTCAAGAATGTCTGGCCAAGGGGATATGTGGTAGTGAAATTCAACAGTGCACTTTTCTTGCCATTTGTGTGTTTTGGTGGAAAGCTGCAAAAGCACAGAGAGAGGAAACAACTGCCTTCATCATGTCTACTGAGCCATGCCACAGCAGGTCAGGGTAAGATGTGAGAACTTCATTGGGGGCACTCTGCTAGTTGCATTGCTGTTGCTTAAATAAAATATTATGACCAAGAGCAACTTACTGGAAGAAAGGATTTATTTGGCTTCTACTTCTGGGTCACAGCCCAGAAGATTTTATAGGAGAAATTAAGGCAGGAACCCAAGCTGCTAATCACATCACATCCACAAGAGCACAGAGAAAATAAACACATGGATCTGTGCTTCTTCTCAGTTAGATTTTTTTCACTCTTACATACTCTTATGCAGTCTGGGTCCCAGCCCATGAAATGGTAGCTCTCACATTCAAGATGGGTCTTCCTCTGTTACCAATCAAGACAAACTCCCAGAGACATGCCCAAGGCCAGCCTAATCTAGACACTCTCATTTCCCAGGTAATTCTAGGTTGTATCAGGTTAACAGTTAAACTGACCTTAACTGGGGCTTAGGATGACATAGTTCTCAACATTATTCTTTGCTAAATGGTACCTATGGTGCCAGAAAAAAGACTTGGAAGCAATTATCACACTCAACTTTAAATATGCCTTGCATCTGTTTGTTTAAGAATGAGTAGGAGAAGGCTCACTTGGTTCAGTTCTGTGACTGGTGGTTCGTGGTCTGGAAAGGGAGCCAGATCTCTGACAGAAGAAGGAAATAGTGGTGAGGATGGAGAAAAGAAGAAAAGGGGATAGCACCCCAAATGTAGATGAAAACCAATGGCCAGTGTGACTTCAGCAGTACTTCCCAGACCTGTACTCTGTTATATCCAGGGTCCTCTCCACATTTACATTTGCTTGTTTCTGATGCCAGCTGTGTATTGTATATCTCCTAAAAAGCAGTGGAAGACATGTTCAAAGATGAGAACTAAGCTGTGGGAGAAGCCAAGTTCAAAGCCCAAACTGAAGCTCAGCTAATGTAGTTCGGCTAATGGACTGTTTGCCTAGCATGTACAAAGTTGTGGATTTGATGCCTAGCATCACATAAACTAGATAGGATGCTGTATGACTGTAATTTCAGTTCTTGGGAGGGAGAGACTACATAGAGAGTTTGAGATGAGTTTAATCTGCATTGTGAGACTCTGGGAGGGAAGGAAGGGAGGGGAGGAGGGAGGGAGGGAGGGAAGGAGGGAGGGAGGAGGGAGGGAGGGAAGGAGGGAGGGAGGGAGGGAGGGAGGGAGGGAGGGAGGGAGGAGGGAGGAGGGAGGAGTGGGGAAGAGAGGGAAGGGGGAAGGAGGGAGGGAGAGAAGAAAGGAGGGAGGAGAGGGAGAGTGGGATAAGGAAGAAAAGATGGGAGATATGAAGGAGGAGAGAAGGAAGGGAGGAAATAAATTCAGGTCCATGAATGGGTCTTCTTGGAAGTTAAGGTTGTTTGGTTTTGTTTGTTAAGAAGGAATAGGAGGAGAACATGGACTGTGTTTTTTTCTCATGAACTGGCTTCTTTGGCCTGAAGGAGGCAGAGAATCAGACAACAAAATAATGATTTAATAGTCTTGAAATCAATCAGCTGAATACAATAACATTAATTAGCCTTTTATGCTCAACTCCAAACTAATTCTGTTGTCTACTTATTTTTGTTCCAAAAGGATCACTAATACAATATTTAATATTTCACCAGGCTCTGGATTCATCTCCACACTGGCTATTAATTTTCTCTTCCATAGTTTGAAATTGTACCCTCGAAAATTCTGGCCATGGACTGTATCTAAATCTTGGGATCACACAGTGCACTGGGCGAGGCTGTTCAGTCTTTTGACAATGGGATAATAGCTTCACTTCAGCCAGCAGAGGAAGTCAAGAGCAAGGGAGTCTGGATAATGCGAGTTTAATTCATTATTCAAACCTGCAAGGGATTTGCTGGAAACAAAGAGAGAAGAGGGATAATGGTGTCATTATTTTTATTACTCTTGTTGGACAAACCTAGCGTGAAACATTAGGGGAGACCAGGCGAGATTTCTGACTGCTGACAAATTGGCATGCAGAGCAATATGGATAGAGGAAGCGGAAGCAGACAGATCTTTGCTTTCGTATTTGAGTCCTGTTAACAATGTGTTTGTTACTGTGGCATTCTTAAAATTCCCATCGTTTCTTATGCTTTGGAGGATGTCTTGGAGCTGGAAAAGAAGTGCTTGTGGCTCGGTAAGTGGAATCCAAGACTCTTTAGAGCATCTTCAGTTGCCTGTGACATTGGACCACAAAGAAAGGTTACAGTGTACTGGCATCAGGTCATAGTGAAGACTTTACATGAGAACAGAACTTCTGGGAGACACTTAGGGCTACCAAAAGGCCATAGTCTGTTTAGCTCACACATAGGATGCTCTTGCCCATCATTTTAACTATCTCTTAACATACGTACATCCATCTTTCTTTGTATCTTCATTTTTTCTTTCTTTCTTCCTTCTTTCCATCCTTCTTCTCTTTCTTCCTTCCTTCTTTTCTTCCTCCCTTTCTTTCTTGATAGGGTTTTATATAGCCCAAGCTAACCTCAAATTTTCTATATAGCTGACAATGGCCTTGAACTCTTGATCCTCCTGCCTCTACCTCCCCAGTGCAGATCTTACAGGCACACCTGGCTTATGAGGTGCTGGGGATTAAATTCCAGGCTTCATGTATGCTAGCCAAGTACTCTATAACTAAGCTATACCTTTATTAGAAAACATTTGTCTTTTTCATTTCTGAATGCTATATAGAAACACAACATTGCTACCCCAGACAAGCTATCTGTAAGCCTTCTGAGGATGCTGAGGAAATAGCACAGTACATTGATGGTCTTTTTATATGGAAATGAGGTGAGGTCAGGTGGAGTTGAGGGAATGGTCCTCCTCTGAGCTGCCAACAGCAGACTGGGCTGCTGGTATAGGATATGATATAACATGTTCTGTGGCCATTGTTCTAAGCTACTATAAGTCCCCCATATAGTTTTAGGGAGACGGCTCTACCAGTGAAGTGCTTTACATGCAAGCATGAGGACTGGATTTCCATTGCCAGAACTCACCAGCGCACAAAATCCAAATGGAGCTGTGCCTACCTGAAATCTCATCACTAGAGTGATGGAGGTAGGAGGATCCTTGGGGCTTGTGGACAACCAGGCTGGCAGAATCAAAATTTCAGGCAAGTGAGAGGCTCTCCCTCAATAAACAAGATGGCAACTCATTGAGGAATACAGTCAGCATCAACTTCTGGCCTACACACACACACACACACACACACACAGACACACACACACGGTCCTCACATGACTCTTTCACTCCAAGATTAGCTCCTATTTCAGGGAACATGATACCTGGAATTCAGCCATCACACCTCTGAACAGTTTTCCCTGTTGAGGATGCTCTAAAAAAGCAAATGACTCTGAGAAAGGGAGTGTAGGAAGCTGGTGACGCTGCAACGTTCCTGGCCACTCAACGTAGCTTTTATCTCATCTGAGGTAAGAAAGGGGTTGGGGGGTGCAGAAAGAAGACATTTATGTTGTGGAGGCATTGCAGAGACCCGGGGAACCCACAGAAGATGTGGTGTTTCATCTTTATCATCAGTTTGATGGGATTTTAAATCACCATGGAAATACTTCTCTGGGTACATCTATGAGGGTATTTCCATAATTTAACAGATCAGGAAAGACCTACCCTGACTGTCCAGTACCATGACAGAGGCTAGCTTCTCAGACTGAATAAAGCAGAGAAAGCCCACTGAGTACCAGCATCTGCTGCTCTCTTCCCCCTGACTAGATGTGACATGATAATGCTCTCACACCCACAGCCTCCTTATCATGATAGACTAGACCCTGGAACTGTGAGCCAAAAGAAACCCTTCTTTGTTTAAGCTGCTTTTTAAAGATGTTTGGTTACAGCAACAGGAAAAGTTATAAATACGAAAGGAAAAAGAGATATGCCATACAAAAGACACAAACACACACACACAGCTACATTCTTGTCATCTGGACCAACCTGCTTCCCTCAGTCTGATTCTGCTGAGACAAGCAGCTGAGAAAGGAGAGAGACACACAAACACACGCTCAGTGTCTGGTGAGAAGGCCACCAACTTTCACACAAGGAGATCTACTCTAAGTAAAGAGCCAATCTCATCAAACCCTTACACAAGGCTCAGAGCACCTAAGCTTAAGATGGTTTGTTGGTGGTAGTGAGGTTAGGACACCACAGTAGCTGAATCTTAGTTATTGTGATCTTCAAAATAAACATAGAATGGTGTGGTTTGAATGAGAAATGTCCCCTATGGGTTTAAATAGGTAAAAGCTTGGTGGCCAGCTAGTATTGCTGTTTGTGAGGTTATGTAACCTTTAGAAGATGAATCCTTGCTGGAGGAAGACATCCTAGAGATGCAGGTTTTGAGAGCTCATAGCCTGGTCCCACTTCCTGCCTGCTTTCTGTTTCCTGTGCGAAAATTTCCTGCTATCTGCTGCCACACACCTTACCCGCATTACAAACTCTCCCTCTGGAACCTTGAAGTGAGTTAACTCTTTGTAAGTTGCCTTTGGTCATGGTATTTCATCACAGGACAGAAACATAACTAACATAAACATCAAACCTCATGAGCCAACTCCTTCATTTCTGTACCTAGCCAAATACGCATCAAACATGATGTTCTATGTGCCAGACACCATCAGAGGAGCCACAGGCACTAAACAAACAATGAACACCCAGCCAATGCTGACACTGTGGTGATTGCTTTCTGGTGACAATGTTTTTGAAAGGGCTTTGTAAACAGGTAGATACTACAAAAATGGAAAACTCTGCTATGTGGAACCTGAAGTCATCTGTCATTTATTCAAGTTCTTTGATATGAAGGAATATAGAAGTGTCAACCTAGTGCATAGGATTGTTGTCTTTGAGTCATGTATGTGTGTGGTGTGCGTTACTTGTGTACAGGTGCACTTGTGTGTGCATGCATGTACCTATACCTATACCTATACCTATACCTATACCTATACCTATACCTATACCTAATACCATATACATATGCATATGCATATACATATATTTAGATGCAGTTGCCATTCCCCAGGTACTATCTACCTTGATTTTTGAAGCAATCTCTCATTGGTCTAGAAGTCATCAATCTAGGCAGACTGTTGACCAATGAGTTCTTTTTCCATTTCTCCAGGGTTGGTACTATAAGCACTTGTCATGATGCCTGACTTTTTGACGGAGATGAACTCTGGTCATATTTGCAAGGCAAACTCATCCCTCTCCTTGGGTATTTGAAGACAATTCTCAAGTATGCTACAGTCTTGGCTTCTTTCTATAAACATTCCCATTTCTGCATTTTGCTCTTCCTTGCTTGCTCTGAAGACTTCTTCATTCTGCTTTACTTACTATGTTTCTGTGATGGTGGTCCCAAACCAAGTTCAGGACAGCAGAACACAGTACAATGGACAACATAGCTGTCCCTGCTTGTCAAACAGACCCAGGGGCAGGTGAAACATGCTTACTAGTCAATCAGATTTTCTTCAGCAATGAAGCCAGGCACATAGGAGACACTCAGGCAGAGACATCAGGTTTGAGAATGAAACATGTGTGCAAAGAAACCAAGCGGACATGCCAGCCTGGCATGCATAATCTAGTAGCCTCCATATTTAATTTAATAGAGAAATAACACTTTCCATTCCCGTCACCAGAAAACATTCACCATATGAATGCATGCTGGCTATTAATACTTACTCCTTCATGCATAAACAATCTCATTTCAGAAGTCTCTCTCCCAGAGATGCTTATCTTCCCTTCTGTAGCACGTGGGGTTGGGGGAGGCAAGGTGAGCATGCTCCATCTCACATGGCTGGAGTCACAGCTCAACTCCCAGTGTGAGGGATAACAGCAGTTAATGAGTATCACCTAGTCAGCGCCCCAAATAGTGAGATACCGAATTCCATTCACTCCATCATGGCCATGACTGACATTTAATTATGCTCTATTTTTTTGGTCTTATAATTCCTTTCTTATCATTCATTGTAAATCCTTTGGAAGCTGCTAGAAAAAAAGCAAGATCGAGTGACAAAACAGAGATAATGAAATCAGAGGCAGGAGAATAAAATTATGTCTTGTAGGTAAAGTGATGATTCAGGGGAGCAAGTTATTTCATAAGGTACAGAGGCTGGAGGCAGAGTCAGTGTAACTGAGCCAGAGAGCCTGGGGAGAGGCACATATAGGCCATAGGCCGTAGCACTGCAGACTAGGAAAACACTGGACACTGTCAATCAAACGTTCTGCTCATTAGTCTAGTTGAGCTGTGTGACTGTAAGTGTCTCACCTTACCCTCTCTGGATAGACACCTTTTCACCCAGCAAGCTACACAGAGTTCTCTGGAGTATTACTGTAAACCTACATAAAATGTATGCTTATTTTTCAAATGTAAGCACTGTGAACCAGCAAGAGGTTCACATCTCTCTGTCACGCAGATACACACACACACGCACATGCACACACACACACACACAGAGAGAGAGAGAGAGAGAGAGAGAGAGAGAGAGAGAGAGAGAGAGAGAGAGAGAATGTAAGACCCTCTCAGTCCCTGACTTACCGGCAAGAGTGGGGAATAGAAGTCAATGACCTGACTTGGCTAGTTCCCAACCTGATGCTGCCTGTACTAACTCCAACAGGGGAGACATATACAAACATCTATCAGACACTGATGACAAACTGAAGTAGATGCCACTGAATTCCAGCTTGGCCAACCAATGGCATCGTTGGGCTTACTTAAAGAGCACAGGTAAAAGGTTACTTCCAAGATCACTGTGATCCCCAAACAGCCATGTCTCCACCAACTCCAAGCCCATCATAGACTGTGATCTCATCAAAACTGCACCATGCAGTCTCCCTTTCAGTTAACGTCCTATATAACCCAGCATCTTCCAAGATCATTTGCAACTGGAGAATGGGAAGGTGGAATAATGGTTGGAATCTCAGGTGAGGCACCTTGTCCCCTTAAAGGGAGACCTACTCACCTCTGTTTTATTCTGTTTAATCAGTTACCATTGCTACTAAGTCATGCTACTCTTAAACGACAATGAAATCATCAGGTTATGCCTGGAGATGGAGGCTGCAGGACACCGAGGTGAAGCTAGATAAGAAGGTGCTTCCCAATGGCAGAAGTTCGTGCTTCAACTCCACAGACTCCCAGGGCTTTGGACAGGCTTTTAGGATATCTCAAGCCACATCCATCATTGAAAGAGTATGGGAAAAGACCCACCTCTGTACCCCTGCTACATTCAGTAACCTGTTTGGAAGAAGCCATGAGGTCAGAGATTTAAGCACAATGTAGCAGCTGTATAGTCTTTGAAATTTCAGAGGACACTTCTCCAGGTCACCCTCTGAGAGGACAGGGACATCTCCCTGAAAGGAAGGATCTTGTGTGTGTGTGTGTGTGTGTGTGTGTGTGTGTGTGTGTGTGTGTGT
>NW_021604653.1:6913364-6929897 GCF_004785775.1 Grammomys surdaster
TGTGTGTGTGTGTGTGTGTGTGTGTGTGTGTGTGTGTGTGTGTGTGTGTAGGACAGAGGACATAGACTTACCAAAGCCCTGGAAGCATGTCAGGTTGAAACTTCATAAGGATGGAAGTGCCAAGGCCACTGGGCTGAGGGAGGAGTTGAGAATATATTGTCACTCAAAAAGTGACTCTAGGTAAGTACAGAGAATTGAGGTACAAAGTCAAGAGATCAAAGAGCCAGTGCATAGAGTAGTGCATATTGGGCTGATAGGTGTCAGGAGACTTTCTTGACTTTGTGATAGCTAGTTTTTGAATAGCTCTGGTTTACATAATGTATCTCCACTGAAAAGTCCAAAACCCATAATGCAAACAACATTAAATGCATGGTAAGGAAGTATATGGTGTGTGTGTGTGTGTGTGTGTGTGTGTGTGTGTGTGTGATGAATCTCTGAGAAAACCATAATGCCAATTGTATTGAGTATATGGTAAGGAAGTATATGATGTGTGTGTGTGTGTGTGTGTGTACATGTGTCTACGCATGCCTGTAGAATCCAGAGGTTAACTTTGTATGTCCTTCACCAAGTGATGTGTACCACTGAGTGCCAGTGCTGGGTTTATAAGCACTCACAACCATACTCAGCTTTTCCATGTTTGTCTAGGGATCAAACATAAGTCCTCAGCGAGACATGTCTATCAATTACTGAACCAGCTCTACAGCAGAGGAAGTGTGCCATGTTGTGTCCTTGTTAATCTCTCTCTTTGTTTCTCTGTTCAAATATACCATTGCAGCTCTCCTGTTCAGAAACAGGCCAACAGTCAACCTACACATTCAGAAGGATTGCCTAGTCTGCTCAGGAGTGGCCAGGAAAAGCATCCTCTGAGATCTCTGACTTCAAAACCACACTAACCACTGACCAGCTGCACTCTGAAATTCAATACTACATTTGTGCATCTATTGCTGTCCCCATGGCATCCCCACAACAAATGACTTAGTGTGACAGCGGTATTGGAGTCGGTCTGCTCCTAGATTCCTTCAAAGGTTGACTGTGGCTTGAGGTGCTTTAAAAGCCTTATTGAACTTCCCATAGCAAAGAGGGGTTCCATGAGAGGGACATCCCTGTAGAAGGGCAGCCTCATATGAATGTGGGATTTTAAAGCCTAGATGGGTTTGAAAGGCATTATGCAAGAGGGGCAGTCTTCATGCAAGAGGAGTAAATATTTGGTATTTATCTACTGCCAATTAGTAAACAGTTAAGAGAACAGGATCTCACATTTTCTTGTTAAGGAAGAGAATAAAAAACTATGAAAGGAAGGGGAGGTAAGACAGTTCAATGAGCAGAGGTGCTTGCCATCCAGCCTGATCTCTCACACACACAGAGAGACCACACACACACACACACACCAAATGAAGAAATAAAGAAATTAAAATGTTTTAATATGAAAAGGAGAACCATAGACTGATCCTCATAGCATAGAATTGGAATTGGAAGTTGAATGGAGGACAGAGCTTTCTCAATGGATGTAGATAGATGTATGGGGAAATATACATCTCAGTGTTGTGCATGTGTAGCTGTGTGTGTGTGAATATCGTTCTCCATCAAACACAACCAGGATGGTTCAGTGGTTAAGAACACTTGATTCTCTTGCCAAGGATCCAAGTTCAGTATTATATTAGTTAGGGTTCTCTCGAGTAGTGTTTCACAATCTATGGGTCACAACCGCTTGCAGGGGTGGGGAGATCCTTTCACATGAGTCACCTAAGACCATTAGAAAACAGATATTTACATTACAATTCATAACATTAGCAAGACAACTACACTTGCAAAGTAGCAGTAAAAACAGTTTTATAGTCGGGGTCATCACAACATGAGGAATTGTATTAAAGAGTCACAACATTAGAGCATTAGAAAGGTTGAAAAATCTCTTCTCTAGAGGAACAGAAGTCATAGAACGAAATATATATATATATACATATATATATGTATATATATACATATATGTATATGTATATATATTACACATATGTATGTATGTACATATGTATTTATGTATGTATGTATGTATGTATTATGGGATTTATTAGAATGGCTCACAGGCTGATGTCCAGTTAGTTCAACAATGGCTGTCTACCAATGAAAGATCCAAAAGTCCAGTAGTTGTTCAGTGCACATGGCTGAATGTCTCAGCTGGTCCTCAGTATATGCCAGAATTTGGAAGAGGTAGGATCTAATGCCAGTAAAGGAATGAACTTTTTCCAACAACAGCAAGCAGGCAACAACGAAAGGGAGCTTCCTTCTCAGTGTGATGCTAATTTGTGTTTTTCTGGTGGCTGGTGAACTTGAACATTTCTTTTTCATATACTTATTGGCCATCATAATTTAATTCTCTTTCCAGGTGATTCTCATAGCACCTGAGGCTTTAGATCCACTGAAGACCTTCCTACTTAAAGTGCTGGCCCAGATCCAATAGCAAGGCATTGCCAGGATTGCTATCCTGGACATTAGAGCTAAATCCTCTCCTCTCCTCTCTCTCTCTCTCTCTCTCTCTCTCTCTCTCTCTCTCTCTCTCTCTCTCTCTTTCTCTGTATCTTTCTCTGTACATGTATGCAAAGGTGTGTGTATTCATGTATCTACATGTGTGTTATTATGCATGTGAAAGCCAGAGATCAATCTTCCCTGTCATTCTTTAGGCTCAATCCACTTTCTTTTCTGAGAAAAGATCTCTTCATTGGCCTGGTGCTTGCCAATTCAACTAGGCAGGTTAGCCAGAATGTCTGAGAGATTCCTCTTTCTCTGCCCCTCCAGCTCTGAGGTTATGATCACATGCCATCACATCTGGGTTTTTAATGTGGGATCTAGGGATCAAACTCGGGTCTTCCTTCTAAGGCAGCAAACATTTTACCATCTGAACCATTTGCTCAGCCCCAGTGTGATTCATTTTTATAAGTACTCAAGGTCATGGCTCGAATGTCAGTCAGTATGTCTGGTTGAATCTCATGAACAGTCTCCAGAAGACTTCATCTCTTGGCTGTATATGTGCTTTTTCTAAGTCAGTTTCCCTCTCAGATCTCAGGTTTGACAAGTTGGCTCCTTGAAACAAACCCTTGCACTGCATCCAGTTAACCCAACGCTTCTTACTTGGACGCCAAGATTTTAACTGTCCTGGATTCCTCTGGCTTTCACATGAGCTAACCTCCTGCCAGAGAGGGAGATGAGTATAACTAGACTGTGTAAAAATATTTGCCCCCATGGTCAAGGGTCCCTAGCTTAAAGTGTGTTAAAAATCCATGAGGCAGCTCCCTAATTCTTAATGGTTTTCATATTTTTTCCATTTCACTAGCTTGGGTCAGTCTGCTGACTCTCAAAAAGGTGACTGCTAGCTGACTTCTCCTTCTACAGAGTTTCCTACTGGATGCTGTCACACCAGATAACTAACTGTTTAGAAATAAGCAGGTGGTGAGCTCTGAGTGAGGCTCAGACACATTTCCTAATGGTAAAACACATGCATCTAGGGCCAGGCCTATCTTGACGCTTTGGCCTTGTGATGGTTAATGTTAATTGTCAACTTGACAGGGTCTGGAATGACCTAGGAGGCAAACCTCTTAGCCAATTCATAAGAAAGTTTCTAGATTGTCTTAACTGAGGTGTAAAGACCCACCTTAAATGGGGGCAGCACCATCTCATGGGTTAGAGTCCTGAGTAAGTAAAAATAAGAGAGCAAGCTGAGAGCTAGCATTCATTTCTCTCTGCTTCCTGAGACTATGGATAAAATGTAACCAGGTGCCTCAGGTTCCAGCTGCCATGTCAGACTATACCCTCAAACTGTAAGCCATAGCAAACCCCTTCTCCACTAAGTTGCTTTTGTCAGGATAGTTTTTCACAGTAACAGGAAGACTAATTCATACATACATGCTGTGGTCTGCGTAGCTGTTATAATATAGGCTCACTCTTTTCATATGTGTATGTCTGTGGTGTGTGTGTGTGTGTGTATGCATGTGTGTGTGTATTGTATATGTAACTCCTCACATATATGCACAGAAGAGGCTCTGTTCTGTCCTGCTTTTTCATTGTCTGCTTCTCTCTCATTGAACCAGTAGTTAGCAAACCACAGCAATCCTATCTGCCCTTTGCTGCTGAAAGGATGCCACAATTCTTGTCACCCCACCCAGATTTTCAAGTAGGTGCTGAAGATATCAGGTCCTCGAGCTTGTGCAGCAAGTACTTTTACCCCACTGTCTTACTTATTGAAGTACTAGTTGAAACATCATCACACAGACTAGTTATAGTCTGGTAAGTCTGTGGAATGGAGAAAGAGATCCTCATTCTTAGAATGGGTATAACTTAGCCATTCAGAACAAGCAAAAGGAAGAGGAAGAATATCAGGTTGGGAAGAAATGGATCACTAATGATCTTACAAGCTTGTATAGACCTGAGACTCTGTATTATATTTTCTGATTTCCAGTTAACTCTCTATACACATTACCAACAGTCTATATATTACTTACTGCATTCCCTGATCAAGGCAGGCTAGTATGTTATGGGCTTTAGGGGATCTGATGAGAATCTCCTTATATAAATCCTTAAGCATCTCTACAGAAGCCTGGAGTTTTTAAGACCAGTCTCCATGGTGATGGCCTTCAGAGCCATCTAATATGCAGCCACAAAATGCATACATACCTTGAGGTAGCTCTGAATGCAGCCCAACACAACCCAATACAAAATAAAACATTATTTTTGTAACTCAATTCTGAGGTTCTTGAATGTGAACTTTGTAAATGACAACTTCATATTACAATATAAGAAAGCTGGATGTGGGGTTGGGGAGGTGGTTCAGAAGGTAAGAGTCCAGACCTGAGTTTGAATCCCATCACTTCTTTAAAAATCCAGGTGTGTAACCACAGCACAGTGGAAGGAGACATAAGAGTATTAGGGTTTTCTGGCTGTTAACCAAGTTCTAGGTTCAGAGAGACACTGTCTCAAGAGAATATGACACAGAGTTATAGATGACACCTAAAGTCTTCTTCTGGCCTCTACACCTGTATAGGCACATACAACTACATACACATGAGCAAACACACACACACACACACACACACACACACACGTGCACATACATGTATCAGATAAGAAAGAAGAGAGAGAGAGAGAGAGAGAGAGAGAGAGAGAGAGAGAGAGAGAGCATTCAACATTCTTGAATAGCCTTCACCATGCATTCATCTGTACCCAAATTTGGACAAACTGAGAATTTCATCCTCCTAAGTTGGGAGGCAGTGGTGTTGAATTCACAGCTATGTAAGATGGTGTGTGTAAAGGTGCTAAAATCTAGAGTCAGCACAGAGCTTAAACCTTTGCCACTCCCTGTTCTCTGTTTATAGTTTATACCCTCTGCTATTTCTCCTTAACATCTAACACTTCCTGTAGAAGGAATCCATGTCTTCAAGAGAAGCAGCAGCAGAAGTGACTGAAACGTTGAACATATATCGAAAGAGGATTTATTACATAGTTATGCACAGTATAGGCAAGGGTAGTCAAATAAAGACTGTCTTAACCTTGGGGAGGCTATTTGGTACACAAAACTACGTGTCTTAGCAGTCCCAATCTAGTGCTAAAGGCTTGGAGGGTTTCTAGAGAACTATCGGCCTTCAGTTCACATTTGAAGACCAACAAAGCTGGATTCTGATGTCAACAGCAGCAGTTGGTGGTGGCAGCAACAGAAGAAGTATTCTTACCAAGACTCAAAGGCAAGCAGATAATAGCAATGGCTTTTCGCCGGGACCCTCTTACACCTGGGCCATGGGTGGAAGGTGACACTGGCTCTGTAGAATCTGGGGAGTGATAGGCCTCCATGTGCGCATGTACACATGCACACAAACACCTGCATGCACATAAACACACAAATACGTTTTAAAAGATGTATGGAAATCTAACAGCCCACTTGTCGAGTTCTCAGAAATGGGATTTTCTCAGCAGTCTCCTGGCTCCTCTTTCTGTCTCTTCCAATTTATCCTCCACACTTCCACAAAAGTAAGCTTTCTAAATCATGTGCTCAGAAGTCTCCAGTAACTCTCCTTGCTTAAAAGATGAGAAAAAGAACCAAACTCTTGAGTAGGCACTTGAAGTCACACTAGCGTCATTCCTGAGCTTCCCTGCACCTTGGTGGCATTGGCTCCTTCTATAGAGGGCTTCAGAAGCTCCTCAGGGCAGCTCATGCCTTTGGTGCTAGGCTTGAACAAGCTGTCTCTCTGCTTTGATGTTCTTTCCCCTTGGAGCCAAAGCTCCAAATCCCAATGATGCTCCAAGATCCTGGCTCCAATGCCCACACTCTCCAGAAATGATCGCCTCTCCTAACCCCTTCATCTTTTACCTCATGATGCATTTATCACACTCTATTTTCTATCACTATTATTTATAGACATGTCAAATCTCAACTTTCAGACCATTTCTTTTTTCAAAACTCAGATCAGATCCTCTTCTGGCTTATTTTTCTATCCGTTGAAAGATTTAATGGCGGCTTGATCACAATAGACTCACTGTGGCTGAGTGGCGACCACAGGGAATGTTTCAGTTTCTTGGAGGATTGAATTTGAATCCTGGCTTTGTTACCCACTAGCTGTCTGACCTTAACCAAGACAATTCTCCTGAGCCTGGGTGTCTTCATGGCAGACCCATGGGGGTGGGTGGTGATGAAATGGGTAAAATGTCTGATATGGACCTTGACGTAGACAGACAACAAATGATGAGCCCAGGCTTACGTATTATGGCAAGAACTCAACAGTCAGGGGAATGTTCGAGTCAAATATCCAACTAAATTATAATTGATAATTCGGCCAATTTCTTCATGTTCAAAAGGAATGTTCTTTTCCGACTAAAACTACGCAGGATATCCTAAACTGCAGACATGCCCAACTGCATGGCAGGACTTATCACTGAAAAGTTCACACTTAAAAACTGTGCAACTGGGTTACAAAAAGTAATTATGAAAAAAGATCTCATAGTGGGAACTGGGAGTGTAGTGCTGTTAGTAGACAAATTGCTGAACATGGACAAAACCGTGAGTTCTCTCCTCAGCACTGCGTTAATGTGCTGTGGTGGTACATACTTGTAATCACTGAACTCAAAAGGTTGACTGAGGAAGCTCAGAAGTTCAAGGTCACTCTTGGCTCCCCAGTGAGTTCTAGGCTAGCCTAGGCTACAATGAGAGCCTATCTAAAAGGAAAAAAGAAGGAAAGACAGAAAGATAGGCAGACAGACAGATGGACGGATGAATGGATGGACAGACGGACAGATAGACAAAAAAGAAAATGTTTTAAGTAGGTTTATGACTATATTGGAATGTATTCATAGCTATGCTGGGTGCTTGTGGCTAGTTGGCCCTCAAGTTGAGCACACCTACAAAGACTGAGGTATAAAACCCCGAGGAGTGGCTCTCTGTGAGAGCCCTTGCCTAGCATGCCAAGACGACTCTGGTACCACAAAGCAAGACAAAAGAAAACACAAATCAAAAATCCCCAGCACCTCCCAGAATGAATCCTATCCACCCCCCCCCTTCTTAAGGCTGATTCTTCTCTCAGTCAAGCCTTGGGGCACACCATCTATCTCCCCTCTGAGTTGTCTTCCTAAGCCCCAAGCTATGAGTGTTTAAATATGGCCCCCAGATGGTGCAGGGAAAGAGAGCAGCGCATCACCATCACCACTCCCATCCAGCCTGCTTCACCCAACTGGCCCAATGAGAAACAGGAGACTGCAGAGGAGACCTGAGGGAGGCTTTTGAAGTGCCGGCTGCACAGAAGCTAGCAGAGCCAAGAGGCAGCAGTGTCAGATTTACTGCGGCTCTGAGAACTACAGATATTAGGTTGGCTGTAGCTTACTGACCTCTTTGGGCTTTCAATTTGGGTTTGAGATTTATGACCTCCTTGCCTTGGCTTTTGAAATTCCCAGGGATCTGCCTGTGCCTTTAACATTTCTGCCCCTATCCTGTGCCCCCCTCCCCGCCGCCCCATGCCCTGTACCCTCCCCAGTCCACAAGAACTTCCTGTTTTCCAGGATCACAGATAAAGAAGACACAAACCACAGAACACCAACACTATGTAATTTTTTTTGGTCATGACTCCTTAATTTCTCAGCCATCCTAGGTGTTCTGTCAAGTTGCAGTCTGGAAGTCTAGACCAAGAGATATCTATGATAGAAAAGGTGCATCTGTATTTCAAGCCCTCAGAATTTATTCTAGCCATCTGACAGTTGCTTGGAGATACAATCTCAATTTTTGCAATGGCCCCTTCAGTGAGATATTTATGGCACATACAACTATAATTATTTACCTGTAACAAAGTCCAGGTCTGTCTGCTTCAGGTGACGCAGGCAGCTGAGTCCCGAGGAGAACAGATCCATCTTCCTCTTGCCCAGAAGTCGACCTTTTGCCCTCAGGACCTTGCCCACCTCATTTTGAAAATGTGGACAGGCTGGGGCATGGCTGCTTCCTGTGTAGGCTCTGGTTATGCTAATACTAGGAGCAATGAAGAGATGGGTCCTGGGAGTCTCCTCCAGGACAGACAGAGCCTGGTGTGATATCTTCCTTTCTCATCCAGTGACTCCCAATAGGAAACACTCTCTCTCTCTCTCTCTCTCTCTCTCTCTCTCTCTCTCTCTCTCTCCTCCCCACTCACACACACATGCACACATACACACGCACACAGGTACATACACCCACACATATTTGAAGAAGCCAGAAGAGGACATAGGTGCCCTACTTTGTCACTCCCTACTTTATGTCCTTCAGAACCAGTCTGTCACTGAACCTGGTGTTAGACTGGCAGTCAGAAAGCTCCAGTGCTCCTTGTCTCTGCTTTCCACTATGTGGGGTGTTAAGCATATACACAAGCCACTCAGCTTTTTACATGATGCTGGGGATTCCAGAGAGTATAACAGGCACTCTTATTCACTGAACCATCTCTTATAGCCTCATCCACTAGTATGTAAAAGCTTAATGTTTTCTACAAACATACAGATGAGTATAGACAAGTGCCCTGCCAAGCCAGTAAGAGCCCAGACAACAGGAGACCTCATGGCTGAACCTAGCCTCAGGATCTCCAAAGCCCTTTTCTTTCTTCACTCTGTGGGACTAACAGCCTCTGGCCTCGCCATTCAAATTTTATTTTCACTCAAAGCTTTCCCAAAGTCATTGCCTAGTTTCCGAATAGAATTTTTAAAATGGCTTTTGGAAAAATTCACAATCCATTCTAAAAGGCCCAGATAATAGTGTTGCTGTACTCATAGGACAGCCCACAAAGAGAGTGCTGAGAATTTCTTGAGCCACAAAAGTCATGTGGGGATGGGGGGGGGGGATGTGGAGTTCAGACAGAATCTCACATAGCCAAGGCTGACCTCAAACTCTATGTAACCAAGGATGGACCTTGGACTTCTGATCCTCCTGCCTCAACCTCCAAAATGCTGGTATCACAGGCATGTACCACCATGCCAGATTTATGAAGTGCTGGAAATGGAGCCTAGGACTTCATGCATGCTAAATAACACCCCACTAACTAAGACACACCCTTTACTCCTAAGTGATTTTGTTTTGAAGAGCCAGGATTTATTTGATTGGATACAATTTTTCTGCATGTTTGTCCTTAAAATGTCAGGCTGAGGACATAATTCAGTAGTAGAAAGTACTTGTCTGGGATATTATATACGTCCTGAGTTCAATACCCAACACCACAGATAACGTAAAAAGTAATGAGAACTTTATTTGCATTTGTTTGTCTCTGCTGCTGTTATCTGGGCTCATGATGGAAGAAATGAAACCCAGAGGCATTTGGGGGGCTCTTGGTGTGTGAGATGGCATGGAGATATTTTGCCTTTTGGCTCTTCTCCTGGCATTTGCATGGTCTAGAATCATCTGCCATCCTGTTGAAATGAGCAAGCTGCTGTGTGGTTTAAACTCTCAGACAAAGCCCTCCAGCTTGCCTATCTCAATGCGATGGCAAGAAAATTCTGCTTTTTAAGAAAAAAAAACTAATAATTTTAGTTCCGCTTTAAAATAACATATGCTTCCTAGAGAATTATTGAGAATCTGTCCACATGGGATATCAACAAAGGCCACCTAGCAGCAAACACCCAAGCTGCTTCCAGGACTGACATTACAAAGCCTACAGCTGATGGGACTTGCCATCAAGTAAGTGTGACAGTTTTTATTTGGCATGGGAGAGCACATTTTGTTTTCAGATCAGATAGAGAAGTCTTCACTAGTACCACGTTTGACAGCTGCACTGTGTCCCTGGAAGAGGGTGCACTACACTCCCTTGCTGTTGTAAATTTCCATTGTTGGCTCAACAGTTAAGAGTGTTTGTTATTATTACAGAGAACCAGGGTTGTTTCCTAGCATCCACATCAGGTGGCTCACAACCACCTGTAATTCCAGTCCTAGAGCATCTAGTGCACACTATTGACCTGCAAGCATGTGGTGCATATAAAGTTACCCAGGCATATACAAATATAATAAACATAACAGGTAAATGAAAAATATACATATTTTTAAAGTTGTATTATTGGGACCTGGAAACTGGCTTAGTGCATGCCTGCTTTACAACATCAGGGCCTGAGTTCAATTCCCAGAACCTAAGTGGAAGAGTCAAGCCTGCTGGCCTAAGATGCATCCCAGTGCTGGGGAGATGGAGACAGGAGGATCCTGGAACTTCCAAGATGAAAGTAAGAGACTCCATCTCAAAAACCAAAAAATGATGTCAGCTGAGATGGGTCAAAGGATTAGGAACTTACTTACCCCATGAGCCTAGAGACCTGAGATGAATCCTCAGAATTCATATAAGATCAGAGGAGAGAAACTGACTCCACTGGATTGTTTTCTGAGATTCACATGGTCATTGTGGCAGATATACCCACACATGCACACACACAAACACACACAGGGGAGGGGAGAAAGAGAGAGAGTTTTCATAAAGAAAAATACATCTAAATTACCACATGCCTGTACAAACTAACAATCAAAAAAAAACAAACAAGGTGCCAAGGTGCGTATTGTCCTGAGGAACAATACCTAAGGTTGACTTCTGACCTCCTCATTTACATTCATACAGGTTCACATGCAACTGCTCACTTGCACTCATACCCACCTGAACACACTTTTGTGTTACTGTCTCTCTGAAAGTTTTAATGCCTCCTATAAGATGTTCTAGCATGGGCACACACATAAGAACAAGTGTGCAGGGTATGCGTGCAAACTGTTCCCCTTATCAGCTTTACAGAAATCTTGGGATTCAGCTCATGTACAGGGCATGTCTGTTTTAGCAGCTGCTCCTTGGACTCCATGAGTTTGAATAGAATATACTGGGTATCTCCATGACTGGTCCAGGGCTTCCCCTGAGACCAGCCTGGCCACCAGGCTGATGCTTCCTGCTTCCTGCTTCCTGCTTCCTGCTTCCTTGTTCCCTGCTCCTTTGCCTTTGCTCTGGGCAATCTTAACTTCAAATAAGATCTCAGGGGTCTGTGCCCTGAGAACGAGTGGGAATATTTCTGCTGGCTTGTCCCAGTGCCAGAAATCAGTAAGAGCCTTCTGCTCTTACTAGCTGGAGGGAACCATAGCAGATCTCTGGGTTTATGATGGAGTCATGCTACAGAGAGTGCCTAAGAATCCCTTGCCCCTTCGAGCACTAACCTATAGCCACCAGCATGACATCTGCTCATAGGATACTGACTTGAATTTCAATGTGCTTTGAACCAATTCAGACACAAGCAAAAGGTGCACATGCTTGCTATTATTATAGAGAAGCCACACAGGTCTGGCACATGCTGGATAAGACAACAGAAGTTGAAAGAGAATACGCTGGGGCTGGGGAGATGGCTTGGTTACTGAAATGCCTGTCTCACAGGCCTGAAGACCCTCCCCCACCTTATCTTTAAAGCCCACAACAGTGATGTGGCAAGCATTTGTCACCCCAGCACTGGGGAGGCAGAGGTAGATAGATTTCTTCAGCTTGCTGCTTAGCAAGGCATGGGTGAGTTGGTGAGCTCCAAGGTGGTGAAGAACACTTTCTCCAAAGCAAGGTAGAAAGCGTGTGAGCAACATCAGCTGAAGATGTCTTCTGTCTTTCACAAACAGGTGTGTGCACATATGAATGTACATAAACAGAGAGACAGGGGGCAGGGAGAAGAAGAGAGAGAAGCAGTACAGGCAGGAGCCATGGAGCCAGGGTTAGACTTCTCTAGCCACTGACTTCAAAGTAAGTTCATCTCCTAACACTCCAGAGGAAATCTGGGAAATTAGCTATTTCTGTTATACAGGTGAGGAAACCGGGAACTTAAGAAGAATAGTGAATTGTCCAAGAGTCACACAGATTGCTGGCAATAGAATTATGTCTCCAAAGACTTGTTAGCAGACGGACATGGTAAGAGGACATGGTTTGCAGACTAGCACATGAAGTACCACCTGAACTCAGCCCTCCATTCTTCAGACACTGCAGGCAAGGCACAGTGTCTCGGGTGGTCCTGGGCTTCCGAACCCTTGGACTGCATGTATGCCAGACACTTTATATGAGAACAAGTTCCCATGAGCTTTGGAGAATGAGAAAGGCTGCCAATTCTTCCCAAGCCAGTGTGGCAAGCTGTCCCAGAGAACTGTCAGTCAGTGATCAATGTGCCAGTCAGCAGACGTTCTCTGGGATTAGACTGCCCCAGAACAAGCAGATCTGGTTTCTAAGCTGGGCTCTGCATCTTGATGGAGGCTGGCTGTTGGGAGAAGTAGATCTTTCAAAGGCCCAACAACTCCTCCCCCCAGCTTGGGATGGCACCAGACAACCTACCCTAGACCAACAAATTTGGCACACCAGAAGCAGCTGATAAGCAACTGATTTTCCACGGCACCATGTCCTGAGATGCTGTGAGCCTCCACCTCTCGGAGTGACAGGGTAGGCACCTTGAAGCACATTTGCCATCCTTTGTGTGAACTCAGAGAGAAAATAAGAGAACAGCTACATCTTGAACGTATGCTCTTCTACTCTGTGTCTTCAAATCTATCACCTCTGAATGGCTGATTGCCTTACAAAAGTTCTAAGTGTCTCTAAGAAGGGATTAGGTCCTGCACAGGATGGCCCAGAAAAGAAACTAAAACCCATGGGTTGTGTCATTCATTGATCAAATGATTCCTCAGTCTGCTTCTCCTTACTCCTACTCTTTGGAAGGCATCCTCATCTCAACTGTAATTATGTGTATCTCTATATAAACACCGTGATCAAAACTGTCAGAGTGAGCTGATGAAATGGCTCAATCATTTAATTAATTAATAAACCCGATCAAGCATGCACAAGCATGAAAACCCCAATTTAGATGCCCAGCATCCAAGTAAAAAAGTTTGCTTATGTGATTTTCCCCTATAATCCTACACTGAGAGAGATACAGCTAGGAGGATCCTTGGAGCTTACTGGCCAGCTAGTGTTGCTGAGTCATTGAGTACCATACTCAGTGAGAAACCTCATCTCAAAGGGTGAGGCTACTGGTAGATTGCCTGTGCTCTGGTAGATGGTCCCATATCCAGGCACATATTAGCAGCATTCATTGTATTTCCTGGATTATCAGTAATAGAAGGGATGGAAGAGGAGGAAGAGGAAGAGGAGAAGGAGGAGGTGGAAAATGGGGAGAAGGGGAAGGAGGAGAAGCAAAAGATAAAGTTTGAAGAGAGATGTGTTGGGAAATATGCTGAAAATGGAGGGGAGTGAGAGGAAGAAGGAAATACGTAGATACGATCATGGTTTATTGATATATATATATATATATATATATATATATATATATATATATATATATCTGTGTGTGTGTGTGTAAAAATTAAAACAAGAAAAAATCCACTTAAATACTGCATACAGATAAACATACTTAAATCGTCAAGATAGAAAGGAAGGCAGAGAGCAATGACCTCTGGCCTCCCCACACATGGGCACATGGGTGCATACAACACACGAATGCAGGCGTGCACATACACTACACAAGCCCACCCACTGTATAAAGTGAGTACATTACTCCTCCAAAGTATGGTTGAGGGGAAGGTCTTTACTGTAGGTATGAGGGAGAAAAAAATCAAGAGGCATCTGGAACAGTCCAGAGCAGGAAGAGAAAGTAGTGGTCTGGGCATGGCCCTGAGAGGGGGCAGGTAGAAAGAGAGGAAGAAAAAGCAAAGACCAAGGGAGTGAGAAGCTGGGGGAGGGGCATGAGCTGGGGGAGTTAAGGGTAGGGAGCAGGTGAGAAGAGCCAGGATGCCAATGTAGATTCTGCACCAGGTATTTGCAATACTGAGAGAACCTGGAGGCCAGCATGTACTTTGATATGCTAATAGGCACCATAGCTATCTATTTGTCTCAAGTTTCTTTTGGACTTGACACCCACCCGATGACCACACACAGAAGCCTTCACTAGCTCTCACCACTGGCAGGATCAGGTCAAGAATCTCTGGCAGTAATGACAAGGACTTTGTGATCTAACTGGCCATTCGTGCCTCTGCATTTTCACACATTCTTTAGTCATATTTTTGCCTTCCAGAAAGCCTGGAGAACGTCTCATCATTCAGCATCCTACCAAGGCACTTGCTCGTCTTTATACACCTCTAAATCATCCACTAAATGATGTCACAGCTGTGCATATAGTGAGTCTAAGGACCACACATAACTAGAATCGGTGTGTTACTCATAGCTAAGGCTGTTATCTAACCTTATGTAGTATCTATGCATATGTAGCACACATAGCATACAACGTTCTGAATAACTAGTTGGCCTGAGGTGAATGGCACTGTCTGGGATTTCAGATAGGTTTGGCTGCTCAAGATAGGGGATAAGAACTTTCTATTGCACATCTTGACTTAGGGTACGGTATCTGCCATGGTTAGCGTTCATTTTTAACGTAACAGAATCTGGAATCACCTGGAGAGGGTCTTCAGATGTGTCTATGGGATCATGTCAATTGATGTGACAAGACCCATCTTAATTGAGGATGGAGCCATTACGTGTGACAGGGATCCTGGATTGTGTAAATGGAGAAAGAGAACTAAGCAGCAACCTGTATTCTTCACTCTCGGTTTCTTGAGTGTGTGTTTCTTGTGAATACCTGCTTCAAGTTCCACCTTGACATCTTTACCATCATGCATCATACCCTTGAACTATAAGTCAATATAAATCATTTGTCACTTAAGTTGCCGTTGTCAGAATATTTTACCACAGCAGCAGAAAGGAAATCTAGACAATAGACAATATCCTATTGGGGTGGCAGGCTAGGCCAGAGGCTGCCACTTGGAAACTCTCTGAAACATTCATTTCTGGGCTCTGAGATGACAAATATCAGACACATTTGTCATGTGTGCATTCTACATCCTACATGTCTGAGGCAATCTGCATCCCAACTGTAAAGTCAAATGGCAGACTGTATTCCCCACCCAGGGCTGGACAAATTCACAGTTAAGACTCTGTGGTCTAAACTTGGTCCATGATAGACAAAGACACAGTGATGGCCATGGAGCATGAGCAGTCTTCACAGTGTTGGCTTTGATTTTCTCATGTTTTTCATTACTCTGAAATCACCACAAGAATTTTCTAGATTCCTTTGACACTGCCTCATGATTCTAGGCATCTATCATGACTTCCATTTCTGTATTGTTTCTTCCTTCTTCCTTCCTTCCTTCCTTCCTTCCTTCCTTTCTTTCTTTCTTTCTTTCTTCCTTCCCTCCTTCCTTCCTCTTCTTCTTCTGCTTCTGCTTCTTCTTCTTCTTTTCTCCTCCTCCTTCTCCTCTTCCTCTTCTTTCCCCCCTCCACCCTGTCCCCTTCTGTGTGTTTGTCTGTCTGTGTGCCTGTATCTCCCTGAACCCCTCAATTAATTTCAGTTAATAATGACTTCTCTAAGGGTCAGTATCTAGAAGACCTAGGAGAGACCCTCCTTAGCAGCACAGCACAGGCTACTCCACCCTGTCCTCTGCCTCAGCCGAGGAAAGCTATCCTGGGTACCATAAGGAAACCAGTCCGTAGCTCTCCAAGTTGAGGGACTTCATTGCTGTTTTTCGTATCCATTGGGACTGATCCCAAACTTGGCTGTCCTCAAACTCTAGTCTTGGCTATAGTCCACTAGGACATGGAAATTAACAAAGCAGAACACCCCATTTGGGGTCTGGGTGTCTCAGATGTTTCCTGCTGCCCGGGGAAGATTTTCCAGCCTGGGCAAAGGTCCATAAAGCCTGAGAAATTTGTCTGAATCCATCAAAGTCATATTGGGACATAAAACACAAAACCCTTCTACTCAGCAGGAAGACTCCTGTCTGCCAAGACGCCAGCACGCCCTGCCACCAGCAATAATTGCCAACAAGAATAGCAGACCGTGTAAGATAAGAAAGATTGTAAGCTGTTCAGCCAACTAGAATCATCTGTGCTAATGACTGGCAGGCATCACAGGTGGAGAAAGAGACCTGTCCCTCTGAAATTCACTTGCTACCCTTTCTCACTCCCACTGAAGTAGATTGTGTGTGTGTGTGTGTGTGTGTGTGTGTGTGTGTGTGTGTGTGTGTGT
>NW_021604653.1:6929907-6964942 GCF_004785775.1 Grammomys surdaster
TGTGTGTGTGTGTGTGTGTGTGTGTGTGTGTGTGTGTGTGTGTGTGTTCTCAGACAGGGCCTCATGTAGCTCAGGTGAGCTTTAAGATCACAGTGTAAGACCTTGAACTCTTGATCCTCCAGTCTACCTCCCTAGTCAGGGTTTAGAGGTACATGCAACCCAGTCTGGGTTTGGTTTGCTCCTGGGATGGGATCCAGGTTTTTGTGCATGCTGGACAAGTACTCTATCAACTGAGCTGTACCCTCAGTCTCCAGAGTTTGGGAAGCTGTGAGAAAAAGTCAAGCAATGTAAACAGGCATTGGCGTTTGAATGCTTGCTTCCATGGCTAGCATGCAGGTAGGAAGGGAGACCCATGGACAGCAGGATAGGGGACTGGACATGCTGTGGAATCACTGTCTTCTGGGGAGAGTGAAGGTCATTTTGAGTCATATGATCCCACAACACCCAAGGCCTTGCCACCCGAATGGTGGTAAGGAATTGTGATTCCTGTTTGTAGGTTTTTGGCCTTTTATCCAAAGAATTGAAAATAATACAGAAATTGACAAAACTGCTAAGTAACTTACTCAAAAGCAGAACAAATAGTAGAAACAGACAAAAGTATACTACAAGAGAGCCATAGGCCACAGCAGTGAGGATTTGGGGATCAAGACAAAGAAGAGTTTGGTCATTAAAGGGCACAGAGAGGGTAGTCCTGTGTGTTGATTGCTGGGTTAGGTTACAGATTAATTTTTCTGACTGTACATGTCCCTTCTCATAAGGATTCTGATTTTAATCACATGCACGCCCAATTATGCATAGGCATAAGACGGTAAATAGGGAATTCTCCCTAAAAGTTCACTCGAAGGATATGGTTTGGCTTACCACCCGAAACCAGTTCAGATAGATGGGCCTTTCCACTCTTCCTGAACAGACATATTGAGAATACATCTGAATAAAAAGAATCTAAGTTTGATTCTTGTTAGTGGCAGAGAAACCTAAGCTTCAGAGAGGGACGGACATGTAGCCATATGGGGATGGGGACCAAGGGGGCTCTGAAGTTTCTGGGTCCATTGTTCAGAGCTGTGTGTGTGTGTGTGTGTGTGTGTGTGTGTGTGCCTGTGTGTGTGTGTGTGTGTGTGTGTGTGTGAAGTATGATCAGGTAAAAGAGCTGGGCTGCCAACTGCAGGGTTTTCAGAAGAACAGAATATGCATAATCCAAATTTAGTAGAGCCCCAGGTTGTGTAACATGTTATCCTCATCCTAGCCTGTCCAGGCTCAGCTGCCCACAGTCAGAACTGCTTGCCAGTTTCTAGGCTAGCCACCTCCGTGCTTCGATAAATTGATTTGTTTGCATCGGCATACTGTGTTAATCAATGATGGGGTAAGATAACAGAGTTTGGACAGTGCATAGGGACTAGGTGGGAACAGGGGAGAAGTCCCCCCCCCCAATCAAGGCAGGAGAAGCACTGAGGGCAGAAGCCCACAGGCCAAGTTCACTGGGCCTCTCTTAAGAGGCAGTATGTCAGGAGGGGTGAGTGCAAGGTGAGGATTAGGAGGGTGGGGATCTAGGAGTATGCTGGGTCCACACTGGGGACCCTCTTGCAGAAAACACAGAAATACTTGCTTTGCTCCTCATTTATTATCACTGTTTTCTTATCCCAGTAAGGAGGCAGGATTTCCAAGTTGGGTTTAATGGTTGAACATTGCTTGAAGTCAGATAGTCCCAAAGTCCTAGAACTACTTACCTTATGCATCTGCCTTTACATAATTGGAAAGCCCCAGGATGGAGAGCTGTGGAGACAGCTAAACACACACGTTCCCTCTCTTGCCTCCTCAGTGTGACCCTGACCAGGGTATAGCCTCTGGCTCCTTTCATGTAATCTCTATCCACAGGAGACTGGACCATAGTCAGAGCATCCTTTTAAACTGTGTGACTCCAAGCTAGTATTAGCCCCCAAATTCCCCCTGAAGTTCCCAGGAAGGGGCCTGATTCCTGTCCCTGCTCTCAGCCAGGCTGGTAGGTTTGCTGTTGGGTTTAGCACTGATTTGCAGTCTGCAAGCTGATGGATGCTTGGATGCTCAGGGCCCTGGACAAGTGAGGATGTCCCCAGCAAAGAAAAGCTTTGAGTTCCTAGAGGCCTGGGCTCTCCACTGACTCCCACTTGCACAAGCTCTGTGGCTAAGACAAATGATGTCCTCTCTATCTCTCTAAGTTCCTTATTTCATGGGACAACAATCAGAGGCACCATCTCAGATGTGCTTGCCTTGAGGATCAAAGGAGACACCATGAGACGATGACACAAGACTTCCAAGCTCTGTGAAGGTGCTGTGAAATCTATGCAGAAACAGGGAAGCTGTCAGAGGGTCTAATACTAGCCAGAAGCCATACAGTTTAAAAAGATGCTCTGACAGGTATCTGACAGTGAGCAGCTCTGTATGGGGAAGTTACTTAAGAGGGCTTGTGGAATCATATTTTTTAATCTGGTGGGGGAGGGGTATGTACATGATGAGCATGTCTGTGAGAGCAGGCATGTGTGTGCTGCAGGATGCCCAGGGAGGTCCGAGGTCAACTTCAGGTGTCAGCGTTCTCCTTTTACCTTGTCTAAGGCACGGTCTCTGTACTTTGCTACCTCAGGCACTAGGATAATGTGAGCTACCAGGAATTCTCTCTTCTCCACTTTCCATCTATCTCTCTGTAGCACTGAGATTACAGAGATATATACTATCATGTAGGGCTCACAATGGGTTCTAGGGACCCAGTGTCATGGCCTCACACTTGCATGGCAAGGGCTTTACCCCTATTCTGTATTTTCAGTTCTCTTTTTCTCCACCAGCGCTCATCACAGATGCACAGCATCTCTCTACAGAAGGCATCAACTCAAGCACACAGGCTCTTCCTTACTGCAGGCTCACAGGCCCCAGGCTCAGTGGCATAAATGCTTACGGTCTCTGGAAACAATTCGTTACATGTGGAATCAAATGATAAATGAATGGATGAAGCAGAAGCATCCCAGGAAGGGCTCCTGTCACTATACATGTATGTGTCCCCAACTCCTAGCCCAGAACTGTCAATAGTAAGCTCTTGTTGCAGTCATCAAACAAATAAATGCAAAGGTGTGAAAGTGCCTTTGTAACTAATGGGCAATCACAGATGCTGAGATATTAGACATGCAAATATCCAGAAGAATAAAAGCAGTAATTAATACTGTCAGTGCTGAAAGGTAACCTGGAGGTACAGATGTACTCAATTTATGTTGCTACACTGTCTTAACTGCTGTTGGTTGGCCTTTTAAAACATGCATGGGTGGTACTGTGTGCATACCTGTGTGTAGTATGCATGTAGAAGTCAGATGTTGACATCAGGTGTCTTCTTCAGTCTCTTTCCATTGTATTTTTTGAGATAGGGTCCCTGACTGAAGCCGAGACCTATCTATTCAGCTAGACTGGCTGGCCGTAAAGATATAGGGATCCCCCTGTCTCCAGTCTCTAGTGTTAAGGTAAGGATCATGATGACTGCTCTTTTTGTGGGTACCAGAAATCAAACCAGGTTTCATTCTTGCAAGGGATGTGCCTTGCTGCCTGAGCAATAATCACAGCCACTGTTATTTTCTTTTGTTCTGAAACAAAACAAAACATATATTTTGGAGACAATATATGGCTATATAGTTCAAGCTGGCCTGGTATTTCCTTTATAACCCAGGCTGTCCTAGAAGTCATGACAGAACTCCTACCTCACCCTCCCAAGTGTAACTAGGGTCACAAGTATACCCAATGGCAGTTTCTGACTTTAGTCAACTAACAGGCTGTCTTGCAAGCAAAAAGGACCACTTCTAAGAATGAACATAGTTTATGCTTTCAAATCCATATGCCTATGGAAACACAGAAAGACTCCAAGGCAGAGGTGAAATTACAAAGGTGGGCTAGAGCCCAGGGCCTGCAGAAAGAATAACCTAGGGAAGCCTGTTAAAACCTGGGGACGATCCTTCACTAATAATAATCTAAGCTACCATTAGTGACTTAAAGCAGAAAATTTAAAATGCAAGAATGTGTATGATTTTTATCTTGCCATTATCCCTGTAATCACCGGTCCTGATTAAAGACTCCTGCCCCAAAAGATGGATGGTCTCGAACACTTAAATGCATAGTAATCTTTCACCTCTTAAATGCTGTTTCTCTCAAGACATTCTTCTCTGTGCTTCAATTTTGAGGCTAGCAATTGTCTTCAAATATTTGAAAAACCCTACAGATTTGGGCTGGGGGTGGTAAATAGAATAATTCTAAATCCCTGTTTTCCAACCTAAGGAAGTTCACTAAGCAGTTGAGGAGGTTCCTTATTCATTCCACCCTCCTCCACACACAAACACACACACACACTTTTTTTTTTGTTGCAATCAAGCGTCAAATATTTGAGAAACTGCCAAAACACGTTAGTGCTTGCTGCTGCATAAATACACAGGGCAAGACAGTCATCAAGAAGGAAATGTTAGGGTAGTGTTCATTGTCTTCCTTGCACATGTAGCTCACACCTAATGGCCGGGTTTCCAGTGCATTCCTGAAGCACCTGATTGCCTCTTTCCTTCCCTGTCCCATCCTGACCCTGCTGTTACCCCACTCCCTGTGCTGGCAACCCTCCATGGTGGTAGATACTTTCAAATCACTTTGGAATGACCTCTCAGAAGTGGGTTTAAAAGCATGATAATTGGAGCTGTGCATACTGAAAGAGCAACAAGCACTCTTTGTGCCAGAGGGGGCTGGAGTCTTTGGCTGGCCTTTGTGTTTCAACTGTCTGGTAGCAAAGCCTGTACTACAAGGATCACTTTATCTTCATCCTGAACATCTTAAAGAGCTGCGGTCAGCTATATCTCTGTGTAAATCTACGTTCCCCCTTTGCTTTGCCTAAAGCAATACACCTCTTACTTCAGGAAGCTTTGCGGGTGCTGATGTGTGAGGCCTCCCACAGTCTAACTGCAGGTTCTCAGAGGCAGTGGTGCGATTCTTTAAGAACCCACCTGCAGGCTAGAGAATGGCTCTGTTGGTGAAGTCCTTGCTGCACAAAGTAGCACCTGAGTTAAGGTCTCCAGAACCCACATAAAGCTGAAGATGTAGCACATATACCTCCTACTCATTGCTCTTACTGAGATGGGAAGTGGAGACAAGGGAATCCCTGGAAACGTGTGGGCTAGCTGGCCTGGAGTATACAATGGTGATGAGAGACTCTGTCTCAAACAATAGGAAGGTGAGGACGGACATCCGAGGCTGTCATCTGACCACCATTTCTCCACTAAGGTATATGTGTACCCACACTCAATCATACTAATATGTATACCTCTCTCTCTCTCTCTCTCTCTCTCTCTCTCTCTCTCTCTCTCTCTCTCTCTCTCTCTCTCTTCTGTCTCTCTGTCTGTCTGTCTCTGTCTGTCTCTCTCTCTCTCGCTCTCTCTCTCTCTCTCTCTCTCTCTCTCTCTCTCACAGACACACACACGATTAAAAAACAAAGAAATGAAAAGGACTTGGTAGTCAGGCAGTAGTTCACCTTACCTAGACTCCTCATTCAGATAATCCATGTTAGTATTCTTGTCCTACCCTGACACTTCCTAGAACATACCCCCATTACCTGTTTTCATTTATTCCTTGATCACAGTTGAAAGCTCTATTGTGTGTGTCTGTATGTATGTGTAGAGAACAGTGATCAAAATCCAGTGTCTAATTTAGAGACAGGCTAAACCCAGAGCTTATTGTTTTGCCTAGATTCCCAACATTGGAATCAGAGGTTCACACCACCACTCCTAGCCTTTTATATATGAGTTCTGGGGTTCCTCATACTTACATGGCAAATGCCTTATCCACAGAGCCATCTCCCTGTTTCCAAAAATCCTACTTAAAGGACACCCAGGTGCTCGCTCACAAGGAATCAGATCTTCTTGCTGATTATTTCCTGCCTGAGCCCTCCCCCACCCCGAGCAATCATTTTTGCTCTTTAAGAGTTAACACCAAGTCATCTTACAGATTAGGCACACATTACGGGATGAAGCTAGAGTACTCTGCTTCACTCATGAATCCCCAAGTCGGCTCCCATCTCTGCATATCTATTTGCAGGCACGCTGGGCTAGGACATGTGGAAGAGCTCCTCCAGCATCTCATGGTGAATGTTACGTAGTGCTGAAAGTGGTGGACATGGTTGAACTCGGAAACCGAGACCTCATTGCTCCTTAGTCGTTTGTCTGCTGGCTAAATAGCTCAATTTCCTCCCACCTTTCTTCAACATCACATCAGCACAAGTACCTCAAACAGACTCTTGTGGTCAGTTTCAGCCCTGATGATATTTAACCACACCACTGAGCATGCCCAGCCTCAGAGACAAGGAGCCAACCACAGCCCCACGAGTCCTGACCGAACTTAAATGTCTTTACCAAAAGAAATTCCTGAGACTGATTGAATTCTCAAATCTCAAGGCAGCGCTTCAAGACTTTTTTTTTTTTTTTTTTTTGCTACTGAAGGTTTGGCTTACAGACCAATCAGCAAAATGCAGAATGAAGTTCTCCTGTTGGTGGTTTGAATAAAGAAAGCCTCATGCTTCACTATACAGATGAAAGCCAAGAAAACAGTTTAGTGGGGTGTTCCCATCTGGTACCCTCTAGACGCTGTAATTAAGGATACCTGGGAGTTTCAGAATGCTACACGCCAGCTTGCAGATGCAAACATTTTATGGAATGCTGGGAAATGTGAGATGTCCCACGTTTTTCTAATTATTTAGTAAAGCATGACGCTTGGCTTTTTTTTTTTTTAACGAGGGAGATAATCAAAAGATAATCAAGGCAGCCGCTCTCCAACCTTTTAGCTGTCAGAGCAGCCAGTGAGGGAGATATGCTGTCTAGTGACAAGACAGCAGCTTCCTTCTGTTCTCAGGGACCAGGGTGGCCTCCTGATCCCAACCACCAGTCATTTCCAAAACCCATGGAGCCTTTTCTGAAGGTAAAGCCTAGTAGTAATCCTGTGAATGAATACAGAAGTTGTTAGTTAGAGGTTATTTTGTATAATCTCTCTCTCTCTCTCTCTCTCTCTCTCTCTCTCTCTCTCTCTCTCTCTCTCCCTCCCTCCCTCCCTCCTTCTCCCTCTCCCCCTCCTCTCTCAACATATATATATATATTTAAAATCAGGGATGGAATGTAACTCAGTTGCCAGAGGCACATATATGAGGCGCATGCCTATAATCACGGAACTGAGGAGGTGGAAGCAAATTGAGAAGTTTGGAGCTGTTAAAATGACTCCATGGGTAAAGGTGCTTGCAGCCAAGACTGATGACTTGAGTTCAATCCTTAGCCCAGGATAAAGACTGGAACATGGAATTTGGGTAACTTAAATTTGCATTCCCCAGGCCATGGTTGCACAAATATGGCTCTAGAATAAACTAGCTTTTATTCACATTTTTTAAAAAAAAAAGAGAGAGAGAATTAAGATAAAGTGAAGTCATTAGAGTAAACTGAAAATTGTTTCAGTATGTGTGTGAGCATGAGGATACTCACATGCTACATCTTTGTGACGAGGTCAGAGGACAACTTGCAGGATTCAATTTTCTCTTTCTAGCATGTGGGCTCCAGATACTGAACTCAGTTCATCAGGTTTGGTGGTAGCACCTTTACCTGCTGAGCCATCTCTGTCTTCTGAGCTCTAAGCTAGTATTACTGGTAATCCTTATTAGAAGAAAAAAATTGCGTGTAGATTTGCATGGAGATGCGACCAGAGAGAAGATCATCTGAAGACATAGGGAGAAAGCAGCATTCTACAAGATAATGTGTTACAGGCTTTGTTTCTGATTGGGTGGCTCTAGCTTCATAAATAACTCAATGGCTAAAAGAATCCAATGGATGAATCCATAGCTTACAGAGTCGTTATCATATAAGGTCTCGATGAAAGACATAGCTGATCATGAATGGCATCTTGTCCCCGCACCAATCCCTTTTCTCTGTCTGTCTGCTTTACTGGAAACCATAAAGTAAGCAGCTTTCCCTCTCCATACTTTCTTGGCTCTGATTGATGCTCTGCCTCACCAAAACCCTAGAAACATGGAGCCAAGCAAGCATGGGCTGAAATCTGTGAGCCCAAATAAACATCTCTTCACGTTTTGTCACAGCAATGCAGACTGACTTCACATGTCTTTCATATGTGGTATTATTTCTTGATCTTACATGTCTTAGCATCAACATATGAAATGCGATATTTATCATAAGGCCTGCTCTTCCAGATGCAGTCTGGCCACTATCTAACACATGATTAGCAAACATTGCAAGAAGTAGAACAGTAGCCTCATCTCTTGCCTCTAGGCATCAGCATCCCACCAGTTGGTTCTTTACATTCATCTCTTCCTTACAGGAATGGCCAAGACACTCTGTACCAGAGCTTTGAAACCAGAGCCCTGGACTTTGTGGTTGATGTCCATCCACAGTGTCCATTTCCAGATAGGGAAGATGTAATTAGGTTGGTGTGATTCTACTACGCCTCCACTGGAATTTGTACTCAAATATACACAAATAATTACAAATAACATTTTTAATCTGAGAAATAGGTCTAGTACATGGTTATCCCCAGACCTCATTTGGAATACCAAGCCAGTGTTGGTTTGTGATATCCTGTTGCCTGTCCATGTTCTGGCTGACCTTCAGTCATTTCTTCCATGTGACATACATACTTCAGCATCTGCATGAGAATCATTCCTAGCTCCTGGGTCTGGATTAGAGGCTCCTTTCTGTATCCACAAGACAGGCATCTCTCCTATAGCACAGAGCTGACAAATTATATTCAGGTCATCCTTCTCTTGTTTGTATGCTCAGGTTAACCGCATTCAATTTGAGTGCAGGGACCAGCTCTCATGCACTCTTTCGAACACATCCATGTCTAACGTTATGTCTAACATATGACAATTAGGAAACTTGATGGAATTAAATGTGAGACTTGAAAATTGTTCAGTTTGGGGCAGTGGCTGAATTTAAGCATGGAAGTCAAATAGCCATGGGTACAAAGGAATGAGCTTTACAACTTCAGGAAGAGAGCAGAAATGTCTGAGGTTCATTTCCACTAACTATGGGGCCTGGCTCAGCCAAAAGTGCTTGCTACCAAGTCTGACAACATGGGTCTGATCCCTGGGCCTCACGTGGTGGAAGGAAAAAACTGCTATTAGTTGTTCTCCAGCCTCCACATACAAAAGGTTTATTTATTTTATATAAGATAGTTTTGCCTGCATATATGTATGTACACCACATAAATGCCTGGTGCTGTAAGCTCAAAGGGGGATGTTGGACCCCTTGAAACTGAAATTGCAAATGGTTGTGAGCAACAACACAGCTACTAGAATCTGAACCTAGGTCCTCTGAAAGAGCAACAGATACTGTTAACTGTTGATCCATCTCTCTAACCCTTAATGAATGTAATTTTAAAAACTAGAGAAATGTATATGGGGTTTGATAAATGTGTATCCATTCGGCAGGATCGACTTGATCTTAAAGAACAGTAAGTAATAAAGAATGTGCCCAATGATTTCATTATAAGGATAATAACCTCATTGTTATTATGACAATTAATAAATGATTTAATGTAATAACATTTTACTAATTGTATGATTATTATATGCTTAAATATGTAAACCAATATATAAGGTAACTTTAATAGTTTCTATGATTTACACTGAAAGTAATTAAATTATTCAAAACCAGGGGGTTATATTTTTAAAAGGACAACAAGATGGGATTATTTTATTAAACAGTGTGTCCCTACGGTCATTAAAACATGACTTTGTATTTGTGAATTTATTGGTATGTGTATAACTTTCCAATTGGGTATTTAGAACTAAAAGCAATATGTTGCATGTTGTAAAACAAACAAGCACAAAAGCACAAAGCCTTGAGAGACTGCTCACAGGTGACAGGGCTGCTGCTGCCAAGGTCCCCTGATCAGTTCCCAGCACCTGTGTCCTGGCGAGTGGCTCAGAGGTGCCTGAAATTCCAGCTCCCACCACTGGCCTCAGAGAGCACACACACATTCATGCAGATACCCCTCAAACACACACCTACAGATAGAATTGAGACTAGTTTTTTTTAAGTGCATTATAGACAAAAAGAGGTGGCTTTGGTGTAGGAGTATAGATGAGTGGAATTTTTTTTCTCAACACTCTTCCTCTTTGCTGTCCAATGAACAAGTAAGGTTCAGAAAGAAACAACCAGAGGGACAGTATTTCTAAAGCTTTAGGACCAATGTTGCTCAAGTTACTTCAGTCGGCTATTGTGAGACTTTCATGAAATAAATATAAATTAAAGAACTTCACAACCATTCAGAAAAAAATTTACGTGATGTTATAAAATGGTCACTAAGGACTGAGGGACAGCTAAGTCAGTGAAGCATTTTCTTCCCGTGAGGACTTGAGTTTCATCCCCAGAATGAGAGTTTTAAAGGGATTTTTAAAAACCTGGGCATGATAGTATAACCCCAGTGCTATATAAGCAAAGACAAGCCAAACCCCGAGGCTTGGTGGCCAACCTGGCTAACTTAATAAGTTCCAGGCCCATTGGAGACCCCATCTCACAAGGTAAGGTGGATAGCATTGGAAGAACAGCAGATGAGCCTGTCCCTTGGCCTCCATGCACAGGTATACACATGTCCATGCACACCCACATACGTATGTATGCATATGGATATGTATATATGTATACACACACACACAATACACTAATTCATTCAAATATAATGGCCAATACGACTTCTGGTGATTCACTTCCATGAGAAACAAACTTTATAGCATTAGTGTTAGCATCATATGTGTTTGGGCTCTTAGATTCCTCAAGGAGTTTTAAGAAAGCAAAGACACAGCCAGCAAGTCAACCCTGTTAGTATTCTGTCTAAACTCCACCTCCACAGTTACCTGGCAATAGCCAGGTAGGCGTGCCCACTATAAAAGGGGCTGCTTGCCTCCTCCTTGCTCTCTTGCTCTCTTAATCTCTGATCTCTTGCCTGTAGCTTCTCTCTGCCCCCTTCCCCTTCCCATCCCCCTCTCTCCACATGGTCATGGCTGGCCTCCACTTCTCTGCTCTCTCTCTCTCTCTCTCTCTCTCTCTCTCTCTCTCTCTCTCTCTCTCTCTCTCTCTCTTTCTGCCTCTACTACACTCCTGGCTCCCCTCCACATGCCCTGAATAAACTCTATTCTCTGCTATACCGTTGTGTGCCTGGTTCCTCGGGGGAAGAGATGCCTCGGCTTGGGCCCACTGAGACATCCCCTTCCCCCATACCTCTCCACACATCCACAGGACATAATCTTTATCTCTTTATCTTTTTATAAACACAACAAACCCAAGCTTAGTGTTCGAGCGGATAGGGCAATTGCCTGTGCGTGCTCTCAACCCAGCAGCGTCTACAGTCCTTGTGATTCTGGGACTCTGTGGACTCCCCCCTCTTCTCCATCGACACTAACTTCATCTTCAAAGCCAGAGGCAGCACTTTTTAAACTGGAGACAGCTTAAAAGACCGGAGCCAGCCTCAGGGGGTAACATCTCCCTTCCCTGCACCAGAAGACCCACAGAGTCCTTTATGCATGGGGAAATGTACCCTTCTCTTCTCACCAGCTCTGTTTGGTCTTGGCTAATTCCCTAATCAGACAGAATGATATGGGGTTTACTGTTTCCTCCCTGGTTACCTATAGCTTCCCTCACTTCATTATTCCTTGGGAAAACTGTCTTGGGAGGACTCTTCCGACGGATTTATGTTCTGAGCCACAGACAGGAATGCTTTTCTCTGCTTTTCCTTTACTTGTACCACATAAACATGTCCTAGGACACCCCTTGGGCAGAAGCTGTGGCTCAGATATTTTGTATGTAGAGAGGCTGTCTTGGAGGAATCTTCCGGGAGGGAAGTCATAGACACTCACTAGTCCTGGGTGACTCTTCCATAGAAGTTGGAATTTGCCTTTAGGTACCTGATTCTAAAGAGCAGTGCCTCTTGACAGCCCGAAGAGTTGGTTATTCTGTGTAAACATCTACTATTGTCTAGCGTGAAATATAAAAAACAATCCACGCTAACACCAGCAAGGCACTGGCAGGCCTTGTTCTCATCTCATGGAGATTCTCTGACCCAGAGCCCTCCCACCCCCACCCTGAAATCTCTCCACCCAGTTCACTAAGTTCCCAAGGCAGGTCACTGCCAAGCAAACCCCACACTTCCAATTTCCGGTGGCTGGTTGGGGTGCCCCGCCATCATATCTTTTCTCTGGAACTCAGTTAAGATGCCATGTGAAGGACACCACACAATCTTAGTCAGAATCAAAAGGCAATAAAATCACTGGGCGCAGCAGCTAGCATCCTAATAGTAAGCCATTCTAAGTTAAATCTTCCGGTAGTGGATCCCAATGGATCTGCTACCTGAACCCGGGTTTCGCTCCATCACCCTTCACCCTTCCCATCCAAAAGCCCACCCCATCTCCTTCCCCACCCCAACCCCCATCCCTGCGTCTGACCTGGAAGTCCCACCTACTCGCCCAGTAACTGGTTTCTTTGTTCATTAGAAGGGTCACATGAAGTCCTGAATGTGTGCTTCACTCCTTGTCCCAGGCAGCCCCTCTTGGGGAAGTGGAATTAGAATCAAACTACAAGCAGCACCAGGGCTATCCAAAACACTATTGAAGTTCCTCTCTTGCAAGGCTCCTGTCTAAAAGAAGCTATTTCAACTTCTAGTCTCTGAACACTATCTTTAGAGAGAGTGCTTCTGTCTTTAAGTCTATCACAAGGATAATATCTGTCACTGGCTAGTGGGTTAGTGGCAATACATGTAACTCAAACATTTTCTACTGTAGCCTTATGAAATTATTAAATGGACCCATAGTCATGTACTGCAACTCCTGCGTGGTTTTGGTTCCATCAATAATGCTTTACCTTTCATTATGAGGGGTATTGTTTCTGTGAACATCACTGCTGTCGTTTTACTGAATGAAAGCTTAGAATGTGTGAAGGTCCTCATTCTACTGGGTTCTAATCTACTAGAAAATGGAGTTCTATAATAAAAGCATTGCAGAGCCTGGGGAGATGGTTTAATCGGTAAAGCTTACCATAAAGGCTGAGTTTGAATCCCAAGGGGGAAAAAAAACCTACTGTAACAGTGTATGTCTGCAAGCTCAGTGCTAAGGAGATGAAGGAGATGGAGGCAGACAGATCCCTGGAATGCACTGCCCAGCCAGTCTAGTGGAATTGGTGAGCTCCAGGTTCAGAGAGAGCCATTGCCTGAAAAAATAAGATGAACGGCAACTCAATAAAACTCCTGCATTAGCCTCTGGGGTTTCGCATGCATACATATGCATGAAACACATACAAACACGTGAGATATAAATTATTCTATAGTATATTTGCTGAAGTTTCTTTTTCTTAAAGATTTATTATAAATTAGATAACAAATTTAATGTGTGTTAATTTATTATTTTTATATTATTATTTTATATATTAATCAGTCACAAAGCAAACCTCAACAGATACAAGAAGATTGAAATAACTCTATGCATCATATCATATCTTCATGGATTAAAGCTGGACTTCAAAAACAGAAACAACAGAAAGCCCATGTACTCATGGAAACTGAACATTTTTCTATTCAGTGGTAACTTGGTCAGGGAAGAAATAAAGAAAGAAGTTAAAGACCTTTTAGAATTGAATGAAAATGAAGGCACAGCATACTCAAACTAATGAAACACAATGAAAACACTACTAAAAGGAAAGTTAGTAGCGCTAAGTGCCTCCATAAAGAAATCGGGGAGATCTCATACTAGCAACTTAATAGCACACCTGAAAACCCTCAAACAACAAGAAGTAAACACACTCAAGAGGAATAGATGGCAGGAAGTAGTCAAACTCAAAAATCAATCAATTAGAAGCAAAGAGAACAATACAAAGAATTAGACAAGATTTATTATAAATTAAATAATAGATTAAATAAATTTATATGAATTTATTATATAATAAATATTTAAATGTACATATGTAAATATAAAGAACATGTATTTATATTTATATATTTATTTTATATTATATTTTATATAGTATATATTATATTAGCTATATCAAAAATATATTACATCAGCTAAATTAAAAATAAATAATAAATTTTTAGTTGTGCGTTTGTGTCTCTGTGTGGGTCTCTGGCAGTTGGCCACCAAGGCCAGAGTCATCAGATCTGTCTGGAGTTGGAGTTATAGTTCCAGGCAGTGTGAGTTGCCTGACATGGCTGCTGAGATTCAAACTTGAGCTCTCTGAAGAGTGGTACATGTTCTTAACTACTGAGCTATCTCTCCAGCCTCACTCTAGCTAGAGCTTTATCCACAGAATTACAGAAAAGGCAGCAACTAAGGGACACTGGGAAGGCATTCACTTGTGATGAACCTTATAGGAACATTGGAATTAGCCCAGAAAAGAGGAAGGAGGTGGGTCAGAAGAAGTAGTCATCACAAAGAAAGACATCTAGGCGATCTCTGAAAACTGCAGTGAAGGCCAGCCCCTCACAAGTGATAGACCGTTAATAGTCATTTTTGAAAGGAAAGTTGGTTTGAGCAGATTCCATTCCCAGATCGATTGGCTCTAGTAGTTTCATGAACTATACACTAACTAAAACAGGAGTGGTAAATGAAAAATAATTAAAAAGTGAGTACGGGAGGGTGGCAATCACAAAGTAAAGCCAAACAGACGGTGGCAATGGAGGGGAGCGTCAAGTTCAATGCATTGGGCAGGATGTGGGGCTAACTTGTAGCAAAGATGATAATGACAAGATGAGTAGAGGCCCTCATGCTGGACTAAACGTATAAAGGAAAGGATGCAGTTATTGGGCTGCCCTAATAGCCTCCTCCCTCTAGAGTCAAGAACCAGGAGGGGAGAGATGGTCAGGGTTAGGTAATGTGCCAGTTAACTATCACTGTGTTACCTTGGATTAACAGTCCAGACAGTGTTTGTTTTGCATTGTAGATGATTGGGCTAAAATCATATGAAACAATATCAATGAGCAATGAGAAAAAGCATGTTCTGTGAGCTTTAAACATCTTTGTTAAAGCACCAAAAATTCTTTACCACCACTGGTAAGTGTGTAGGAAGTGGCAAATAGGAAAACTGGGGCAGGGTCTGTGACTGTCAGGAGCAGAGACAGATGGATTGCTGGATTGATGGATTCAGTCAAAACAATAAGAGGGTGGTAGACCAGGACACCCAATGCCTTCCACTGTACTGTGCAACTGCAATATACATATATACATAGATTCATTTATGTAATTTACTACACATATACACTACACACACATGTTTAAACAAGCAGAAACACTAGTGTTTGTTTGGTGCACTGTGATTTTAAACATGTGAAGCATTATAAACAGAAGTGTTTTGTTTCTCTGTCAAGTGCTAGTATCATCTTCAGTTTTGGCATCTGATAGAGAAGAAGCCACTTTTCTAAGCCTCATCACATAGTCCTCTCCATTCTAAATTTGAGTCAACTTCCATACTTCTAATGGTTTAGCCTGTGTTTCCTATGCCTCAGACATCTCAGTGAGTCCCTAGATTTTAGCCAATGTCACTGAAGGACATCTTCACCCTTGCTCTGACAAGTATTTTCCACATTTGTGACAATAAGTTCATTTCCATTAAGTTCTTCTGACTGTGACTCTAGAGCTATCATAAGCGGCTAAGCCCTTTTCTCCTGTAACCTACTTACATGGAACATGATTTCACGTCTACCATTATCTTTATGCTCCAGTTTGTTACTGCATGTTCACCTTTGTTGCCAGGTTTCCCCTATTGTTCATTACCTATGTTTCTTTTTCTGTGATAAAATATTCTGACAAATGAACTTCAGAGAGAAAAGTTTTATTGTAGCTCATTGTTCAAGGTATAACCCATCATGGTCGGGAAATCAAGGTAGTAGGCAGCTAGTCATATCACATCTTTAATTAGGAAGCAGAGGGTGGTGGATGGTGGTGCTCAGTTCTCTTCACCTATCCAGGGAATGGTGCCACCCATAGTGGGCAGGTATTCCCACATGAATTAATGCAGTCAATGCGATCCCCTATAGGCATGTCTCGAGGACCATCTCCTGGGTGATTCTAAATTTGGTCAAGGTGACACTTAGCACTAACCATCACATTCATCTATTTCCATGAACTAGAAGTTGTCACTGAGTGACAAAGAAATGACACAGCAAATGGAAGAATGGATTCTAAGTGACCAAACCCAGACTTAGAATGAAATGACACATTTCCCCTTAAAATATCTATCGAAGTTTTACAATAATTCATGGATACAAGAGCTAATGTTTTTTACAAGCATTCTCAATTCATATGCCATGATAGCTAAAGTCTAATCATGTTGCTGGGACTTGCTATTATTTAACTAAATTGCGGCAACTCAGAATTGTGTGTTTTGGAACTGTGCAAAGGGAACAGGGTCATGTAGAAGACTAACAGGTCTGCAGGAACAGAGAAACTGTGCTAGCAAGTGCTGATACTCAGCTCTTGAGTTTACAATTACTCCAGTGGATAAAGTACTTGGCCTGCAAGCATGAAGACCTGAATTTGAACTTCAGAATCTATGTAAAGAAAGCCAGGCATGGTGACAAATCTCAGTGCTGGGGCAGGGGCTTAGGAGGGTGGGGGGATAAAGACTGGAAGGTTTCTGAGGCTCATTGATCATTGAATATGTCTACTTACCTTCTTACAGAGTGAGAAAGGAGGAGGAGGAAGGGATAAAGGAAGGAAGGAAAGGAAGGAAAGGAGGGAGGGAGGGAGGGAGGGAGGGAGGGAGGGAGGGAGGGAGGGAGAAGGAAGGAAGGAAGGAAGGAAGGAAGGAAGGAAGGAAGGAAGGAAGGAAGGAAGGAAGGAAGGAAGGGAAAGGGGAAATAATGAGGATGGTAGACTGGCAGACACCATGGTTTCTACACTGTGATTATAACACCATCCATGTTGAAACACTGTATCCTAGACTGGTAAGATAAAGCACTGGCACAATGGATTCCACCACACATCTATCACAATTGTATATATAAATATTTTTTTCTTTCTTGTCTTTAGAGAGACCATCTATCAAGTTCCCTTCTCCCCAGTCAAAGTATTATGAATTTCTTCATCCAGCTCCTCTCAAGGGAAAGCAAGGATGTTCTTGGCCCTGAAAGCTGTGGCCAGAATCTGCTCACACCTGCTTCAGAGCTACCATATTATCCTATCTTCAATGCAATCACACAGTTTGTCCACTGGCCATGACTGCCCATGAGTGCCTCCCATGAGCTCAGGGAACCAGATTCTGGAGTGTTTCTTGCCCTAACCCTTGTTCTATACAAGGTATGTGGCCAGAATTAAGTAAAAGATAAGCACTTTTAGAAAGAACACAGAACTCAGCCCATTTAAGAGGTCAGGAGAACAAAACAGAGAGGATTCTTATTCTTAGAGCTTGGATTCACTCTACCTGACCTCCCACCCCACCCCACCTCCATCCTTTTCCAGGGTATTAGATTGTCTGGCTAGACTTGAGCAGTACACATGTCCCAGTGCATTCTCATGGGGCTACTATCTGGGATAGACATGGGCATGGGCTACTCTGTGGATGCTTGCTGCAGGCTGAGAACACTGATGGGCAATTTCCCCAAGAATGCACTGGAAGCTGGAGGTTGTTTCTGAAGCCAAATAATAGAAGGCCAAAGGCTCTAGATGAAGCATGGAGAGAAAGAATTTCCCAAGTCAAGGTGGGAACTTTGTCCCCCACACATACCTCAACCATTGCAACTGGCTCTAACTGCTTGGTATTTGAATGAGATAGATCAGACAAGAGAGTAGAATAATTTCAGGGATGTGCCATATCTTTTCCTCCTACTCTGTCGATCGTGTGGGTTTCTTCCACAGTACAATAGATCTCTTCTTGCCCAAGCTAATATTGATTTGCTCTTTTCTTATTGTTAGAGGGCCTGAGTCGGAGGAGGTTTGAGGTATGCTTATGTCTGGATCTCAACCAAAGCCTCCCTATCCCTGGCAAGCTCCTACCTAAGTGCCTGCCAATCACAAGAAAAGCCTTCAGAGTTCTTGCCAGTTTGCAAACACATCTGCTTTTACTATTTGACAGAGTGTGGGGTTGGATGATGGTATTTGATTGGCCTCAAAGGACTTATCACATTTGATCCATTGTGTGTCAGCCTGGGGAACCCCTCCCTTCATGTATCCCCAAGTTCAGTGTTTAATCATGTGGCTGATCTATTGTTGGCTTTCTTGTTCCAAAATGAGTTCTAGTTAGAGTACATGTTCTTCTCGGGGTGAACTTCTTCAGATCTCACACTCTTGGTCTCGTACTAAATATGAAAAACTACTGGATTTTTGCTTTTGCTCATCTTCTGGGCTGGAAGGGAAGAGACCCCTTATTTATACACCATCTCCTGTCTTATGCTTGGTTGGGGCCAACATTCCTCAGTGCTGCATCCACATGTGTGTTTAGCTGGCCAAATGTTTAGCCAAACAGGCAGTGGTAGAGGCTCTGGGATCCAGCAAGACCAGCTGTTCAGTGGCCTATAACATCATCCCCCTCCCTCTACCCAGCAATGTCTTTCTCTACCCCATGCTCCTTGCCAGCCCCAGGCTCATCAGCCAGTAGGTCTCATTGACCCTTGTTGCATCCCTACTGAATGACCAACATCCTCTCTCTCTGTTGATTTACACATTCTGCTGCCTGGCTGCCTTCCATTTGTCTGTTGATCTTTCCTACAGCACGAAGAAACGGCCAAGCGGGGCTTGAATTCTCATCACACACTGCCTCAGCTGGATGGAGCTACCATAACCCACACAACAGAAACTCATTTTCTCCTAATTCTGTAAACCCAAGCTCAAGGTGTCAGTGACCATCTCCCTGCCTTGTGCTTGGCCATCCTCTGTCATATGCCTTTCCAAGAGCATCTCTCTGTGTGCCTGTGTCCATCAGCCTCTTCTTCCCGTAAGGGTACTAGCTTTATTGGATGAGGACTTTGTGTGTCAGGCCAAGGAAACCTTTCTTTCTTGTACTTATCCCCATGTTCTGTGGACAACAGCATTACAGCTAGACCATTGTCACCTTCCTTTGCCTCTGTCACCTTGTCTATAATACAGTCACCTTTGGAGGTCCTGGGGGTAAGGATGTTTGTATTAAACTGTGATGTGTGTTGGTATTTGTACAGGTGCCTGTGTGTACACATGTATGTGGAAGTCAGAGCCAACCTCAGTTGTTGTTCCTAAGATACTGTCTCCCTTGATTTCTTTTGAGACAGAGCCTCTTACTAGCCTGTAACTTACAAAGTAGGTTAGGCCCACTGGCCAGTGAACTTCTGGTTTCTGTATGTCTCTGGCTCAGTGCTGGGATTACAAGTGTGCTTACCATATCAGGCTTACTATTATAGGTTCTAGCAGTTAAGTTTAAGCCATCAAACTTGGAAGGAAAGTACTTTATAGACTGAGCCATCTCCCCAGCCCATGTGGGTAAGGATTTTCAGTGTATGAACTTGAAAGCCTGTGTTCTGATTTGTAACTTGCCTTTAGCTATGAGCAAAGATTTGCAACCTGAATTGACTTTGCTTAATCTGTAAAACAGAGCTAATAATCCTTCCTAGGATCACAAAGAATAAAACAAATCTTCAAGGTTAAGAACCCATCATTGAGTGAAATAAAAAAGACTAGACTCCCTACCCTTGATCACAGGGCCCTGTTCCTTGGGCCAGTCAATGTGTACTTCTTGATTGTAATGAAGATTCTGAACAGCTCTTGATACCCAAGTGCCTCTCTGCCTCTTTCTGCTCTAGTTACCTCTAACTTCTCAGAAACCCAAGGCAGACAATAGAAACTCAACCCAGAAATAGTTACTAATGTTCCGTCTCTTCCAGTTCTCTGCTGTGAAAGTAGAATAATATCCACAAGCCAGGGCACTGTGCTGATGAACTGAAGAAACCCTGGTGGGTATACATGATGAGCATCCTGTAAAAGTTTTTGCTGCCATTCCAGGTGTCAGGACACGTTTAATATTATCCATAAGCATCTGAGTTGGTCAATTTTCCATGTTTAATATGAAAAAATTCTTTTAAAACCTAAACAAGGAGCCAGGGAGATAGCTCGATGGATGAAGGCACGTTGTGTAGAAATCTGGAGACCTGAATTTAATCCCTAGAACTCATGTAAAGGTGAAAGCAGAGAATTGACTCCATAAAATTGTCTTCTGGTCTTCACACAGGTGCCATGACATGTACATGTACACATGCCTAGAATAATAATGAATACATTTTTTAAGTAAAGAAGAAGGATTTGCTTTCCAAGTTGTCCTCTAGCATATACACACGTGTATGAACACATATACATATACAGAGACCAGTAACTTTTATTTAAAGAAATAATTAATTCTTTACACAAAGCTGTTTCTACATATATTTTCTTATTTTTGTCTTCATTATTTGTTCATTATTATTATTACTATTATTATTATTACTATTTGAACTTTACAACAGACTTGTACAGATTAGGCACAGGAATTCTTGGTGACTAAGTAAATCTAGCTCTTTTTTCAAGCCAGTCATTTTCCATTAAGATTACATCTCAAGGAAGCTTTTTCTAAGTCTCCCGGTAAATAGATAATTAACATCAGATGATCCTGAGACCTCCTCGTTAGGTAGTGGGCTCTTACCAACAATGCTGTATTGTAGCTCTCTCATACACTAATAGTAGAGGTAATGGGTAAAGGAAGAGTCACTCATGGGCAACGTGGTTTAGCCCGTCATTAGGTCATGTTACTAAGTATCTCCCTCAGCATTTCAAACCTTAGGGTTTGGGGGAGCATGTATATGTGTGTGGTATGCATACATGAATGAATGTTTTCATGTATGTAGGCACACATTTGCAGGTGTACATGTGTGCAGGAGTATGTGGAAGCCAGAGATTTAGCATCTGCTATCTTCTTTCATCATTCTTCACTCTTCTTACTGAACCAGGATCTTGCTTACTTGAGACCTTATCAGTTTGGCTAATCCAGCTTCTCATCTTGCCCTGGGGAGTCAGTTTCTGTCTACTGAGAACCAGGATTTTTGACCAACTGCCACACTCACACAATGCTGTAGGGCCTGGATATCCAAATTCTAACCTTCACAGTTGCTCAGCAAGCACTTTATCTACTGAGCCATCTCTCTGGCTCCTGCTTCTCAGTTTTCTAGACACCATTCAAGACTCTTAGGAGCTAGAAAGCAAGAGTGATCTTCACATGTGGTTTCTAACTTCCACACATCTGGACAGAGCTACCTACAGTCTCATTTCCATCAGGTCACCTGAAAGCACTGAATTTCCTTGACCACACACCCCAGCTATTCACCCTCAGCTACTGTTTCTCCTGCTCTCCATTTGTCATTTTCTAAACCTCTACAACTGTGTTGATTAATGCATTAAGGCTAAACCCAGAGGCACCAAAATGTGTTGGCATCACACTAAGGAATGAAAACAAAGATTCCTCTTAGTTTAATTTGATTAAAAGAAAATCCAAACTTGTTCTCCGGTTCTTTTCCTGTGTCTTCCACATGTCTGTAGTTTCTATAGACTTGTCTGTCTGTAATCTGTCTGCGTCTGTCTGTCTCTATTGCTGTGTGTCCCTTGCAGAATACTTAGCTCTGAATTTATTGAACAGTCTAGAAAGCGTGTCACGATAAAAGGATGAGAGATTCTCTACAGAAATCTTTAACAAAGTTTTACAAGGGGAAAATCATTTTTATTGACCTCAACTGACTTGGAATAGCAAATCAAACCACAAACAGACACTATCAAGCTATTTCCACATGTTGTTGCCATCATTTATGAGGGATATTTGTTTTATAAGATTGTTTCCAACCTGTTGGTTGCTTTCAGTAAATGATTACCACAACACACACATTATTCTGGGTAAAGGGAATGGAAGATTATATAATATAAAGTTAGGCCTATGTATTAGCTTGGGCTGTAAAAGCTGATTGCTAGGGAAATTCAATTCATGTAAGGGAGGTTGTTACATTGTTCTTTTAAAGGCAGGTTATGTTTAAACAGGTTGAGTACACAGTAGGACAGCAGGCTAAATAAACATGCTTAAATGACTTCAAGGTATATTATTAGCTTGGCTGTGGGATCTAGAAAAAGTTCAGTCTCTCTGGATGTAAAAGAGGTATTTTTATAAAATTATTTTCTTACATGGAAATTATGTTGATCTTAGATTCCTTATCACACAGATTATAAGTAGAAATTCTACTTTAAGTGGATATCTTCCATCTGCTCACTCCCATTCAATTGAATGAATTTGAACAAGTATAAAACTAGTGGGGTATGTTGACCATGAGTCAGTATATCTACATTCACTGTCAAGGTCAATTTTACAGATGGGGCAAGGGTACAACCCACCATCAGCCTTCCTAACATAAAGAATCAAGGTATAATATTATTGACTTGTCTCATTGCTATGGCAAAATACTTGACAATTGTAACTTACAGAAGAAAGAGTTTATTTTAGCTCACAGTTTGAAAGCATAGTCTTTCATGCCAGGGAAGTTATGGTGGAGGAGTGTGAGGCAGCAGGTCACTTGGCACTCACAGTCAGGAAGCAGAGAGAGATGAATGGTAGGTACTCAGCGCTCAGCTCACTTTCTTCTTTTTATTCAGCCCAGGACACTGGTCCATGGAATGGTGCTACCAATATGTAGGATTGCTCTTTCCACTTCATTTATGATAGAAATGAGACTTATGTAGTTCAGTGCAGATATGTGGAAGTTAGAAAGCACATGTGAAGATCACTCTTGCTTTTTTGATCCTAAGAATCTTGAAAATCTAGAAAACTCCTCACAGATATGTTCAAAGGTTTGTTTCCATAGTGATTCTATATCTTATCAGGTTGACAATCAATATTAACCATTTTTCAGTTTCTTGCCTAAATCTTATCCTGTTTGAGTATGCTCAGTTGCCTTGTTCTGATGACCACTGCACCAAATTGAAAAAAGAAAAGCAAGATGGTGCAGAGAAAATAAGTTATATGGGTGTGCATACTGATTGAATAGCATCATTTCTCAAACCCTCTCTCCCAGGGGTAGGAGCTCTAAAACATTGTCAAATGAGCAGGTTCATACATGATGGGGCCAGAAGGGCCAATACCTTTCCTTTCCTCATTGGCAAGATCTTAGGTTGTGAAAGGAAATATACTATTTGCTGTGTGTGTCTATTTCTTACCGATCAAGAATTCCTCTCATCACTTGACACTTTATGCATATATACCAAGGAGGCATGAGACTCCCTAGAGAATAGTAGTATTCAAATGGAAGGCGATCAGCCATTATATCCTGAACCTAAGCATGTTCTCAGATGGGAACTGGGGCCTAAGAACAGAGAAACTGGAGGTAAGTGTTGAAAGTGTATGGATGGAATTGTCCTCATCCCTGTAACTCATTACCTAACCAGGTAAAAGGGACTACAGGTGTGATTAAGGCAGGATGCTGAGATCTCGATGAACTCAGTGTACTCTTTTAAGAGTATTAGGGAGCCCAAAGACTCAGTATCTCTAAGAGAGCTATGACAAAGGATGATACAAGAAACAGTGAGAGAGAAAAATGGGGTAGGAGAGAGAAGAATGTGGGGAAAGAAGGATGAAGAGAGATGGAGACAAAAATGAGGAGAGGAGAGGGGGAAAGGAGAGGGAGAAATATGGAATGGAAGAGTGTGAAAGGAAAGAATGGAGAGGGAGGAAGGGATAAGCATGAAAAGAGAAGGAGGTAGTGAGGAAGAGAGGGAAGGAGGGAGAAAGAAGAAGAAGAGAGAGGGATGGGAAAAGAAATTATGAAAGTGAAGAAGAGAGAGGGATAGAGACAGGAAGGAGGTAAAGAGAGAGGGAAGGAGAGTGAAAAGATGGAGAGAGGGAGCTGGAGAGACGTTTCAGTGGTTAAGAGCATTGACTGCTTTTCCAGATGTCCTGAGTTCAGTTCCCTGCAACCACATGGTGGCTCACAACCATGTTTAATGGGATCCGATTCCCTCTTCTGGTGTGTCTGAAGATAGATATAGCATGTACTCATATAAATAAAATAAATAAATATTTTTTAAAAGAAAAAATGAAGAGAGGGGGAGGAGGGAAAGAGAAATGGAGAAGGAGGCAAGAGATGAGGACAGAGAGATTTGAGGATGCTATGTTTCTGCCTTTGAAGATTAAAGGAAGAAGAATAAATTAAAGAAGTTAGGTGACTTTTAACAAGGGCTAGAAAAGGCAAAGCAAGACTCTATTATAGCTCCCAAAAGGAGCCCCATTTTGATTTTAGGACTTAAAACCCTAAAAGCCAAGATTGTTTTGTTAGAACCCACAGCATATTGTGATTTGAGGGCAGTTTGGAACAGCTGACAGTTTCTTATTTTGCTCTAGTAGGGTCTCAGATGGGGGTAGGGGGTCTGGCTTATTGTAAGAACACATTGTCAGATAGCCAGCATGTACACATGAGGTATGAGGAATCCTCACACCCCCAAACCCATAAAATTACATGTCAGAAATTCTGGTGAGATGTGTAGCAGGAAATTTTCCCCGAAAGTTGGGAGGAGCTAAGATAGGAGGAGTAAAGAGAGGAAGAGGAGGAGTAAGGAGAGGAAGAGGGGAAGGAAGAGGAGCAAAGGGAGAGGGATAGAGGAGCCATGGATAGCCACGCTTGTATCGAGAGCAGTCCAGGGTAACAACTTATATCAAGGTTAGATATTGGGACACATCTCTAATTATGTGAGCATCTTGTTAATTGAGAATTATCAAACATATGAAGCCTTTGATTAATCTTTAAGCATTAGAGACTCAATTTTACCGGGTACCAAGTGGATGGTGGGATGGTCTGGGCTCAGCCCAGCCTTGTGGAGACAGCGTGGGAGATTGGCAGAGTCATCTCCCATGCTGGTGTCTCCTGGGTGCCAGGGCCAGTATTTCTGGCTGGTGCACCCATGGCTTCTGGCCACTTCCAGCTGTGGAGCACTCGGCTTCAGGCCTGGAGCATGGCAGCCTGAGCTAGGCAGAGCTGCCACAACTTAGATGGTGGGCCCACTCAGCCCCATTTATTAAATACTAACAGCAACAGAGATGAGCCCAGGGTCTCTGAGTCCCAGACAATTGAGAACATAAGGACATAAAAGAAGAAAAGACCAACACTGACAATGTTCAAAATCATCACAGAGAAGAGATGTTGGGAGCCAGGTGAAATGGAGTGTGCTGAGTTGTTGCACTTCAGGGAAGGACAGGTGGGGACTTACCAGTGGCTAATACAGCTAAAAGTGTCAAGGGATAGTGGCCATTGTGAGTATTGTCCCATGTGATGGTTAGCTTTAACTTTCAACCTGACATAATCTAGAATCACCTGGAAAGAGCATCTCAGTGAGAGATTGTCTGAATCAGGTTGGCCTGTGGATACATCTGTGGTGGGCATGGCTTGATCATACCAGTTGACTGGGAAAACCCAGCATACTGTGGGTGGCTAGATTTGGATTTGCACAAGAATACATGAAGCTAACTGATCAAAACTTATCCGTGAATCAATTCTTGCTCTGCTCTTGACTGTGAATATGATTAGGTGCCTGAAGGTCCTGCCTTGACTTCCCTGCAATGATGTACTGTAACCTGGAATTTGTAAGCTGAAAGAATAAACCTTTTCCTCCCATAAGTTGCTTTTTGTGAGTCAGGGTATTTCATCACAACAAAAATGAAATGAGGACACCTGGTTTCACACAGATACTTAGAGAAAATGCAGGTGTAGCTTAAGCCATCTTGAAGAAGAACTTGTTTGCATGTAAACAACAGTGCCTGGTCTTCTATCTCTCTGGGGCACAAATGGAAGCATCTTGTGTCTCTGGTTTCATTTTCACTCTTGCCCTAGAGCTAGTCTCAGCTAATTCCATGGAAGCAGGACCTCTCTACCAAGATGCCATTCCAAGGAACTCTGCCAGCCATGGGTTCTCCAACCCTATTGAGGCTAAGCCCTTGTGGAATGTGGGCAGCTCCTTCAGTGTATGACAAGTTCCCATCATGAGGAATGGGCTTTTAAAGGTTCTGGGGTTGAAATGGAAAAGGTCTCCCATAGGCAATTAACTGCTGTTTTGGCATCACATGACCTGAGAGTAATAAACCAGAACTGCATGTTCAAATTTGATTTATGTGGCCATGATGTTGCAATGAAAGAAATCCAGGCCACCTAGAGATCTTCTGGACCACAACCCATTTCAGGGCTGAGGAAATGGCTCAGCTGGCAAACTGAGCCACTGGCCCAGTCAGTGAACCCACTGTCTCTATAAGAGACCCTGCTTCAAGCAACAAGATGAGTTATACCTGAAAACTATACTTGGAGTTGACCCTTGTCCTCTGTAAGCATGTACACATATATGTGCACATGTATGGGTATGCCTGTGCACAAACACACACATACACACACATACACAGATACACACATATACACACATACACAAATGCATACACAGATACACACACATATGAAGGCAGTGGACAATTCCTTATGATTAGGATATATCCAATTGGTCTCTGGTGAAACTTGTTAAATGAAGACTGGGCTATAGATGAGTTGCCAGAGTGCTTCCCTGGCTTGGACAAAGCCCTGGGTTCCATCCCCAGCACCACAGAGACTGGGCATGGTGGTGCATGCCTGTCATCCCAGAATACAGGAGATAAAGGCAGGAGGATTAGATTTGAAGATGCAGATCTGCTTCATAACAAATTTGAGGTCAGCTTAAGGTACATGATACCCTGTCTCCAAAAAAATCTAAAGGTTTTAAATGACCATCTATTGACAATTCTCCGTGGTCCTTTCCCTGGTCAACAACAGCTGTTTGATAACTAAGAATCCTAGCATATTATGAATTTGATATTGCAAGGTTAAAATGTTTATAAAAGGTGATGCCCTACAATGTGAAGACTCACCTAGACTCAAGAGCTAATTATCCAGTTTTTGGTGCAAGCATCAGCAGTACATGATGAAACTAATTAAGCTCTGATACCCTCACCTACCAACCTATCAGGATCATGTAGGGGCAATGAGAGACACTGTAATTATGGAAGAGCCAGTGAGAATGGAAAAGTTTTATGTGAGATCTTGATAGGCCAGTGAGAGCCAGTAAAATCCTTCCTTTGAGAGCTTAGTGGAAAACCTTTTTAAATTCAGGTTAGTCACATGGATAACAAAACTAGGTTAAGGCTGTGCATCTACTTGGGGCATCTACTCATAAAGAACTCTAAACTGCTGATAGGATAAATTGAAATTTTAGAGCTAGCCAATGTGCAAGGCTGATTTTCTTTTCTCTCTCTCTCTCTCTCTCTCTCTCTCTCTCTCTCTCTCTCTCCCTCCCTCCCTCCCTCCCTCCCTCCCTCCCTCTCTCTCTTTCTCTCTCTCTCTTTCTTTCTTTCCTTTTTGATGGCTAGACTTCAGTTAATCTTGACTCCTGTGACAAATAACCTCCTCCTCCATTGTTATTTGAATATTTAACAGGAATGAAACGACTTTCAGTCTCTGTGTACTCTCAAAGGCATTTGGAAAGATTTCTGTGTATCAATTAGTGCTAAGAGAATCTCCACACCAGACTTTGTCATTGGTCCCAAAAGTCTCCGAGCAGCAAAACCAGTACCTTGCTGACACAGGAAACCCAGTTCATGATCCCCAGAAGAGAGAGACCTCTGTGGGAATGGCATCCTGGGATATCAACTTTGTATTGGCAGACAAGAGGTTTTGGCTTTTTACTGGATCCAGGATCATCTCTGTGTCTCAAGATCCTAACTTGATTCTAACCTCCAAAGTCCCTTCTACCATCTAAGGGAATATTTACATATTATATAAATAGATCGTTATGTGATAAAATATAATATAGGAAAATTTAATGGCTTGCGTGTATATGGTGTATGTGCATATACATGCAGGTACACATGCATACAAATGCAAGTCCACACCAGAGGCTGCTCCAGCTCAACTACTCTCCACGTTATTTTAAAGAATTATTTTATTTTTATTTATAGGAGGGTATGTGTGCACATGAATGCATGTGCCAGTGGAGGTCAGAAAAGGCATCATATACCCTGGAGCTGGAATTATAGGTGGTTGTGAGCCTTCCAACATAGGTACCAGTCAAATTCAGGTCTTCTGCAAGATCGGTTTGTGGTTTGTATTCCACCATGAAGCCCTCTCTCCAGTCCTTCTACCTTATTTTTTGATATATGGTCTCATTGAACCTAGACCCAGCAAGTCCCAGGGATCTGTCTGCCTCCACTTCCTCCCCCATGTATTGTGGCTACAGTTGTGCAAACAAGTACCTGGCTTTTCTCAAGGGTGCTAGAGATCCAAACTCAAATCCTCATGATTGCACACCAGGAACTCTACACACTGAGCCATCTCTTCTGCCTCTCCAATGGTCTTTAATGGTTTCCAAGGAGGTTCTCAGTGTAGACATTCCAGAATGCTCAGGGTAATAACAGTCTACCAGGAAAGAGATTTGGTGGATAGTATCATTTGGAGGATATGGGAGGAGTTGGGGGAGGGAAAATAATATTATCAAAATATATTGTATGAAATCTTTTAAAAGTACTTTAAGACCATGACCACATAATACAGCCTCCCTGCCTCCCAGGAGGTCCACAGTAACCAAAGACACAGGTGAGAATCTTGCCCAAATACCCGCACCAGCTGGGAGATCTACAAACTCCAGCTGATGAGTAATCTAACACCCCCAAGCTCCATCTTCTTTCCAGTCTGCTTCCCCACCCAGGCCAGATCATCAGGCCCAATACCCTCCCACACCCTACAGCCAGTCTGCCTCCTAGAAGGTCTACAGTAACCAGGGACAGAGGAGGCTTGCTCTACCTGGAGACACAGGAGGCATACCCTAATCAGAGACAGCACTGCCTGCCTCCAAGGACACTGGCTCTACCCCAGGTCACAGGGCTCTATCTGCCTCAAAGGAGGCCAACTCCAGTCAGAGATGTCCAGGCCAGTTAACACCAGAGAAAACCAGATGGCCAGAGACAAGTGCAAGATCATAAGCAATAGAACCTAATGCAATTCTGCACCATCAGAACCCAGTTCTCCCACCACAAAAAGCCCTGGATATACTAACACAGCTGAAAAGTAAGATAATGGCCTAAAATCCCATCTCATGAAGATGATAAAGGCCTTTAAGGAGGATATAAATAACTCCCTTAAAGAAATACAGGAAAGCACAGGCGAAAAAAGGTATGAGCCCCTAAAGAAGAAAAAAGTAGGGGCTGGAGAGATGGCTCAGTGGTTAAGAGCACTGACTGCTCTTCCAGAGGTCCTGAGTTCAATTCCCAGCAACCACATGGTGGCTAACAACCATCTCTAATGGGATCTGATGCCCTCTTCTGGTGTATCTGAAGACAGCTACAGTATATTCATATAAATAAATAAACCTTTAAAAAAAAAGAAAAAAAAAGAAAAAAGTAAATCCCTTAAGGAAAAAAAAAAAAACACAATCAAGCAGGTGAAGGAATTGAACAAAATGATCCAAGTCCTAAAAAATGGAAACAGAAACAATAAAGAAACACAAATGGAGGCAACCCTGGAGATGGAGAACTTAGGAAAGCGATCAGGAGCTACAGATGCAAGCATCACCAACACAAGAGATAGAAAAGAGAATCTCAGGTGTAGAAGATACCATAGAAAATATTGACATATCAATCAAAGAAAATACAAAGTGTAAAAAGCTCCTAACCAAAATATTCAGGAAATTCAAGTCATAATGAAAAGGTAAAATCTAAGAATAAAAGGAATAGAAGATGGTGAAGCATCCCAGCTCAAAGGGCCAGAAAACATCTTCAGTAAAATCACAGAAGAAAATTTCCCTAACCTAAAGAAAGAGATGGCCATAAATGTACAAGAAGCCTACAATACACCAAATAGATTGGACCAGAAAAGAAAATTCTCTTGTCACATAATAGTCAAAATAATAAATACATAGAACAATGAAAGAATATTAAAAGCTGTAAGGTTAAAAAGGCCAAGAAACATAAAGGCAGACCTATCCGAATTACACCTGACTTCTCACCAGAGACTCTAAAAGCCAAAAAGTCCTGGACAGATGTCATCCAGACCCCAAGAGAAAACAAATGCCAGGCCAAGATACTATATGCAGTAAAACTTCAACTCATAGATGGAGAACCAAGATAGTCCATGACAAAGCCGAATTTAAACAATATATTTCTACTAATCCAGTCCTACAGAGGATACTAGAAGGACATCTCCAATACAAGGAGGGTAACTACAACCCCCCTCCCCCCAAAAAAAGCACAAGAAATTAAACATTTTACAATAAACACAAAAGAAGAGACTCATACACATATAATGCCACCTCCAGCAACAAAAATAACAGGAACTAATGATCATCCTTCCTTAATAACTCTCAACATCAATAGACTCAATTTCACAATAAAAAGACACAGGCTAACAGACTTGATATGTAAACAGGATCCAGCATTTTTCTGAATACAAGAAATATATCTCAGTGACAGAGATAGACCCTACTTCAGAGTTAAAGGCTGAAAAAAAAGCTTTCCATGCAAAGGGTCCCAAGAAACAAGCTGGAGTTACCATTCTAATATCCAATAAAATAGACTTTCAACCAAAAGTTATCAAATGAGATGGAGAAGAACACTTCATATTCATCAAAGGAAAAATCCACAAAGATGAACTCTCAATTCTGAACATCTATGCCCCAAATGGGCACCCACATTCATAAAGAAACTTTACTAAAGCTCAAAACACACATTGAACTTCATACAGTAATAGTGGGAGACTTCAACACCCATCTCTCACCAAAGGACCAGTTGAAACAGAAACTAAACAGAGACATAGTGAAACTAACAGAACTTATGAAGCAAATGGATTTAACAGATATCTACAGAACATTTCACCTGAAAACAAGAGAATATATGTTCTTCTCAGCACCTCATGGAACCATCTCCAAAATTGACCATATAATCGGACACAAAACAAGTCTCAATAGATACAAGAAGATTGAAGTAACCCCATGCATTCTATCAGATCACCATGGACTAAGGCTAGAGTTCAATAACAACAAAAACAGAAAGCCCACGTATTCATGGAGACTAAACAACTCTCTGCTCAATGACAACTTGGTCAGGGAAGAAATAAAAAAAGAAATCAAATACTTTATAGAATTAAATGAAAATTAAGACACATCATACACAAACTTATGGGACACAATGAAAGCAGTGTTAAGGGGAAATATTATAGCACTAAGTGTCTTCATAAAGAAATTGGAGAGACCCCAAACAAACAACTTAACAGCACACCTGAAAGCTCTGGACAGAAAGAAGCAAACACACCCAAGAGGCATAGATGGCAGAAAATAGTCAAACAAAGGACTGAAATCAACCAGTTAGAAACAGAGAGAACAATACAAAAAAATCAACAAATCCAAGAGCTGGTTTTCTGAGAAAAATCAACAAGATATATAAACCCTTATTCTAACTAACTAAGTGGCATAGAGACAGTATCCAAATTAACAAAATCAGGAATGAAAAGGGAGACATAACAACAGAAACTGAGGAAATCTGAAGCCCTAAGGTTGTTAGACAGTGAAACTAGCTGGAGGCCAGTCTTACATAGATATCTCCTTGACAGCCAGCTGCAGGTTCAATGCTGTAGGGCACCATAAGGAACACAAACAAGGCACCTAGGTCACCCTGGCAGGTTTCCTTCAGCTCCAGGGAGCAGAAAACAACCAGCCACATTCTGGCAGTGCTCCAGTAAATGTGTAGTTGAAAACATGTAAGTAAACAGCTCACATAAAGTCACCCCAATAGAAGTAAGTATAAGGTGTGGTGTGAATGGTGCTTGTTCAGAGAGAAACTAACAAATGACTTTACTAAACATTTGAACGTTGTCCTTCTGAATGACATGATTTTATTTGAAAATAAATATTTCTAGTGTCAAAAAAAGAAAAGGAAGACATAACAACAGAAACTGAGGAAATTAAAAAAAATATCAGATCCTATTATAAAAGCTTATACTTTGCAAGGCTGAAAAATCTAGATGAAATGAATAATTTTCTAATCAGATATCACATGCCAAAGTTACATCAAGATCAGGTAAACTAACAGTCCCATAACCCCTAAGAAAATAGATACAGTCATTTAAAACCTCTCAACCATAAAAAGCTCAGGGCCAGATGGTTTTAGTGCAGAATTCTACCAGACCTTCAAAGAAGAGCTAAAACCAATACTTCTCAAACTATTCCACAAAATAGAAACAGAAGGAACACTACCTAATTCATTCTCTGAAGCCACAGTTACTCTGATATGTAAACCACACAAAGATCCAACAAATAAAGAGAACTTCAGGCCAATTTTGCTTATGAATATTGATGCAAAAATACTAAATAAAATTCTTGAAAACTGAATCCAAGAACACATAAAAACCTATGTTCACACAATCAAGTAAGCTTCATCTCAGGGATACAGGGATAGTTCAGTATTCAGAAATCTATTAATGTAATACACTATATAAAGAAACTCAAGGAAAAAAGTCTTATGATTATCTCGTTAGATGGTGAAAAAGACTTTAATAACATAATAAAAACAATATATTGCAAACCAACAGCCAACATCAAATTAAATGGAGAGAAACTAGAAGCAATCCCACTAAAATCCAGGACAAGGCAAGGTTGCCACTCTCTCCCAATCTACTCAATATAGTACTCAAAGTTCTAGCTAGAGCAATTAGACAACAAAAGGAGATCAAAGGGATACAAATTGGAAAGAAAGAAGTCAAAGTATTACTATTTTTGGATGATATGATGGTATACAGAAGTGGCCCCCAAAATTCCACCAGAGAACTCCTACAGCTGCTAAACAACTTCATCAAAGTGGCTGACTATAAAATTAACTCAAATCAGTAGCCTTCCTCTACACAAAAGATAAATAGGCTTAGAAAGAAATTAAGGAAACAACATCCTTTACAATAACCACAAATAATATAAAATATCTTGGTGTAACTTTTACCAAGCAAGTGAAAGATCTGTAAGACAAGAACTTCAAATCTCTGAAAAAAGAAATCATAGAAGACCTCAGAAGATGGAAAGATCTCCCATGCTCATGGATAAGTAGGACTAACTGGCCATTTTACCAAAAGCAATCTACAGATTCAATGTAATCCCCCATTAAAAATTCCAACACAATTCTTCAGCAACATGGAAAGAGCAATTCTCAACTTCATATGGAAACAACAAACAGGATAGCCAAAACAAATCTCAATAAAAGAACTTCCAGGAGAATCACTAGCCCTAACCTGAAGCTGTACTGAAAAGCAATGGTCATAAACCCTGAATAGTATTGGTACAGAGACAGACAGGTCAATCGATGGAATAGAATCAAGGACCCAGAAGTAAACCCATAAGCATATAGACACTTGTCCTTTGACAAAGAAGCAAAACACAGACAGTGGAAATAAAGAATGGATTTTCAATAAACAGTGCTGCTCTAAGTGGCAGTGTGTACATGGAAGAATGAAAATAGACCCATATTTACCACCTTACACAAGGCTCAAGTCCAAGCGGATCAAGGATCTCAATGCAAAACCAGATACACCAGAATCTAATAGAAGAGAAAGTGGGAAGGACCCTCGAACTCATTGGCACAGGGGGAAATTTCCTGAACAGAATACCAATGGCTCGGTTCAAGACCAACCATTGAACTGAAATTGGGGACCCCTATAGTTGAGTTAGGGGAAGGATTGAAGAAGCTGAAGGGGAGAGCAACCCCATAGAAAGACCAGCAGTCTCAACTAACCCAGATCCCAGGGAACTCCCAGAGACTGAGCCACCAACCAGGAGCATACATGGGCTAGTCCGAGGCCCCTGGCACATATGCTGTCGAGGGCTGCTTGGTCTGGCCTCAGTGGGAGAAGATTTGCTTAATCCTGGAGAGACTTGAGGTCCCAGGGAAAAGGGAGGCCTGGTGAAGAGAGAGCATCCTCTAGGAAGCAAGGGGGGAGAGGAGTGGGAGGAGGAACTGTGAGAGGGCAGACTGAGGAAGGACAACAATTGGAATATAAATAAATAAAATAATTTTTTAAAAAGATTAAAACAAAAAGTACTTTAAATTTTTAAAAAGACATTTAAGTAAATACAAGAGAACATTAGTTGTATTACTTATTAAAAGTTTTACCTTTCAATTATTGTATAAGCCTTTATTTATTTATTCATTTAACTATATGCAAAGGTTTATTTTTACATTTATTTGTTTGTGTCTATATATGTGTTTGTCCATTAGTACAGGTATCCACAGGGACCAGAAGAGGGCTTTAGATCCCTTGAGCTGGAGATACTGGGCTGTGTGTTACTTGACATGGATGCTGGGAATAGACTTCAAGTCCTCTCAAAAGCATTGAGCTCTCTTAACCAGTGAGCCATCTCTCCCTCCTCACTCAGTAACATTTAAACATAATAAACATTTCATCCAAATGAAACCACAGTACTGGAATGAGTGAAAAATATTTGAACTATCCATATTAATTTTCATATTGAATATTTATTTTTCATGTGTTTCACAATACACAGAACATCCTAGGACCATAGTTTATGCAGACAATTCATGTAAATAAGTATGCACATATTGGAGGGCTTTATGTACAGTGTACTTTTCTGATATTTACATAATAAAAAAATTTGCTGACTACTAACAATGTATACGATTATCACTATATGGTGGTTAGCTTTAATTGTTACTTAGAATAACCCAGAAAGAGATTCGATTCAATGAGAAATTATTTAGATCAGGTTGTTCTATGGACATGGATGTATCTGTGGGGATTGTCTTAATCAAGTTAGTTGATATGGAAAGCCCCAGCCCATTGTGGGTGGCACCATTCCCAAGATACAGGGAAGAGGGTGTTGGTCCTAAAATGCATAGTTGGAAAAATTGAGCTGAACACAAGTAAGTAAGCAGACATGCACACATTCATTTCTCTCTTGTCTTGTCTTGTCTTGTCTTGTCTTGTCTTGTCTTGTCTTGTC